>NC_045709.1:17307855-17610885 GCF_009834535.1 Camelus ferus | reverse complement strand
GCCAAGCAAGTATTTATTATCTGAATGACCTTGGCTTCTCTAAACTTTAGTCTTTTCGTCTATAAAATAGGGATGATAGACCAAGCTCAGAGAGTTGTTACGAGAATCAAGTGCGGTGGTACATGAAAAGTGCTGAGCACATTCGCTGGCACAAAGCAGTCTCTCCATACACATGATCAGTGGTGCAGTTATGCTGTTAATATCATATGATGCCTACTACGTGCCATGCACCTATCCTAACTCCATCTATAGTTCAGTCCTAAGTAGGGTGTATTTTTAAAATTTCATCGTTATTGAGGTGAAAGTAAATTTATAAAATTATTTATAAAATGGTATGATATTTAAATTGCACATCGTGGTGGCTTGATACGCATACACATTGTGAAAGTATTCCGCTCATTCGGTTATTTAACACATCCATTTATGTACTGTTAATGTTCCTATTTTTACATGGGCAGGAGCTGAAGAATGGGGAAATTAGATGTTCTGCTCAGGGTTACCAATTGGTTAATTGGTAAGGTTGGACTTGAACACAGACCTTCCAGTTGCAAGTCTGGAGTGTTTTCCACCCATGCCAGTACTGCCATGAACCTTTGCAATGTGCCAGGATAACCCTTTCCTTCAACCCTCACTTTAAAAATGATTCATAGACCAGTTTGGAAACCACTGGACAGAGTAACAAACGTTTCTTGAGGCCCCAGAGCCTCCAGTGACATTTTATATAGTACCAGTCCTGCCTAGTCCAAGCCCTGCTTTTCCAGGGAGGACGATCAGGATGGAACAGATAATCCTAATCTTAGCACCTCCTCTGTTTGTCAGTGCGTTTCTCCCCAGGGCCTGCGTGCTGATGCAGTGGGCTGTGGGAGCTGGGTGGGAAATTTGACCATTAGGAACTATTCAACACAGCTTACCTTTCAGTACTGATCACTGCTACCAGGGGCTGTGAACAGGTTTGACTTACCACCATCTATGTCATAGTGAAGTATTTTAATCTGGTTGCCAATCAGTGTTGATCATTTCTTGGGTTCCATTTAGAGCGAGAATATTTCTTAAGAAAATAAATATTTTGGTGGTACAGCTAGAATATAAACAAACATGCAAGTGGAGGCACTACCAACCCAGACATGTGTTGGGCTGTGGAAGTTGCCATTGTGGCTCCATGCGTTGTGTTACTCTTGGCACCCAGCAGGATGTTAGCAAGTCGGAAGTCGAGTTGATGGGAGCCAGCAAATGTTAAACACCTGCCAAAGTGAATTATGAAACAAAAATTTTCTTTATTGAAAATGTTTGTGCTTTTCAGTTCACCTGAACGTTGTAATGCTCTGCATTTCTGAGCCATAGGAAGGGCCTGAAATCTTGACCTTGGGGCGAAGCATCTTCTGTGGAGTGGAGGTGGGAGGCTGTCCTGTCTCCCTTCCTCTTTTGTATTCAAGGGCAGGCCTAGTTTTCAAAATCTCCATAAGGTCATCTGGTGATTTTGTGTGTGTGTGTGACTGAATGGTTGTGATGGAGAGTGTGCAGGCTCATCTGTGAGAGCAGAGTCTGTGCCAAAAGAATCCTTGGAACAACAACAGCAAAATTCGTAAGCTTCTTGTGAGTTTCACTGTGTTCTTTGAATGCTGGCTTCTTGAAAGGTCTATGGGCAGCCAGAGGCACAGCAAGGATTAGGCACAGCCAGAACTCACCATCTGCCCCTGCTCTTGGGAGTGTAAGAAGAAGATGGTAATTCTTCTTATTATTAGTTATTCATCATTGGTCATTAAGACTCCTCAGTCTTCTGCGGTTGGAGCTCATGCATTAAATTAAATGGACGTAAGAAACAGAAATGTCTGTCTCCCTTAATAAAAACTTGAAAAGAGTAGGCTCTAAGAAAACAATTTATAGTAAATTATACTTAATATTTATTTTATTTTCTCTTTGTTAGGCGGTAATACATTCAGGTTGAAGAAATGCCAAATGCCAACAGGATGGGCCTGTTACTTTTACTAAAATTCATATACGAAGGCAGATGTTTAACTGTGGGCCTTTACTGTGAGGAGCGTCTATAGTTCAGTCATCAGTAGTAGCAGTAGATTTATAAAATTTCAGCTTTGAGCAGGGACCCTGAAGTAGCCTAAAATTGTGCCCTCGACCAGAAACTTCTCAGTAATATCCTCACAGACAGCGTGTTTGGCTTTTGTTCAGATCCCTCCAGTGTCAGGAAAAGCTTTATCTCCGGAGAAGAGTCATTTACTCAGTGTATTTACTGAACACCTACTATGCGCCTGTCTTCATGGAGCTCACCTCAGCCATAAATGATAAATTCAGTAATTAAATAAATTAGATATGAGTGCTCATTTATTCCACGTTAAAATGTCTCTTTTTGCCAGAAAGTGTTCCCTTATAGTTTCTTCTCTATAATGGCTATTATTATATTTGAAGAAAATACCCATTGCCCTCTTAATGCACCTCATTTTCAAATTATACATGCTTAGCTGGTTAAGCAGTTACTTACACACACTAGTTTGCCGTAACAAAGTACCACATCCTGGGTGCGGCGAGCAGCAGACGTTGGCTCAGAGGTCTGGAGGCTGGAAGTCCAAGATCAATGCGTTGTCGGGATTGGTTACTTCTCGGCTTGCAGATGGCCGTCTTCTCCCTGTGTCTTCACGTGATCTTTTCTCCGTGTATGTCTGTGTCATAATCTCCTTTAAGGACACCAGTCAAATTCAATTAGGATGCTAGCGACCTTGTTTTAACCTAATTACCTCCTTAAAGACCCTACTCCAAATGCAGTCACATTCTGCAGTGCTGGGGGTTAGGACTTCAACAGAAGAATTTGGTGGGAGACACAATTCAGCCCATAACACATATTCTTAAATTGGAACACTCACAAGCAGGCAGATTACTCCACAGATAAGGAGTCAGGCAGTGTGGTCACATCCCCTGCTCTGGACATTACTTTTGAAAGCCCCGGCATATTGACTGACATTGAACTTGCAGTCAACAAGAAATGCCAAGTCTTTAAATGACTTGCTTTTAAGTCATACCTCCCTCCATCTTTTGCATAGATTATTCATTCATTCAGTTATTCATTCACTGAATCTGTCCTGAGCACCTGCTACTTTGCAGGTTCGCACAGACACTGGGGATTGCAGCAAGGAAACAGGCAGACAATGTCCCTGCCTTCTTTGGAGCTTAAATTATATCTGTGAAGGGTTTCAATAAGCAAGTGAACAAACAAACCTGTAATTATAAATTGATATGTACTATAAAGTGAATGGATATGTGAGAGGCACCCTACTTTTGATAGTTTTGGGGGAGGTGGTCAAAGTGCAGAGTTTGGAATAAAATACTATATTTTAAATTTGGCCCACATTCTGTTCTGCCCAGTCATTTACAGGAGAGATCCTGACTGTCATTTATCGTATACAGCATCTCCCCCGCCTTCACTTTACTCTGTAGTGTGATGAGTATGATACCTCTGGCTTCATCCAAATCATTCATCGAAAAATCTAACAGGTCGGAATATTACCAGTGTCATCATAGAACTAATGATAATGCCCCTGCGCTGCACACAGCTGAAGGTCTGGCCACCACATATAAAGTGGGACTCCAATTAGAAGTATTAACAGGAATTAAACTGCCTGCTGCTAAGTCTTCTCTATCACTACCCTGAGCCTAAAATGTTCCTCTGGTTGAACCACATTTATCACAAAAGGCCTCTGAAGTTGTCTATCTGATGATTCTTAAAAGGTCAAGTCCATTTTAAGTGTTTCACTCGTAATGTGAGGAAATGGAAGTTGTTTTCAGTCTAACCAGAAAGAACACCATTTGCGTAACAGAATGAATGCCTCTGTTTTATGGTGTAAAGGCTCAAAGATGATGTTGTCAGCTTCTTTTAAATGGACCTGCCCTGCCCATGTGGTCCCACTCTGGGACCGCATGGTCCAGGCCAGCTCTTACCCAGACCAGCTCTCTCTTCTTATGCTGGGCATCCTTGGCATTAACAACCAGTTCTACCCTGATCCAGCCTGGTTTCCCCCACAGGCACAGTCTCTGTCTTTGTCTGCAGCCATCACACCTAACATCTGGGTAAAAGGCACCTCGAATCGCGTGGCTGCTAGTCCCCTTAACTGACCCTCTTTCTAGTGGGGTCGGAAGAGTTCAGTCATCTTCAGAGAATTGGGGATTGAGTCGTTCACCCAGCAGGCACATCAGCCTAGACCATCAGGGGCCACTGACCCCAGAGGCGTTGTCACCTTCACAGCCGTGGCAGCAGACTGAGAGGAGAGAAAATGAAGTGCTTGCATAGACAGGCCAACCTGGCCTTGCATTTAGCACGGACCATGGCTGGTCGGCTTCATGAGCAGAGAGAGGCACCGTGGTAAGCATTTGTTGATGAAGACATTATTTGACATTAGTTTGCTTGTTGAATTGGCATGTTAGTAATCCACCATATACACAGAGTAAGTTAAATTGCAACAAAATTCATTCACTCATTTATTCACTCATTTGATATTACTTGAGCACCTATCTTGTCCCATATTTTTCTGAATTACTAGGATGACAGCAGGGAGTAAAACAGATAGAACCCCTGCCCTCACAGGTCTCATATTCTAATGAGGATGGGAGACAGACTGTGAATGTGGGCGTATGAATTATTTAGAAAGTGAAACATGCTTTGAATAAAATAAAGGAGGGAAAGGAGGATACAGTGACAAGGGGGTGAAATCTTACCTTATCGATGTGGTCAGGGCAGACTTGCCGATAGACAGAGACTTGCAGAAAGAGATGCTGTAAAGCATGTGGACGTCTGGGGAGAGGGGATTCAGGCAGAGGAGAGAGCAAGTGCAAAGGCCCTGGGCATGGCCTGTTTGAGGAACAGCAAGGAGGCCACTGTGGCTGGTGTGTTCCTAGTGCTTATTCTTTATCACTGGTGTTTCAGAAAATCAGATCGATTCTTCACAGGACTTGCCCTATTTCGTTATTGCTGAGTTTTTTGTTGTTAACTCAATGTGTTTGAGAAAAGAATGTTTTTGTTCCACTGTCGCTGTTATTACCTGGCTAAGGAGGTAATCCCAGAGTGTGTGTGTGAGTGTACACTTATATGTATGTATGTGTATCTATGTAGATGCGTGTTTAATGATGTTAGGAGAGCAGTTGAGACGCAGATTTTTATGTTTAAATGTGAGCATGTGAGAGTCATCTCCC
This sequence comes from Camelus ferus, assembly GCF_009834535.1. Classification (NCBI taxonomy): domain Eukaryota; kingdom Metazoa; phylum Chordata; class Mammalia; order Artiodactyla; family Camelidae; genus Camelus; species Camelus ferus. The sequence goes on along the minus strand of NC_045709.1, from coordinate 17,605,692 downwards.
TGATTGAAAACACCCCTCTGGGGCCTGTTACGCAGCTGCTGTTACGATCAGTCCTGCCAGTGCAATCGTTTTCATCCTCCAGATAAAGCCCAGGAGGTGGGTAATGGCCAGAGTAGTTAGAAATTTGAGTGAGAGCTCTGGTTGTTTACAGGCTTCCGCACACCTGTGTCAGACTGCTGCCGGAGCAATCCCATTGGCGGCAGACAGTTTAACAGGCAAAACCTGGGCTGACGTTGCTTCCTGACGCCAGGCTTTCTTTTCAAGCGCGGTTGGTCTTCCCTGACCTCCTGGTAGGCTGCTTCTGGGCACCATGCATCCTGAGAAAGGCTGGGAGGTTTTTTTCGGTTACAAAGCAAACAGTTTTCATGCTTCCGAGTGTTTCCATGCGTCAGCATCTGAGACATGACCTGTGTTGGGAGCGGAACGTGTGCGGGTGATGCTGTGCCGGGAAGGCTGGCTCAATGGTCCTGCCGGAGTGGTTCAGACAGCCCAGGGGGCCATGGCTGTCCACCAACACGCCGGTGACCCCCGAGGACACCAGGACACTTGAGGTACCAGGGAAGCAAAGGAATAAAACTATAACTGCTTCAGAATTGAACTCCGAAATGCACCAACAAAACTTTAGTTGGTCCTGGGAGGAAAGTTTGCAAATATAAGAACAGTGTTTGGACTGAATCTTTGGCCATAACCACCTTATTTAAATGCCTCAATCTCTCCATTGGTGAATGCAAAGGCATGGCAGACCTTCACATGATGGGAAGGTGTGTTAATTAGTTCTTTATTGGAAAAGAAAGTCACAGTGAGCCGTGGTGGTCTTTCTTGGTTGGAGCTGGTGCTTTGAAGGACCGACTGGGTAAGTGTGTCCTAGTAAAATTAAGTCTTTTCATTGACAAGTGTTTTTAGAGCCTTATAAGATTTCATGGATCACATTCTGCGTCTGCCTGGTAGCTTCTAAGGATTGAACATACGGCATTTAAGGAAATTTTGGGGTAATGACCGGAGATTTCAAAATTCATCTCTAGAATTACATCTCTCTGATTGGACATTTTAGTAGAAACAGGCTATCCTGTACTGTCCTGTGATTTTTAGGCTTTGGTTTGTATGAAGCAATTAATTGTTCTCCTTTCTATTGTGTCTGTGGATTTCTACAGAAAACCCCTTGACAGATGCACAACGAGAGAATATATTTATATATTTAATGTATTGAGAGAGATGCCATCCTAGCCATTGCTTGTGGGCTCACCCACAGAAATAAACCTCAGCAAGCATTTTACAGGATTACTGATGGTCCAGGCAGCATCGCAGATGCTGGTAATTCAGTGATGAGGGGCACCTCCCACTTCTAGCAAGGAGCTCGCAGTCTGGTGGGGAGGCAGGCGAGTAAACTAATTATCAAGCCCATGTAACACATGCTACTGGAGCCCAAGGAGGAGAACGGGGGAGGGTCAGAGCCGAGAAAGAGGGAAGAGAAGGCAGCATGTACAGGGTAAAGCGTCACCGTATGTGGCAGCGTGATGTTTGGGGGACTTGCCGACAGTCCCCTGTGGCTGAAGCACTGGGTTGCGTGAAGTTGGACAAGTAGGAAAGGGTATAGTTTGACAACGAAAGGGTGAGCTTTACCCCACAAGTGATAGAGGACGCTTGAACTATCTGCAGCTGGAGGCAGGACTGCAAGACCTATAAGGAGGCTGTTGCAAGAGCCCAGCAAGGAATTACCAGGACCTGAATTAGGACGGTGGTAGGAATGAAGATGACAAGACAGAGACGAGGTATTTAAGAGATGGAATCGACAGGGCTTGCTGAGTCTCTGGATGTGGGGGATCAGTAGGAAGGGGGTTCTTGGCTTCCTAACTTGAGTGACTTAGTAAATGGTGGTGCCATTCAGGCAGTAAAGGAGATGGTGGGAACTGGGGAAGGGAAGTGGTGCGTTCAGGTTTGGAGGTGTTGAATTTCAGGTGCCTGCATGGTACCCAGGTGGAGCTGGACAACAGAATGTAAAGTAGTATAAAGGGATGGGGAACTGAGCAGGATCTAATGAAAGGATTAGAAATAACTCAGGAAGCGTACACAACCGCTAAAGCGAAGGGTTCAGATGAAATATCCGAAGCAGTACTTTCACAGGAGAAGAAAAGGGACTCGGTGTGGAACTCTGAATTACTCTTACATTTGATTGAAGGGAGGGGTGGAGGAGGGGGGAGCCCTTAAGGCAATAAGACCAGTCACAGAGGAAGGAGGGGAACAGAGGAGACTGAAGCCACAGAAGCCAAGTAGAGTCAAAGTGTCAAAAAAGAAGACTGCCGAGAGGCCAAGAAAGGTGAGGACAGAAGGTCCCTGGGGTTTGGGCCTTGGTGGTGGCAGCCCACTCACTCCCAAAGAGCTGGAATGGCAGTAAGTTGGAAAGTGAGAGGGATGAGGGAGGGTGGACAGAAAGGGTGTGTGTGTCTTTAAGAAACTTGGCTGTAAGGAGGAGGGGGTTGCACGTTGTGATTTCATCAGGTGCTGCTGAATCCTTAAATTAGACTCTCCCCGGCCTAACTGACCACGTGCAGGCAAGGAATTCTCTATCATTGTCAAATCCACAGGCTCCCTGCAGCATTGTTTTAAAGCATAAGGGTAAAAATTTTTACATTAAAAGTCAACCCCAGCTAGACACCTGCCTGGGACTTTCTAACACCTCTGGCTGCTCCTGAGAATCTCAGAATCTCATTAGAGATGTTCTGGTCTTAGTGCTTTGAATAGGATGGGTGTGGAACAGCTCCACTGAGAAATCAATGACCTGGCGCCCTCCAGGCAGGAACTTGGTTGTTTGCAGAAGGGAGCTGGATTTCAGTCCGTCCAGTTCTCCCCCGATTGGAGACCTGGGTTAAGTCCCTTACAACTTAAGCTTGGGTTTTCTATCTGTATAATGACTGAATCTGATTTAGTGACTTATCAGACCCACCCCATCCCGGTTCACCAGACTTTGATACCAGCTTCAGAGTTTCTTTCTTTCTTTTTTTTAATAACATTAATTATCAAACTCAATTTCTGAAAGTCAGGAATCTGAGAGTTGTTTAGTTGGGTGTTTTTTGCTTTGGCTTTTTGGTAGAGAAGGTAATTAGGTTTATTTTTTAACAGAGGTCCCAGGGATTGAACCCAGGACCTCATTCCTGCTAAGCATTCACTCTACCGCTGAGCTATACCCTCCCCCGCACCCCCGAGCTTCTTTTGTTTCCCCTTCCCTGTGCCTCCAGTGCTTTGCGTCTCCTACACACGCAGCCTCTGTAGTTCCCAGTCTACAACGCGCTGCCACCAGAGTGCCCCATCTGCAGCCAACGCGGTTGGAAATCGTGGTGGGGAAACAAGGAATCAAGCACCGAGAAAATCAGGGACCGTTTTCTTCTGGCTTACTTTCCCCTTGGCTTTTTGCCTCCTTGCACTGCCAGCTTAATCACCGTCTTGGCTAAAATGGGAGTTTGTTCAAACAGGTATCAAACAGCCTGAAAAATTATGGACAGCTTCTGCCTGGAGAAGATCAAAGGCCTGGAGCAGCCGGGGTGAACTCACTAAAGTGCTTTGACCCCCTGCCACTGGTTAGCATATTTGCTCTGATTCACTTTCCCCAGTAGCTGTTCATTCCGTAGCGAATGACCCAGTGCCTCCCGTGCACTGTGGTTACTGTGTTCACCTGGGGTCCCAGGGCACAGGAGTGAAACGGTGAACACAGTGAACATGGAATCTGCCCCGGTGGGGTTGATAGTCCAGAGAGGGAGGAAAACATTGAAAAAAGTTACCCCAAAAACTGCATAACTACACATTGTGATAAGGGCTATTAAAAAAAAAGATTAAAAAGCAATGAGAAATTTTAACATTTGGTCTGGATTTCAACCAGGATGTCAAGGGAAGGGTTCTGTAAGGAAGTTATGTTTAGACTGATGGGAGGACAAACAGGATTTAGCAAAGCAAGGAGACCAGAGAAAGCCTGCAGGTGGGTGGACCAGCACTGCTTAGACCTGGGGTGGAGGAGGGCGAGGTGACCGGAGAATTGGTGGGGGTAGGGAGCAAAGGGAGACTGGAGACGCTGGCAGAGCCAACCACGCAAGACCTAGAAGACCAAGAAAGTAGGGGGTCATGGAAGCAAAGGAAAGAGTTTTGAGATGGCTGGAGGTCAGCACAGCAAAGGCTGCTGAGATGCTATCAAAGTTAAAGCCTGAGACATGCCCATTGGCTCACTGGCGGCTACTGTCACCTTAGCAGGAGTGTGGCTGCAGGAGACAGGGAACTGGTGAAGGGGAAACAGGGTTGGGGGGCTGGGGGTAAGACAGGGGTGCAAAGGCAGCTGTGCTGAGACACTGAGCTCTGCCTGGAAAGCCGGGAGATCAGGTAGAAATTGGGGGGAATGTGGGATAAAAGGAAGGGTTTTGTATTGCTTATTGGTTGCTTTTCAGATGAGAGGTATTCAGCGTTTTAATAAAGATGGAAAAGGTCTCATAGGAGGAGAAAGGTTCCGATACAGGCGAGCCAGGGAGGCAGAGACCGGCCAAAGAGGTGGTTCCTCCATCCCAACAGGAGATGGGAAGGTGCTTCAGGGATTTGGTAGCAGAAAAATGGGAGCCTTTGCATCCCATGCCGCCTGTGAGGCAGTCGTCCCTGAGAATGGGCTGGCAGGAGGGGAGTGGGAAAGGCAAGAAGTGACAGCTGCCAAGAGGGGCGCCTGCTAGCCCTGAGACCCCGGGGGTAGGGGCGGCCTGGTTCCTGGTACCTGCTGGCAGGGCTTTCCTACTCACCACCTGTCCCCCTGATCCTGTCAGCGTTCTTAGAAGTGTCTAAGGTCAGTGTTTTGATTTTGTTTGCTGTGGTTTCCAATGCCAGATTACACCTCCGTATATAATTTCCTTACAAATCCTCAACGGTCCTGCCGTGGGAGCCGTGCATTTGGCTCCAGTCATTTTGCTTCCCCATGTAATTTCTAATTAATTTCATGGTCCTCCCCTGTCCAGGTTCTTGCTTTTTTACCCTTTGAGTCACTTACTTTGGCCTTGTGATTTGAAAAGGACACAATTCTGTGTCTGCCTTTCTGGTTGTTCTTGTAACTACAGCTCGTAGTTCAGTCTGCCTTCCATCCCATTTTTATAGAACACATTATGAAGTTGGAATCTTTCCTGCAAGCCCACTTGTGAAAATATCCAAATACTTTGCCTTGTGTATTCTTTGGCCTCTGCCTCCCCCTTCATCCCCCGCCCCTAGGAGCTTTTAGGCAATGCTTGTGGCAGTAACTAGACTGCTAGATCCCTCCTTCCTTCCCCCGTCCCCGTTCCTCTTATACGCCGGGCACTCCCCAGGGCCCTGCTGCTTCTGCCCTTGGGCTTTGTATTTGTTTAGTTTCTGCTCTGTGTCCTGTGCTGGACTCTCCAGACCTCTGTGTCTTTGCTCCAGATACCCAGAGTCTTTTTTTCCTTCCAACGTTAATCTGTAACAGGGGAGCCCCCTTGGAGGAACAAGTCTTCTTGTTTGGGGTTCATACCAGGTAGCTTTAGCAACAATGAAGGCCAAGGAAGGGAACTAACTTGGGTGAGCATTTACCTGTGTTCGGTGCATGTCTTACGCTGTAGGAACCCTTGCAGTCATCCTGCTGTAGGGACTGCTGGTCCCAGTTGATAGACAGATAAACAAATCCCAGATTCAGTGACTTCTTGATAAATATTTCAGGGCCAGGACTGGAAGCCATCCTTCTTCTCAGCCTTAAGCGCGAGGGGGCCGGAGGTTATCCCTGTGCGTCCTCTGGACCCTCATGAAATAGAGGCCTCAGTTTAGAGCATGGACCTTGACTTGATTCTGATTTTGAACTCCCCCTGATTTGGGGGTGGCTTGCCTGGCAATCAGGTGTCTTTAGTCCTCTAGTCCAGACAGGAATCTCCTTCACCACTAGGTGGCGATGTAGCAGCACCACAAGTGGTCCCCGGGCAAATGGACAGGACCTGGGAACAAGGCTTCTGGAGCAAGGGCATTCCAACTTTTTTTTTTTTTTTCCTTTAAATAATTTCTTGAGGTGAAATTAATTTTACACAAAGTTATCCATTTTAAAGTGACAATTCAGTGGCATTTAGTGCATTCACAGTGGTGTACAACCACTACCTGTATCTAGTTCCAAACCATTTCCATCACTCCAAATAAAACCCCTTAACCATTAAGCAGATTCTCCCCATCCCCCTGCCCTGTACCCCTGGCAACAGCCAATCGGCACTCTGTCTCTATGGATTTACCTATTCTGGGCATTTCTTATAAATCAAATCATACAACATATGACCTTTTGTGTCTGGCTTTGTTCTCTTAGCATAATGTTTTCAAGGCTTACTCATGTAGCATATGTTGATGTTTCATTCCTTTTTGTGGCTGAATAATATTCCATTGGATGGATAGACCACAATTGAGTTATTCATTCATCTGTTGATGGTACATCTGGGCTGTTTCCACCTTTTGGCCATTGTGATTAGTGCTTCTATGAACATGGGTGAACATATATTTGAGCCCCTGCTTTCAATTCTTTGGGGTACATACCAAGAGTGGGATTGTAGGGTCATTTGGTAATTCTGTGTTTAACTTTTTGAGGAACTGCTAAATGTTTCCACAGCAGCTGAACTGTTTTGCCTTCCCACCAGCAGTGTAAAGATTTGAAGACTTTTTTGACCGTGACACACAATGAGAAACACATTTTACATTGCAACCCAGCATTTCATGTGTGTTTATGTATTTCTATAATATATATGTATATGTAATACATATTTGTATGCCTATAAAATACAAGTTTCATGAAATAATCTCACCCTTATTGCTACATGGTGCACTCTGATGTGTCCTATCCTTTTTTATTAGAAAAATATGCTGGTTTTGATCCACCAAATTAGTTCCACAACTCAAAGCAAAATGAAATCTTAAAAATTAGTTTAGCTGTTATGATCAGAGTATTATTCTAAGTGCAAGTAATATCATATCTTATCATTTGGATAGTCAAAGAATTTAGGTTTTCATCAATTTATCAATATACAAGTTTGTGGGGGAGGCTCACCCAGCTTATGAAGATGACACTTTATGTAGTATATTCTCAAACATGGACAGTGTAGATCACATACAAATGTGAGTCATATTGCATGTACTTGACAGAGTCTGAGGATTGTAATTAGCTGGTGATCTATAGTCAAGCAGCACGTTTTTGGATAGGTATAGTGCCTGTGGTTTCTAGGGAAAGCCCTGTCATGCGTGTTTCTGTCACTTACTGAAGGGCTCAGTTCTTCATATATCCCTTGAGTCTTTCACAGTAGAGTAAGACACTGAAGGGCGCAGTGCACATGGCAGAGCAAGTGATGGAAGGAGAAAGAGGCAGAATCAAGAGAACTGGGAGAAAAGCATGAGAAGCTACTCACATGGGCAGCGATCGTTTCTAACCATCTTCAAGAACTGCCTGAAACTGTGAGCCCACCTGGAAGGAGTCGTGTTTGGGACCAGTAGAGACTAGTGGTTAGAGGAAATTTCACTGAAAGGAGTGAAGGATGGATACAGCCAGGTCTCCAGGCAGGATTGAGGGGGCCAATGGGCTTAGATGAGAAAAGATTACATTTTACTTCTCATTAAACTCTAACGGAAATTTATATTTTCTTCACATTGCATATATAGGCAACAAACATAATATTAGCAGAGCTTAAGACTTCACTACCAATTGAAATCAAATATTTTCATCCCATTACAGTTACTTTACGTAGATTTCAATATTGTTTGTTTTATTTAAAAATTATAATAATTACTAGGCTTGTCACTAGATTGTTATTTAGCATATTATTTAAAATGCATATATACAATACCGCAATTTAAAATTTGGTTTTTAAAATAATTTGAGAACTGTATTTCAAAATAACTGGTTCCCCCTTCTACACTGCTGGTGGGAATGTAAATTGGGGCAGCCATGGTGGAAAACAGTACGGAGGTTCCTTAAACTAAAAGTATAGCTATCCAGCGATTCCCCTCCTGGGTGTATATGCAGAAGAAATGAAAACACTAATCCAAAATAACTTGTTCCCTTTATAATCCCATGTCTTTGGTCTCATTCGTGTGAACACATTATGAGAAGGATCCCATTGGCTTTGCTGATGGGGTTCATGCCCTAAAATGTTAAGGACCCCCTAGAGCTGCACTCCAGTAAGGGAGCTGGTGGCCACGTGGAGCGACTGAGCACATGGGCTATTTGTGGCTACTCCCTACTGAGATGTGTTGTGAAATACACAACGGATTTCAAATATTTAGTTTAAAAAAAATGAAATGTTCCGCTAACGATTTTATATTTATTACATATTGAGATGATAATATTTGGGATATATTGGGTTGAATAAAATGTACTAAATTTAATCTCACCTCTTTACATTTAGTTATAATAAATGTAAGTACTGGAACATTTTCAGTTGCATATGTAGACATCACTGACCTGGCGTCAGGTCTGAGCTCCAGCCACGTAGCCAGCAATTATCTTTACTATGGTTATTATCATTATTCCACCATGTCCTAGCTGTCAGATCCCCATAAATTTCCAATTCCTCAGAGAGTATTGCTATGTTCATTCCAGATTCAGCCTTCTTCCTAATACATTTCATTTACTGTCAGAAATGCACCATCTTATCTTACCCAAAAGTCCAACAGAAGGCCCACTTCTGTATGCCTTTTCCTTATTATTCTGCTGCTCTTTGTTTTAATGAACATGAAATTTAAATTATATGTAAGAGTGATATACAAAGTTGAGGATAGAAGAATTTATAGACAGTGATTTTTTTTTTAATTTAAAGAATAAGAAAAAAAAGGGGAAATTCCAAGGGGTGTTCCCTCGGAGAGCCAAGAAGATGGAAATAAGTTTTGAGGTCGGGTGGAGTCTGGGGCAGACTGCCGTTGCCACTCACCTGTATTTACCAGAGAGGCTAAAGTAGCTTTTGGATAAAACCCAAGCAAACCAGCAGCAGACTCCTGGAATTTAGAAGTGGCCGCTTAAAGAGCAGGACAGCCCTGATGTGTCCCTAAACTGGAAGTCCAGCAGGCTGTGTTCAGTAGCTGGGAAGGTGACAGTGTGTTTCTTTAAGAGGGAAGGGCTGAGGAAGGACCTCCCATGCTTTTGTTTGTCTGACCCTTAAACTGATGGAGCCCTGAGCATCTTAACACTAGTGCCCTGGGAATACAAAGCCATTTCATCTACAGAATCTCAGAGGAGATTCTGAGATGAAACAACAACTTTCTGTAGACACCAGATAGTAGAGCATCACATGCACCTTATGGATGAGAAGGGAATTGCTCAAACACAAAAGTGGATGACTGTGGCCAGGACCCGGTGGGTTAGGGGCTGACCATGAGCTTGGGTTTCTCCATAGCTGACGGTGTGAGGGTCAGAATCATGACCTTCCACCTCGGCTTCGCTGGGCCTCTCAGAGAGACCTCCCCCACCCTGGCTGTCTGCAAAGATCATTATTCCCCCTGCTGGCTCTCAGCTGAGCCACGCACTTGGAACTGCCCTCCCCACCAGCCCGTTAAGCTGCTCCCTTCCATCATTGAGACGGTTTCTAACAGCCCCACCCTCCTACACAAAGCACTGCCTGTCTGGTCAAAGCAGGGTGGTGATTTCCCCACCCTTTCTAAAAACATGCCTTGCCAGACTGTCTCTATCCTCCAAAATATGCTTCACAGCTACGTTTTCTATCACGTTTGAACTGGGCCTGTGGGAGGAGCATATGATGTAGGTGCTTCTCTGATTCACTGCTGTCGGGCTCAGACCTCAGTCTCCAAAGGCAGGAATCAGAAGGCCCTGAACCACATGGCTCCAGGAACAGATGGTCATTTTAAAGATTTTGAAGGTTTAATCAGCGATGCTTAGTGAGGTAGACACTTCTTGTTAAAGCATTATTCCCAATGCAGGGACACTCTATACACCTTTAATTCCTTGGCTGAACAATTCTCGATCTCAGGGGTAATAACCTGGCTTCTGCTGTGGTTTGTCCCTGGTTTACAGGACATGCCCAGTTGTATCATTTCCAACAGTTTTCCTCTAAGCTGAGTGAAGCATTTTGATGTTGCCTCATTAATTTCACACTAGACAGCTCCATCACCTTCATACTGATTTATCTCTTTCTAATTCCCAATTATTTTTTGGTCCTGTGTCAGCCTCTCCTACTGGTCAACCAATGTGTGCTTTATATTGGGTACTTTTGATACTAGCTTTATCAAAACATAATTGAGCGAGTGAATCTGTTGTCCCCAAATTCAAATCCTATATGCCAAGACTTACATAAAATAGTTTATTGCCCAGAGTCCTGCTTTCATCATGCATGGTTCCTCCCAATAGTATGGAAACTCAAAGGCTGGGCTGTCCAAGAGATGAGGCAGTTTGGTGGTAAGAAGCAACATCCTTCATTTGGTAGAAAAGTAACTTGTCCAAGGTCAGAGTATCAGGGTCAGAATTAGGAGCAGAATAAGCTTCTTGATTCCTAGTCCTTCAGCCTTTGTTGGTAGGTAACTATAAACAAGTGATCATACCTAGACGAAGGAGAAACATTAGCATATGGAAAATTTAAGTAGAGAGCATATAAAGAAACTAATCAAAACTTCTGATTTTTTCCAGTCTCATTGACTTAAAATGGTAGATTTCAGCAATGATACACGTTAAATGGTACCTCTGAGGAAATGTTGATCTGACCCTTAGGGCTTAAACTCTCATTTATTTTTATGTATGAAACTGGGAACATTAGTGGGAATATTAACTCTAGCCCAAAAAAGTACTTAATTTTTATCACTAATGGAAGTAGCTTATCATAGTTGAAAAATTTTAATGTAACTATGAGAATGCTGCCTTTTGGTGTGTTAAATTATCATTCCTACAGGGAAGAACCAACATTGCTTAGTTCTCTTTTAGACGGAAAAATAATGTTTGGGGAAGAGGGATGATGAATATAAATAGAATTGTTTTTTACTTTAAGTATTATCTATCTGCATTTTTGGTAAATAATGATGTGTGAAGCAAACGCCATTTCTTTACCTCAGAAAGGACATAATATTTTATAACCATGTATTTGTTGTTGGCTCCTATTGTGGCCAGTTACATCGGACCTGTTAGTATCCGGTGTCAGTGATTTCTCAGGTTGCTGGCAGTACGTGAAAATAGCGTGGGAAAGTTATCAGTGCTTCTGTGGTAAAGGCCAGTGGAGAAAACCTTCCACATTTTTTCTTTCCATGCACGTCTGTCAAAACAATATTAAATACTATGTGTGCCTTGCATTTGCTCTGCAGAAATTGAGGTCAAATCTTTATATTTATTTGTGCAAAATATACTTGAACCTCAACATCTCCTAGTTTGAGCTTGAGGTTAATAATATCCAAACATGCGGGCCCTACTTTGAGAGGTTAATGGGAAGAGTAAAGTACGTAAATATTGAGCTGATACCAAGCTGACCAGAGCCTCTGCTCGGCTTTACCCTGGGCACCGGAAGTTAGAAGCACTAAGATATTAAGTAATACTTTTTTTGTATGTACATGCTTGGCTTTCTTTATCTTTGCAAAGCTTCAGCCTTATCCAGGTTGTCAGCAGAGGTGGCTGGAGGCGGGGACCCTCTGTGATGAGCAGGGTCCCCTTCCCCTGCCCCCTGTTCCTAGCCTGACTCTGGAGCGAAGAGGGCATTTCGTGCTGGGTATTCTGGGTTCATTCTTAGCTGTAGATCCACTGTGTAGCAGTTGTCATCTTCTGTGCGTTCATCTAGTCTTCATAAAAGAAGCTGAGTGATAAGCAGTATTTCACAGACAGGGAAACCAAGGCCACGAGATGTCCCATGGCTCTGCTAACAGCGCAGCTCCTGTGTGTGAGAGCAGGGACTCCGGTCTCCTGTGCTGCTCCCCTTCCAATGAATAGCCTTTGAATGTTTGCTCTCAAAGTCACCATTCAATTGTCTGGAGCAGTGTCGAGGGAAAGGCCCGACTTCCGGTGCACCGATATGAAGCTGCTGGGGTGGGGACTGAGTTAACAGGCACCTTTGTCCCAGTTCACCACCAGGATGGCTCAGGGCCACTTGCAGAGAGATGCCCCACAGGTGCCCAGCAGACCCGCCCCTTCGCTCAGCTTTGTCCATACAGGCCCCCTGAGATACAGCCTAGCAGTGTCTCCACATCACGGCTCAGCACATGTCATTCCTTCTATCCCCTCTAAACTCGTGAAACACGCTGGTGAAACGAGCTCATGAAGGAGGCCTTCCCTGGGAGAGCAGTAGGGGGATGGGCTTCAGGCTTCTTCCTCTTCTCATGCTGAAACCTTCTAGAACGTCCCACTGCCCTAGACCAACGTCCAGTCTCCTTATCGTGGCCCGAGGTTCCTTACCAAACTCCTTTGCGGGGAGTTGGGGGAGAGGTGAGTGGGGAAGGAAAATAGGTTCTGCTGCTGTTTGTTAAGGAAAATGATTTTCAGAGATACGATTTTCCCTGTTGATGTCTGAATCTGTGCAGCAACAAGCTGTGCTTCAGTGAAGTTCCGTCGCATTCAAAAAATTTAAATATCTTTCAGTTCACTTGAAAGAATGATTTGCACTGGATGGAGTAATGGAGTAAATGTTTTCAAAACTTGCAGAATCTATTTTGGTGAAGATTTGTATATGTGGGTTGGATTTTTTTTTTAAACAGAGATGATTATTGCATTTCATGTTTATGAAAGGAATGTTGTGTGGCATCATTATTTTTTCTCTAATATTTCTTAATGGGATAGATCAGCCCAAATTCTGCATAGATAGGAATAGAAGCTTGTGGTCTATCTCAATTATTTGTTCTTTACAGTATCTCTAAAAGGCCTTTTATTCTACTGCCTGAAGGAAAACAAAACCCTTTCTCCGTAATTGTCACCATAGATCTCAGCTGCTCTTTCTAACTCCATCCAGGCGATGCTTAATTTGACTTGGAACTGTTCTTATTAATACAATGTATAATAGTAGGAATATAATATATTTAATGCTGTTCTGGAACTTGAAACTCCAGATCAAAAATTGATAAAGCAATTTTTTTCTTACATTAAGTGGTTTTCCTTTGTTTCCTCGGGATGCTGGTAAAAACATTCTGCTCTGCCTCATAGATTCTGTTCATGAGTGTACATGTCACTCTGTGATAATTACACGTGTGTAACCACGTGCAGCCATCCACAGGGAAAGGGGGTGGATTCCAGCCCTAACCCAATCAACTCAATCAGACGCTTTAAAATCATTAGGTAATGGCTCTCCGTGTTGGCAGGCATCCAGATGGTTTGCCTCACTTTGTTTTCACTTTTTTTTTTGAACACCACACATTTTGGTCTCCAAAAAAATTGTCAAAAATACTAAGGAAGGGAAAATTAAATGTGAATGGAAACATAATTCGATTGCACTTCTGTTGCACATTTTTTTCACAGGCAACAGCCAGCACTAGGCATGTATGACAAGTCTGTTCATTCAGTGACTTGCTCAATGTATGTATTTTGCATGAGGACTCACTGTGCTCAGAGCTGTGGGGGTACACAATGGGGTGACACACACCTCTTCTGGAGGGAGATGGGACAGCAGTTATAATAGGAATCCAGGCAGGATGTGGGGAAATGCTATCGATTGTAACATGCAATCCATGCCCCCTTGACCACCCTCACTCCACTCGGCCACCCGCAACCTGGGATAGGAGTGACCACGTGGTCTCTGCCTTCTGGAAGGAAACACCCTTGTCTTGGTTCCTGCTGCGCTGCCCCAGGCTACCACCAGCCCGTTAGGTATCTTGATCACAGACAGGCACCCTTTCCTGCAGACTGAGTATCGGGCAGAGGTGGCCCCACGGATCGCCATCCCTTTATAGCTTGGAGGGTTGGCATCAACACTAGGTTTCCATCCTCACTTGCCCCACCCCCACCCCAGGTCAGGGGTCCTTGTACTGAATACAACCTGTGCAGTAAATCAAATTAATAGGAAAAATCATGGCATTCTCCTCTAGGCTCATTTTGCATGGGACTGCAGCCCCCAGGTAACAAGTCTTCCTCCAGACTAAAGCCAGAGGGGAGGGTAGTGAGTAGCCCTGGAGAGCCAGTGCCCGGAAGTGCTCCTCTTGGTGCTGGTGAGGGTCTCAGCCCCTCTTCCTGAGCTTTTGCTCAAGAAGTTGGTAACCGTGATTCTGGCCTTACTTGTGACTAAAATTCATACATACATAAAATTGAGAAGAAATGACTCAGATTTTAAATTTGCTAGACCTCGATTTTACCAGCTATTTGACTTTGACCTGATTTTATTCCTCTTTTAAGTTCCATTTTCTCATCTGTAAAATGGGGCTGTTAATAGTACTTCATAGGTTTAGGATGTGGGTGAAATATGATTAAAAAAATTGGTATTTTCAGTGCAATTTTGCTTTTTCAGTAAATGGAGAAGATCTCATTTAATGTTATCACTGTCTCAGGTCACTTTCTGACTTTTTCCCACTCTTTGATACCATTTCCCGAGGCCTCCCACTTTTCCTGTATTACTGCTACTTTTCTCTTAGTCCCCAACATCTGTGCCTAATTCCTTTCTTAAAAGTTCATGCTCTGCTATGATTTTTCAGGAAGGGTCCCTCTTTTTACAGAAATGAAAGCTGAAATAGTTTTAGTTCACTTTACATGACAACTGAAGTCTCATAGCAAGCCAGGGACGAGTTCAGATTTTATTTTGTATTTTAGGCACCTCTGTCCAGGTGCCTGTTCTGACTGCATTTTTTAGAAGTCTCCCCACCCCCATCCACCCAGAGAGAGGAAACAAAAGGATAAATGTCTCTTCCCAGCTTGCAGCAGGTGTCATTCTATTTGATTTGCAGGCCTTTCAACGAAACAAAAGGCCTCTTCTGTTCTTTTACAATATATGCTCTCTTTAAAGGTACTCGAATGAGGGGAAAAGCCTACGTTGGACACGATTTCAGGTTCTAACGGATAGAAACTAGGCTCTCAGTTGCTGATTCACTCTTCACAGGGAAAGCTAGATGCCATTAAAAACATTCTTTTCTAAATAGCATTTAAAATTTTATGATCGTTTCCTCTTGAAACACTATATATGAGCGGCATTCTCAGCAAATTAAAATGTTTAGAGTAGGACTGAAAACTTTTAAAAGCCAGTTAAGATCTCTTTTACAAAGTCAACAGAGAGAATCTGTCTGCTTGAGACACAGTGTATCTCCAACTTGCTCTTCTTAGATAGTTACCATTGGTGTTCAAAAGTGACAGACCTCACATAGTACAGAACTGTATGTTACACTGAAAAATTCTATTCTGGAGTCCCTAAGAAAGAGTGCACAATAAATATCAGAGTAGCTAAAATGTGGGTGTTTACTGCATGCAAAGACTATGCTGAGCACTTTCATTCATAATGTCATTTACACTCTTTCCAGCACGATGGTCCCTATTTTACAGATGAGCAAACTAAGGCTTAGTGTGGTTAGTAGCTTGCTCTGGGTCTCATAGCTAGGAAGTTCTGATGAGTTCTGAGAGTCGTTGTGCTCATTAACTCCCAGGCACTCCTCAACCTCCCTATTCATTCATTGCCATCCATAGTGGGGGAGGCATCAGAAAGGGGGTGTGGATATTGGGTTTTGTTTTCAGATGTAATAGCCATTTTGGTAAATCCTTTGGGTCCTGTTTCCCCTGGAATCCATATAGTCAAAGTACAGGTGATAAAATCAGCTCATCAACTCCAGCCTGTGTGTAAATGAAACAAGTCAATCTAATGAGACTTCATGAGAAGAAAGTGCTGTGAGTGGAGGTGGAAATCTTAGTGGTGGAGGGCTTGCCTTTTGTGTTAGTGTAAGGAGTTGGAAAAGCTATTATATTGATAGTGCCTGAGGGCATTTCAGGAATAGTCCTAAAAGTTCTCTTTAGTGTTGAATTTTTACAAAGTCCTAGTCTTAAAAAAGGTGTATTGTACTCTTTCCTTGCCATATCTCAAATGCACTGTTAGTCTAGGAAGTCCCATTTGTGTGTTGATTTTGAGTGGGGGAGGTATGCCCAACGATTTTTATGTGAAATAATTATTAATATGGCTTATTAATCCCTTTGGAAAATGTTCATCATAAATGTACTGGGGAGGGAGGGGGATTGGTGGTTTAACATGGTCAGCCAAGTCCCACCCACTCAAAGGTAGCCTGTCAAAATAAAGTACTCTTACTTAATCCCTAGTCAAGCTAAATGATCCCATGAAACAAAGCTAACCGAAATCAGGACACCTGATAGCAAGATTTCATAAAGTAAAAAGCCATTGTGCAGTAAGGAATAGAATGCTTTTGCTTCTTATCTTTTTAATACAAATGAAAGCAAGCTTCATTGGGCTCGGGAATTCTTAGAAAAGACAAATTTGAAAAGCAGCTCCATCGCGGAGCCTGACATTATATGAATAAGCCTAAGCCGTTTGTACCGTCCCCTTTGGATGCACAGGCTGGGGCGGCGGAGCCCCTCCAATGCCAGCATTTCTGGGAGGGAGAGGCACAAAGTGCAGCCTCCTCTGTGCCCGTGAAAGAAGGAGAGGAAAAAGCCCAGGCCAGGATCCTGTTGTTAGCAGTCTCTCCTGCTGCAACCAGGGGCTTTTCAAATCGTCGCTGCGACCAGACCCGGGGGTGCCGCTCTGCTTACCGCAGCGCTGCGGTTGCGCGGATTTCGGGGCAGCGCCGGGGGAAGGAGCAGCCGGTGCACACACAGGGCTGCCGGCCGGGAGCGCTGCTGAAGCTCCCCGGGAGCTGGGAAGTTGCTCCCGCAGCTGAGTCAGAGGCCGAGGGGTGGCTCAGGTTGAGCCCGTGGGCAGGGGCAGGGGCGGCGCTCCCAGCCCATCCCTCAGCCCTGCGGCCGCCCGGGGGGAGCCGAGTGGGCCAGAGGCGGTCTGCGCCGCGTCCGGGAGGCCGGCGAGAAGCCCTCCCTCCCAGGGCAAGCCGGATCCTAGCTCAGGTGGGGACTTCCTCGGTGCTGTACCTGCCGGAGCCGCGCATGTGGGCGGCCGGCAGCGGGCGTCCCCGCTCATGGCAGCCCAGAAATGAAAGCCGCGGCCGCCGCCTCCTCTGAGGGCTCGGAGAGCAGCACCCAGCGAATGAGACGCAAGTCCTGGACCCGGAGGAGGAGGAGCGGCCGAGCATCTCTCTCTCGCTCCTCCGTGTCCTTTAAATGAGGACTCCCTGCCGGCGCCGGAGGTAGATCTGCAGAGCCTTCCTCTCGGCCGCTGACCCCGCTTACATCACTAACCTGTGACAGGCACATCTCCACGCCCGGTACCTGCTCCTCAGCGGCTCCCAGTCCGGTCCGAGGAGCCTCTTTGTATGCCGCCGACATGGCCAGCCAGCAGGATTCCGGCTTCTTTGAGATCAGTATCAAATATTTACTGAAGTCCTGGAGTAACAGTGAGTAATAGGAAATAACCTTGTTTTGTTTGTTTGTTTGCTGGATGTTGCGTAAGGTGGTTGGAGAAATAGAATTTCAACTGGACACATACGCTTGTGAGCCCGGGAAGTTTTTTTTTTTCCTCCCATCTGCTATGAAAATCAAAATGTCAGAGACTGAACTAGCTTTCCTGAAGTGCAAAGGCTGCAGTGGAATTACAGTAGATTTGGTTTGATTAAATTTGCAAGTGAGATGGTCCTTTAGACCCTGGTGAGTGCAGGATGGGGCATTCCAGGCTGCATTTCCTGCCTTAGTGTTTGTTTGATATGTTCAGTTTTATCGAAATATTTTGTGAAGTGTGCTTTAATCAGAGGGGTGTGGCAGGATTTCAGAGCACTTCATAATTGGTTTATTAGGGTATTGTCTAAACAAAAAAGTATCTAATAGTCTAAAACCTGACTCATCTTTTTTTTTTTAATATAAAGGCAATTTGCACATTTGATTTCTGCCTTGTCCGTGTGGATGGTGTTCAGAATGCTGTTACAATATTTGATCTGTAAAAAAAATCCTGATGTTTGTTACAGTCTGAATAATGTGCTTTTTTGTGACATAAACAAGTGAGGTTCCGACCCTAATTATGTATTAGGATATCGGAATGTTATGGCTTCTGAAGTTCTATTTCTGACCTACTTAAAGATTTTAGCAGTAAGATATTTCAAAAAGACAACCTCCAAGGCATCACGGATCTGGAATCAAATGAAAATGAGGCCTTCAGGTGATCAATGTTGTCTTGTATTTTTCTGAACAGTTTAAAAACAAAGTCTTCTCTATTTCACCAACCAGCCTTTGTACTTGCTTTGGATAAAAGACCGGCAGGTATTGCAGATCCTTAATTGTTTGAAATTTCAAAAAATTTTCCAAGAAACATTTTAATGTTGTATTTTTGTGCATACTAATTTTAACCTACCTGTGCTCAAGGAGCTGGGGATTAATTGTCTCCTACACAAATGACCTGTGGCCAAAATTGTCCTTCTGTAAACAAAACCTGGGCAGGGGATCCAGTGCCATAATTGTTTTGAGAAAAGAACCGAAGTACCTTCAGGCTGAAGGTATTCAGGGATATATGCATCTCTAAATGACACCCATAGAAACCATCCTTTCCAGGTCACTTTGTGCCCCTGTATACACTGTGGGGCTTGTCTGAAGCTGTTTTTCTACAGGTGGGAAGCCATTTGGGAGTAATACTGTCACTCCAGGAGCATTCCTTTGTTAGTCATAACTCATTTCTCTTGGTTTCATTATTTGTGTAATACTTCACACTCAAGGATGAAGCTTCCTTTGTCTATCCACCCTTTGATTAATGAAAAGAAATTGGACATTCAAGGTTCTTTATAGAGCAATTTTCCAATATCTGAAAAGACTTACTGAGAGTTTGACGTTGGTGTGTGGTTTTGAAGCATTATTTTGAGTACTTTGAGGCCAGATTATTGTCTTATATCCCTTTCTGTCACCTTCCATTGCCTCATTAGATTGAAAATTACATTGTGACAGTGCTCAGGCCAGTGGGATTTCTTTTAAAATCTTTCTCCCTTGTCTATTTTCAAGTTACTCTAGACAAAGTATATATCCTCCCCACCCTTCCTAAACTCTCTCCACTCCCCCCATACACACATCAAGAGATGGTTCAAAATGCCTCTTCGTTTCTACTTTGAGAGTACCTGGGGCACAATTTTGAATTCTTTCCATTCATTCAGCAGATCTTTATTCCACGTCTACTATGTGCCAGGCTGTGGAGCTACAAAGGTGAATAAGACACACAGTACCTGCCCTCCACCTTAGTTTCTTTCTCGCACAAGAGTGAACTTGGTAATTCTCTAGCTTTCCTTTGGGGGTCAGAATGTTTTTCAGTCCTTTCTTGAAAGAGGAAGAGGAAATACACCTTATGTTTAGTCTTCTTTAAGCTTTGTTGCAACACTAACCGGCTTGCAACCTAGCGTAGCTCTCAGGTTTACATATTTTCCGTAGCCAAGAGAGAAAGGAATTTGTGTGGAAGACAAAGTAGAAAACAGAAGCCTTAGGGTGCTCAGCCTACTCAGTGTAAGGAGGCTGAGAGGATGCACCACAGGGCAAGCAGCTGATTGGCCCAGCATCACAGGTTTGAGAGGCGAGGAAGCCCGCCCACATACCTGAATGGAGAATCAGGCCCCTAATTATGTAGTGGTGCTTATTTATAAAAGTACAGCAATTAGAAAGCAATAAAACTCTAACTATGGCTGCCTGCTTTGCTAGGTGGTAGTAAAAGGGAAGATGATTCCATGAGTATTTCCAGGTTAAGCTTTCTTTTCTTTTTTTTTTTTAATGGCACATTGTGGGGGGAAATGTAATTTTGTATATATTTGTCTCCTCTGAAGAATTAACAAGTCAATTACATCAGGTGAGCTGTATTAGCTTTTCATTCTGTGGTCATTTTGACAACTCTCTTCTTCACTCGCTTCACTCGCCCTACCCACTCTGTCAGGCTGCCCCTTTATTTTAATGGAGTTAGGGATTCAAATGGCCTTCATGCCTGCAGATGAATGTCCTTTGTCGACCTCACTGCAGAAGCTTTCCTTATCTATTTGGACACTTGTCCTGGTCTGCTGCTTCCCCACCCTTCCCCAGGCCTTGCCCAGCTGCTCAGTGATGCTCACAGCTGTGACCCTCCACGTTCATGGCCGTGGCCACCATAGGACCTCCTCAGTTTAACCTGGAAGATTGCAGTGGTCTCCTCACAGTCCCTCTGACACAGAGTAGCCCAGAGAGTCTTCTGCCAGCTTTTCAAAGACTACATCTCAGCCCCCACTGCCCCCGAGTGTCAATGACCACCGTAAAGTCCCCTCTGAGTTCCTCGTTCGTGTTCTCTCGTGTTGTTTTTCTGCCCCAGCCATGGTTGATCTGCTCACCCTGCTCTGCATTTCACGACTGCTCTCCAGTTTGTGCCTGCACACATGTCCGCCCCCTAATCTGGCTTGCCCTCACCTAGAACACACACGCTACAGAGCTAGATAGGCTTGGTTCGGATCTCTGGCTCCTGCATTTCCCAGGCCTTGGGCAATCAATTAACTGCTCTGCCTCAATTTTTTCATCTGTAAAATGGAGGCAAAAATAATGAATACCTCCCAGGAATAAATGAGACATTAAGATGTAAAGTACTTAGCGTAGTGTCTAGCACATTGTGAACTTCAATAACTGTTAAAATATTATTAATGTATTCCAATGCTCCCTTCTCTTCTAAATCGACTCAAAATCAGGCTTAGACCATTTTCCCCCTGAGGGGTGACAGCCTCAGTGGATAACTCTCTGAGTAGTCAACATTTACTACACCCCAGAGAAGGAAACTGCATGAATATATGCCAAAATTAGTTGCTTGCTTCGGGCCATTCTTTTTTCTAGATTTATTTTTTAACTGTACCCCCCTTTTCCACCTCAGCTCCTACTGGAATATGCCTGCCTTCCCTGAGTGCACACCTTCCGGCAGCACAGGGGACGACCTGGGAATATTCTCAGCGGCAGAAAGTCACCTTGGCCTTTCCCATTTGCTACAGAAAACATTTAAGGCAGATAGTTTCAAGCTATTTCCATGGGAAAAGAGGGCTTGCTTTGTATTGATGTACAGAGCTGGTGTGTAGGCTCTCCCTCTGGTCTGAAACTCCTACTGGCATTCCTTGTGTCTCTATCCACCCCATAATATTCAGTGAACACCGGCCCAATGAGTGAAGGTGGACTCAGTGTCCACTTAGCATCCCAGTCTTTCCAGGGCAGGACAGTTGGCATCTTTCCTGCAACATCTGACAAACCATAGAGGGACACTTTTGAATGCCCATTAACTCTTTCTGGGAATGAGAATTCCATTGATACACAAACTGCCCTGAGGAACTGAACAAGCCCTCTCCTTTTGGAAGGGGCTGCTGTACATTGTAAAATGTCTCATGTTGCTACAGAAAACCTTGCATTAGTTGGGAAAATTGGATGTGGCATTTTAGTATGTGGTAGTGAGTGAAGTCAGTGGTGATAAGGACAATATTTCTGTCCAACATAGAAGTGCTGGTTAGTACAGGGTAAGCTCTAGGGACAGAGAAACCACGTGCCAGTAAGGATTGAAAACACATCTGATTCACAGCAGAGCAGTACTTACTGACCTTTGTTTAAGTCCCCAGGATACCGCAAAGATGCTGTGAGAAAGCCTAAAGGAAAAATCTCAAGATGTTCATTTAGTTAGTTTTGTAGAGTTGGTTTGAAGAAGTAGAAAATTAAAGAGGTTAACTGAGTTGCCTCAGTCTAGCAGAGCAGTACAGCTCAAGTTCAAGCACACCTACCTCATTCTGTTAACCGTGGGAAGCACCCAGCACGGTCCCAGGCACTTAGAAGAGAATTACTCCAGTCTTCTGTGGCCATGGCCACTTCTGCTAAAGTAGCTGACAGTCCTCATGAGAAGCAGAACCCCAAATCAGTATCCTCTGTCTCTAAGTAGGAAGGGGTGTTCTCGCCTGGGTTTATAATGGTGGCACATTTAAAGGGTTGTGTTTTTTGTTTTTTGTTTTTTTTGGTTGGTTGGTTGAAATGCATGACCAATCCTAGAATCTAGAATCTAGACTAGCAGTAGCTGCCTCTGACTGAGGGCTCACTCTGTGTCACGTGTAATGCTTGGTAATTTATATGTTTGGCAACCACATCATTATTTGTCCAAACTGAGATACTTTTGAGAGTGATTGTTAATAATTAGGCTGGGCCTGTCGTGGGCAAAGGAGGCCATATGACCCCTCGGGTTATTATCTTCAGTCTTCCCAGTAACCCTGCACAGTTACGTATTATCTACATTTTACAGATAAAAAAATGAGAGCTGAAAAAATGATTTGCTCAAAGCCAGGATGGTAGTAAGTACCATAAACCCTTCCCTCAGCCCAGTCGATAATCTCACCCAGAAGATGATCAAAGGATCAGGAACGCTTTGGGGAATTTAGTGCTTTATAGGCACTTTCATTCTTGTTGGCTGATGGCACTGCCAGGTCTTGGCCTCCTCCCTTCCCTGTGCACCTCTGAAGGGCCTTCTGTCTCTCTTCCTCTCTGTCTCTCAAGACCTAGCGCTGGAGAGCACCATCCCCTGAGCACAGACCTGTTTGAAAGACCTACATATTAACAACTCTTAACTATCATTAAATACAATACAGGGGCAGTTCTGTGCCCTATGGTCTTTTGATTTCACACACACACACACACACACACACACACACACACACACACACGATTATAGTAAAAAGGGACATTTCTTATGTTGGAATATTTTATGTTGATTTTTTCCCCTGTTTTCAAAGTATATGTAAATATGCAATTAAATAGCTTTAGTAAATAAAAATGTATTAGTGATCTTTACTTCTTTTAGAATTGTCATTTGCTTACTTTGCTGAGGTTTCTCTGCTATGTTGTGCTCTTTTTAGGAAACAGTAGTAAATTCCTAATCGTCTTTAGCAGTGAGAACAGGGAGACTATTTCCAGGGATAATGAAAATCTATCTATAATTCAGGTATCTCGTTTTAACCTGATAGCTCTGGTCTCCGCCACCATAAAACTCTCCAGGAGACAGGCAGCACAAAAATGATCCCGTTTCAGCTTCTTTGCCTACTTTCGCATGCTGCTTGGAGAAGTTGCCAACAAGAACTGAAATAGTCAGCAAGGCAAACAGCACTAGGCAAGGAGAGATGACCTGGATATTTCTACAATCCAGGAACAGCCCAGGATATTTGAGAAAGTTGCCAGTATTTAGATGGTTCAACTGATACAACGTGCAAATATGCTCTTTATTTAAAAGACATCTATTTCAAAACATTTTAATACCTGTGACTCATTAGTTCACCTTTGGGTACAGTTCAGGGAATTGTATAGATTACATGAGTCCTGGTCATCTTATTAGTTGCTTCTGTATTTTTGAGCTGTATGCGATACTCAGAATGAGCTCGGCTTAGAAGGAAGTTTGGGCTGATGAGATATGATGTTTTACTTGTGTTGAGGCTGTTCTGTAAACTGACGGCCCCAAATAGAAGCCTTTTGTGTAGGTTCTTTGTTAATACGAAACCTGAAATTTATTTAGTGCCTTGTAGTCTGAGCAGCACCTTCAAAACCACATTACCTCATTTGATGAATGAGATGCATTGATTCTGAATAAATTAGCTTCTTCTTAAATGTTCCTGGTTTGGGAGTGATAAGGCTTAATTCTCCCAGAATTCAGCTTCTGTGGTATGAGATACCCATAAAACATCACAAAGGTGTATTTTGTGCGGTTGCAGATCAAATGAGCAAATAATGATCTTAGTCTATGGTCTTGACCTTTGAATGGGACTTTTTTGTGTATATATATTTTTACTGAAATATAGTCAGTTTACAATGGTGTGTCAATTTCTAGTGTACAAGAATGGGGCTTTTTTAAAACAACATAGCTTGGCATTTGTCACATAAATATGCAGAGGTGAGTTCATCCAAAAAACATATGTAGTAAAGTTTTCTGGATCTGTACCCTAGCATTTCTTGGTCCTCTTTTTTTAAACACTTAAACATTTCTAATTTTCCACAATATGGTGCCTTTGGGAATCACCCACTCTTTGGAAACTACCCCACTGCAGAAGGTTTAGGCGGCAACCACTTCCTAGAAAGCGGCATTTTTGGACTTTCGGCTGGTTATGTGAATAAGAGAGTGCTCTCTCTTTGAGCTAAAATGTATCTCCCAGTTTTGGAGGAGCAACAGCAGTAGCTTTTTCTACAATAACATCTTTATTTATTTTTCATTGCTGCCTTATACTCAAAACCTTACCATCTTAGCATCAGCTTTTCCTAGTTGTTACTCTGAAATGCTGTGCTGCTTGATGGTGTCAGAGAAGCAAGGCAAACACTGCAATACAAAGCAATACTTCTTTCTTGAGCATCTGCTATGCACTAGACACACTACTTAGGGAGCTTCATAGCTTAACTGGACCAGGATTCCACCATCAAGGGTCTCAGAGCTCCTTCTTCCTTGTCAGATTCACAATTCCGAAATACTAATGCAGAACCTCCCAGGACCAGGAGAGGATCCAGTGATATTTCAGAGACATTGTATGCCCTGGAGAATTTTATTTGGGAGGGCGTGTTTGATAGATCCTGTTGACTTTAACTTAATGGATTTGTACTTTCACTGCATCAGAGAACTATTGGAAGCCTGGTGTTTGCAGGCAGAGTCCTGTGGGAACATTTTCAAATATTCCTCCCAGCAGGATGGCTGAAGGAGAAGAAGAAATGTAAATTATTTACTTGGGACCACTTGACCAGATGTCAGTATTTGGGAGAGCAAGCATTTCAGACAGGCATTTGTTATGTTAGAAAAATGCGAAGAGTTAATGATGTTTATCAGAATTTTGACCTGGGATAAATTTAAAGCCATCATACTTCATTTGGAGTGATCCTGTCATTCTTCAGAATATTTGGGGGATTAGAGAGAAGAGATGTGTGTATGTGTGTGAATTATATATTTCTGTAAGTTGCTTAATGATGATTTATCTCACCTATATTCTTACAAACACCGTTCTCCTTTTTACAGAACACACAAGCACAAGCATTTAAATGTTAGTCACCCAAAACTCCAGATGCTGAGCAGTGAAAGTTTATATTCTGCCAGCATATCAGACTTTGTAATGAGTCTGATTTTGGGTTTAATTCCTTTTTACTGTTTAGTCATTTGATGAGCTGCAGATGGAAATTTAAGCCAAAGCCATAACATTTCAGCTCATACTTTTTATGCTGCTGTAAGAACTTGTTGTCGTGTCAATTTAAGGGAGTTGAAATCTTTTTCAAGAAGGCATTCAAATCTGCATTAAGTGCCTTTATCAACTCTAATTTGATATACAACTCTAAGTGCCTCTGCTATTCTTAATCAATTGCAAAGTGCAAAGTAGTTTAGCAGTGGAAGGCAGCTTTGAAATTTTTAGGATTTCTCAGCCAATGCCACAAGCACAACATTATGGAAATACACAATTAAATTTCCATTAAATTTTTTTTTCCCCTAAGCTTAAGAAACACTAGACTGACTTCTTTGAGTTTGGACTTAAACAGGTAAATATGTATTTTGGCAGCCATGAAAAGGCTAAGGTATTAGATTAACTAGGGCAATACTTAAGTAAAATTCCATTTGAATGTTATATTTATGTGGGAAGGATTCTGCAAATTAATAAAGTGGTTTATTATGTGAGTGTCCAATCAATACAGTGCTTCAATTGTGCCAATACAAGATTAGGCTTTTCTTTCCTGTTTTTCTGTGTGACCTTGATTGTCTCCTTCCCTCACTTCCTTGTGTGAAAGTAACGAACCTGACACTTTGTCTCTAGCTGTTTTGGGTGAAGGCTTTTGAATACCTCCACTGAAAAAAAGAGGTTTATGTAAACATCATGATATTTGTCAGTTATTTCTCCCGCCCTGTTAAAGCCAGACCAACGGAGGGTGAGCTGTACATTTCTGAACTTGACTGATAAGCAGAGCCTGGATCTCTGACTTTCCAAGCTTGGTCAGTTTCTTGGCCTAGCTCACCCTTCAGTATTCTGAATAAGAACAAGTTGTCACACTACACAGCCTATCGGGTTCTTTCTATTGTTTTGTTTTGTTTTGTTTTACAGTAAAGTGACTGTGTGTCTAACTCAATGAATTTGAACAAGGTTGTCTCCAATCTGAAGGGCTGGTGTTTCTGATTTGGAGACAAGCATTTCTTTCTGTGCAGTAAGATGTGGTGTTTAATGGAAATTGCTGGCATCCTGGAGGTTTTATAACATAGGATTATACAGCCAGAGGATGCTCTTCTAGGTTTTGGTAAATACTCTGCATCAGTTAAGCCACGTTGAAATAAAGAATGTCATCAGGATGCAAGATGCTATTAAAATATCCATCAGAAGCATTGTTTAATGCCTGCAGCAGGGTGGAACGCTCTGTGACAGCTTTAAAGAATTTTTAAAACTAGGAAAGTTATTCTAGGTGGGTAGATTGCCTATGAGTTTAGCAAATTATAAGCAGTTGGTTTAAAATTTACATGTTAGAGCACCAATGAGAGGATAAATTGCAGTTTTCCTTAAAAAAAAAAAAAACTCTGTGTTTTAACTTTTAGTTTTTGAAAACAACATTTTTAACAACTCTCCTCTAAAAATGAGGCCTTGCAGGTGAAGAACAACATGGTCTCAGCCACGGACTCACTTGTACCGTTCCAGCACCCAGAACTGATCTGCTACTTATCTTTGCTTTAACTGAAGTGCAGTTGATGTACATATTATATAAGTTACAGGTGTGCAATGTAGTGATTCACAGTTTTTAAAGGTTCTACTCCATTTATAGTTATTGTAAAATATTGACGATATTTCCTGTTTTTTGCAACATATCATTGTAGCTCATTTTATACATAATAGCTTGTACCTCCCAATCCCCTACCCCTGTATTGATCTTCTGCTTTTCTAATGAGAATGGTAGCTTCCTTGGGGAGTTCAGAGAGAAGCCAAGCCCCCTGTTGGGCCACACTGGGTATTTGGTCTCACTTCTCTCAGTTTGATGGTGGCCCTGAGGCCTGTTTTCATCTTTTCTTCCACAGCAGCCTGTCCTCTTTGTTTTATTTGACTGAACATAACTGCAAGCAAATAGGAAAATAAAAGACATTTTAGTCTTGCCTTCTGATTTTGTATTCCATTGACCAACAAACCCCCGATCCTTATCATTATAGGAAAGATAATCCTAGTTTATGCCAATTGAGGTATCAATTTTGAAGGTATTTGAAAACCTGGCCCACTTTCAACTGAAAAAACAATTTTTTAAACTAACAATTTTAAGTGCTTGAACATTAAGAAAGGTCACAATTATGAACGAGAATGAAAATTCTATGACAGTTTAAATATCCAAAAACCTGTTTGACCTTAGCTTCTTCTCTTTCTCTTGTGAACTGTTTCGTTTGCCATTTCAGTGCTCATTACCATTTTCTTAGAGGGGGCGAAGGAATTGAAATTCAAATTATTACCATTGTAGTTAGTCAACTGCTTTACTTATTTTAAAAAGGAAAAAGAAAACAAATATAAAATTAGAAACTATTGAGTAGGATTCTTGAAGATTAATTACTTTCATTTCTAAATCCTAAATCCTTCTTGTCACTAATCAAAATAAAGTAACATGCCTGTTGTTCACAAGTATAATGGTAGGGTTAATACACAGAACTAACTTATGCCATCTGGTAATTTAAAGTGTGTGTCATTTTGTGGAATATAACTGAGCCATAAAGAAGAGTGAAATAATGACATTTGTAACAACATGGATGGACCTAGAGATCATCATTATATTAAGTGAAGTAAGTCAGAGAAAGACAAATATCATATGATATCACTTATATATGGAATCTAAAAAAAGAACCAAACTGATACAGATTCTATTTACAAACCAAAAACAGACTCATCAACATAGAAAACAAACTATGGTTGCCAAAGGGGGAAGGGCAGGGGAGAGATAAATTAGGAGTTTGGGCAGATACACAGTACTATATATAAAACTGATAAACAACAAGGACCTACTGTATAGCACAGGGAACTGTATTCAGTTTCTTGTAATAACATATAATGTAAACGAATCTGAAAAAAAAAAAATGTATGTTTATGTATAACTGAATTGCTTTGCTATACACCTGAAACTAACATTGAAAATCAGCTAGACTTCAATTAAAAGAAAAGATGCTGAGAAAAAAAATTTTTAAATAAAATGTGTGTCATTTTAGGATGCTTTTGCTCTAAATAATAGGATAATTTTATAATGACTGAATGCATAAAGACTTCTAGTTAGCTTGTCTAACCCACAGCCTGGATGGAGCTAGGAGATTCCAAGTAGCTTTAGAAGCTCAAGGACCCAGGCCATCCAGTCTCTAGACTTGTCACTGCATGATCACAAGACGGCCACCTCAGTTTCAAACATCTTTGCTTTACTTAAGAGGAAGGAAGGAGGCCCAGTTTAGGTTTTTCTTCTGGCAAGAAGAAGATTTTGCTAAAAACCCTAGCAAACTTCCTCTTGCATTCCTCTGATCAGAATTGGGTCACATGCCAATCACTCACATTGGTGAATTACCACATTGGCTTTGACAAATCGATGCATGTCCTGTCACTGGGGTGGGTCCTCCTTCTGTTAGACCTGAACACAGTAGGGATTCTTTTACCAAGGAAAAGGGTAGGCAGCCAATAAGGCTGACTTAAATTCCATAAAATAACCCCCATAAAATAAACTATACAATGGTAGATGACCTTTAATAATTTACCACCTGTTCTATAATGTTGCATTAAATGCAGTGATGGTAGCTGATACTGATAAGGCCCTGTGAAGTGTCGAGTGCTGTATTAAATGCTTTACCTGCATCGTTTCCTCTAATCTTCATGGTAACCCACTTTTATGTGTACCATTTGTAAGCGACAGAGCCAGGAATGAAACCCAGATTCTAGGGGAATCCCTAAATTATGCTACCTCTCATCGTCATTTGTGAGGTCAAAATATTAACAGTAGGTGAAATTGATGAAACTCAGGTAGGAGCAGAAGTATATTGCCATGTACTTCCCAGTAAGTCACCACAGTGGTGTTTGTCAAAAAGTAGTGGCAGGGAGTTTTCAGAGTACTCAAAATAAAGACTCTCTATCTCTTTTCCTCCAGTTTCAGGAGAAAAAGGAGCATTTCCTCATGTTTTCTTTCTTATGCCCATTCAATAAGAAATTGAGTTTGTGTTTTTAAAAAGCAAATTATAAAGAAGGATATTACCGGGTCAGAAACTTCAGCCCTTTAAGATTGTACCCAGTTCTCAGTTGAAAGAGGTGGGGGGGAAATGAAGGAATGTAATAGGATTATAAAAATCTGTTACAGTAAAATGAACAAATACAGTATTTATTCATTTGAGGGCCATTATGATGGGAGTAAATGAAATAGCCTTAATTTTGTCATTACCCCCCAAAAATGACAAAATGTTTTCAGATATTTCCATTTATGTAGAAATGCTAGTATTTTTCAATGAGGTTTCAATTTCAATCTCATTGTTCGGATTCAGCTATTAATTTGAAATGGCTTTAGCTTGACTCACTTTACCCACCCACAGCCCCCTTAAGCTACATCTTGCAATGGTCCAGTAAGAGGAACAGCTAGCATTTACGAAGGATCACTGTGTTTCAGCCACTGTGCTGAGCACTATCTCATTTAAACATCGACTCCTATTGAGGCAAGTCCCACTTCATAGATTAAAAGCCTAAAGCTAATAAATAAATTAATAATAAAAAATAAGGAGGAGACTTCCCCAAGGGAAGTGCGTGAATAAGTATTGGCCTGGATTCAAATTTGCTTCTGGCTCCAGAGCCCCTATTCCCCTCGGCAGCCCAGCAGGAGCCTTGCTAACCCCCTTCTCCTGTGCAGATTTCCCACCAGAATGTTTGAAGGAGGCAGGTGCTGGCATTTTCAGCCTTCAGTGCAAGCTTGCACCTGCCATTCAGTTGCTGGGGGAACTTCTGGAATGCATTTTTCTTCCTGAAAACAGGAGAAATTCATTCTTTGCCACTCCGACCTGCTGTGTTCAGCCCTTGGACACAGTTTGTGTACATGGCAGGGAAAAAAAATTAAATTCTAACACCCAGAGATGACTTTAAGCTGAACATGAGTCAAATTCCTGCTCTTAAGGAGAGGATTGTGTAGTGAGACCTACATAAATCAATAATTACAATCAAACACATCCAGGAACCAACCGCATGAAAGATGAGTGTCTGTGACTAAGAGTGACTATCGTTTGTACAATAAACCCTGAAGGCCAGATTTTCTGTTCTTTCCCTGCGTTGTTCTTTTTGTTTTGTTTTGCTTTGCTTTTAATTTTTTTTTAACATTTTTTATTGAGTTATAGTCATTTTGCAATGTTGTATCAAATTCCAGTGTAGAGCACAATTTTACAGTTATACATGAACATACATATATTCATTGTCACATTTTTTTCGCTGTGAGATATCACAAGATCTTGTATATATTTCCCTGTGCTATACAGTATAATCTTTTTTGTCTATTCTGCATATGCCTGTCAGTATCTACAAATTTTGAAATCTCAGTCTGTCTCTTCCCACCCTCTGCTCCCTTGGCAATCACAAGTTTGTATTCTATATCTATGAGTCTGTTTCTGTTTTGTATTTATGTTCTTTTTCTTTTTTTTTTAGATTCCATGTATGAGCAATCTCACATGGTACTTTTCTTTCTCTTTCTGGCTTCACTTAGAATGACGTTCTCCAGGGACATCCATGTTGCTGCAAATGGTGTCATGCTGTTGTTTTTTATGGCTAAATAGTATTCCATTGTATAAATATGCCACATCTTCTTTATCCAGTCATCTGTTGGTGGACATTTAGGCTGTTTCTGTGTCTTGGCTATTGTAAATAGTGCTGCTATGAACTTTGGGGTGCAGGTGTCTTTTTGATGTAGGGTTCCTTCTGGATACATGCCCAGGAGTGGGATTCCTGGGTCATATGGTAAGTCTATTCCTAGTCTTTTGAGGAATCTCCATACTATTTTCCACAGTGGCTGCACCAACCTGCATTCCCACCAGCAGTGTAAGAGGGTTCCTTTTTCTCCACAGCCTCTCCAGCATTTGTCATTTGTGGATTTTTGAATGATGGCCATTCTGACCTGTGTGAGGTGATACCTCATTGTAGTTTTGTTTTGCATTTCTCTGATAATTAGTGATACTGAGCATTTTTTTCATGTGCCTATTGATCATTTGCATTTTTTCCTTGGAGAATTGCTTGTTTAGGTCTTCTGCCCATTTTTGAATTGGGTTGTTTGTTTTTTTCTTATTATGTCGTATGAGCTGCTTATATATTCTGGAGATCAAGCCTTCATCGGTTTCATTGTTTGCAAAATTTTTTTCCCATTCCATAGGTTGTCATTTTGTTTTACTTATGGTTTCCTTTGCTGTGCAGAAGCTTGTAAGTCTAATTAGGTCCCATTTGTTTATTCTTGCTTTTATTTCTGTTGCTTGGGTAGACTGCTCTAGGAGAACATTTTTGAGATGTATATCAGATAATGTTTTGCCTATATTTTCTTCTAGGAGGTTTATTGTATCTTGTCTTATGTTTAAGTCTTTGATCCATTTTGAGTTTATTTTTGTGTATGGTGTAAGGGAGTGTTCTAGCTTCACTGATTTACATGCTGCTGTCCAGTTTTCCCAACACCATTTACTGAAGAGACTGTCTTTATTCCATTGTATATTCTTGCCTCCTTTGTCGAAGATTAGTTGACCGAAAGTTTGTGGGTTCACTTCTGGGCTCTCTATTCTGTTGCATTGGTCCATATGTCTGTTTTTGTACAAATACCATGCTGTTTTGATGACTGTAGCTCTGTAGTATTGTCTGAAGTCTGGGAGAGTTATTCCTCCAGCCTCTTTCTTTTTCTTCAGTAATGCTTTGGCAGTTCTAGGTCTTTTGTGATTCCATATAAATTTTATTGTGATTTGTTCTAGTTCTGTGAAATATGTTCTGGGTAATTTGATAGGGATTGGATAAAATCTGTAGATTGCCTTGGGCAGTGTGACCATTTTAACAATATTGATTCTTCCCATCCAGGAGCATGGGATATATTTCCATTTTTTAAAGTCTTCTTTAATTTCCTTCATCAATAGGTTATAGTTTTCCATGTATAATTCTTTCACCTCCTTGGTAAGATTTATTCCTAGGTGTTTTATTACTTTGGGTGCTATTTTAAAGGGGATTGTTTCTTTACTTTCTTTTTCTGTTGATTCATCGTTAGTGTAAAGAAATGCGACTGATTTTTGAACGTTAATCTTGTAACCTGCTACCTTGCTGAATTCTTCAATCAGCTCTAGTAGTTTTTGTGTGTACTTTTAGGGTTTTCTATATATAGTATCATGTCATCTGCATATAGTGACACCTTTACCTCTTCTTTTCCAATTTGGATCTCTATTATTTCTCTCTCTTGCCTGATTGCTGTGGTTGGGACTTCCAAGACTATGTTAAATAGGAGTGGTGATAGTGGGCAGCCTTGTCTTGTCCCAGATTTTAGTGGGAAGCTTTTGAGTTTTTCATTGTTGAGTACTATGCTGGCTGTAGGTCTGTCATATATAGCTTTTATTCTGTTGAGGTATGTTCCCTCTATACCCAGTTTGGTGAGAGTTTTTATCATAAATGTTGTTGTCCCTGCATTGTTGAGAGTCATCTCCAAAGCTGGATCTTTTCTCACCAGCTCGGCAGAGCTATGACTTCATCTGTCTCCTCCAGGTCCCTTCTTGTCCTCAGCTTCCTCATCGTAGATGCTGAATTTCTCTTATCAGTCAGTCCCAGGCAAGAGACTCTTTTTCAACCCTTCTCTGTGGTTCATTCAAAACAGCACTAAAACTTCTCATGCTTTCCCCTCCCACATCTGGTGCTCCATCACCATCACCTCTGCCAAAGCCTTGTTCCAGGTCTTTATCACCTCCCATCTGGAAACATCAAACCCTTCCTTACCAGCCTTTCTGCTGCTGCCACCCCTCCGCCTTTCCAGGATGGTCTGTCTGGTCCTTGCCATAGCCTTGAGCATTGACCTTCACCTTTGCTTTTGTAATTGTGTGTTGGCACCGAGAGTGCTGTTTCCATAGGCAGGAGTGGCACAATAAATGCTTTTGATGGGGATGATAGCAAACGCACTGAGTAGTTAAAATGTCAGTATGAACCTGAACTCGTTGTCTTGACCTGGTATATCCAAACCACTTATTGTGGTAGGTTTGAATTCTGTAGAGCACGGAGGTGGATTCAGTCTCTGATCCACGTTCTGGAATCACAGTCACGGGCCAGGGGTGAGATGGAGTGTTATTGTAGTGCTAGAAACACACTTTAAGGTAAAAAAGAGTAACATATTCTACTCTGTATATTTTCATGCTGCTGAGATTTGAAGAGCCTGGATTTGATGGGCATGCTGCAGAAACAAAGGAAAAGCTTGCCTAAAGTTAAGTAAAAGTCCAAAAGCTAAGTATAATTATCTGCTAATATATTAAATGAGAATCTAACTACTCATGAAGTGTACACACTCCAGTGATGGAAGGCCCACTCAACAATTCTCAAGTGTCCCTCATACACAAACTAACAGTCATCACACTGGCCCAATGAGCTCATTAAATATCATATTGTTCTGCCAGATAAGGCCCTTGTTTTAGGGAGTGACTAAGAGACTGTCACTTCTTGGGCCAGGAGAATGAAAATGCTCTTCAGGCTCTGGGAAGAGGATAGAGCTAAATTGTTGATACTGTTTGTCCCTCCCCATTTCAGTCTGTGTCTTCTTGGGCTGTGTTTTTGAAAGATGACTACTCAGCTGATTTATTCAGCTCAGTGTTTTCATGACGTTTCTGCTGTAGACCCACACGGTGGAGAGGAGGCTAGAATGCTCTTTGTGGACAGTGTTCAACTAATGCCAAAGAACGACCCAGACCTGGTGGTGCTGGGCTGGCAGAGTCATTTGTGCCCGAGCTTGTGTCTGAGCTTCCATCTCCTTCTTTTTAGGTGGAAAGTTAACCAAGTCCAGAAGAGGCAGCCAGGCCTCCCCTTTGGGTTATTTGCTTTTATTTTGTTTTCTTGCTGAAAACAGAAGTGAATCAGTCTTCACTGAGCCCTGTTGCCCAAGGAAATGATGCAACGCTGGTCACGTGGCACCAGGGAAAAAGGCCCATTATGCAAACCTCGTTCCTCTTTGTGTTACGGTGTAAGGGGAGGTCCAGTCTTCACACCGGGAAGCAGCACAGAACTGTGGTTCTTAAACGTGGATCCTTTTCTACATGGAGGAACTGTGATGTTTTACACTGTGTTTGTCTATTATTCTTCTGCCTTTTTGACCACTGGACTCATTCATTTTGATTGTAATACAAAGTATGGAAGGAATTGATTTAAGCTGTTGGGTTTACTTTTTCCATCTGATTTGGGGTAGTTATGTACATGTGCTTTGCCTCAGCCCCTAACTTGCTGTGTGACCTTGGACAAGGCACCGCAACTCTGATTCTGTAAGAACTGGTTTTAATACATATCACGTGTATTTCTATAAGTAATACACATATGTGTATATGTAATATGCCTAACATAAAGCCATAAGAATCAAGCAAGTTAATATTTATCAGAAGTTGAGTATGCAGCCTCACTATTGTAACTGCTTGATAAATGGTAGCCATTATTATTAGGAATTTGTCTAGTTAATGCTTGTCTGAACTCGTCTGTGATTTAATGATTTTTATTGTGTTTGCTCGTTGCCAAGACAATAGGACCAGGAACCGAAGTCCTGGAGTCTTTTTCTGACATCTTTTTGGCTTGTTGATCTGGTCTTTACCACTCCGCATACTAGATGTTTTGGTAAAGAAGTATATTTGAGGAACTTGAGAAGATAAACCATCAGAAGATGTTCAAGGTGAAATGCCTTCCTTCCAAATACAGAGTTGTTTGGAGAGGCTGATAATGTAGCAAGACACTAGCATGGACTACAGTTGCAGCCTCTTCTGTGAGTGTCACGTGAATTAAACCTTCAGCATGTGTTTTTTGGACCTGAGCCAAATGCCTCTCCCCAGTCTGAGTTCAGTGTCGCCTTCAGGGTGAAGTCTCCTCTGACCGCCTCACTTCCCCTGCCCTTTCTACACACTTCCACTGTAGCAATGGCCACATGGTTGTGCAAGTGTGCTTTTCTGGTCCAGGCCCCTCCTGGGCTAAGAGTCCACCATCGTTATATTCTCCAGACATTTCAGGGCACATTGGCTCTTGTTAATAAACTGTGAAATGTTGACAGAGTGAATAAAACTACCTGAATGAGTGTGGGAGGCTTGCAGCCCAACTTACCCAGCGTTTAGCCCCCTCCTGGGTCAGCCCCCGCAAGCAATGACAATGTTCTGTATACCAGGGGGTGGGGGGTGTCTTTTACTTCAAGCAGTAGCTCAACATCCAGTCTCAGCCAAAAAGTCTCTTTCCTTCTTGACCCTCACCTGTGTTCTTTGAGTGGATTTAACAAGTTAAATTGCACCTTTGTGTTCACAGAACCCAGGGCCCGTGTGTCCATGAAACACACAATGAACTTAGACTGAAATCATTTTTCATTTATGTTGTGATCAGCCAACTTGGGAGAATTATCTCTGTGATGGGTTTTTGTTTTAAATCAATTAACACTGTCAGAGAGTCTCTCTATAAAAAATATGAACTTATCCCTATGTTTGTCTCAATGCCATTTAAGTTAAATAGATTGAATTTAACTCTACTTTTGAACCTTCCAGCCACTTTTGCCAAATTGGAAGGAAATCATTCTCAGTGAAATTACTGAGCTAATTTAATTCTTTACTGATCAGGGTCTCGTTCCGTGTGAAGGATGCTGCTGTTCATATTTGGAGAAATTGATTGCCTTAGTAGAAATATTTCTGAACCCAAAGATTTTATCGTGACCATTAAGGTGGATGTACTCAGAGCATCAGCCCAAACTGGACGTGCATGAATGAGCTTCAGGAAGTCCCTTCGAGTGAATCAACAGTCTTCCCCTTCTCTTCTTCTGAATTATTAAATGACCACTGGAGTTGGGCACCGTGCTGGATCGAGTCCAGCGGGACTCAGCAAGCCCACCTCCGGCCTTCCACAGGCTTTACGATCAAAGACAGCTGGCTTTGACGAAAGAGCAGATACAAGGAAGTCGCAGAGAACAAAAATGCTGATTAAACGAATGTTCTGCCTGTGCCAGGCACTGTGCTTGGACTCGGGGATACTGACTTAAATAATCACCAGAGGATAAAGTGATTCATCATTTTATGTGGGAGGGAAGAGGCAGAGGAATTGTTCCAAGAGGCTGTGACATTTGAACCTGAGGAATGCTACAGAAAAGCGGGGAGAAATCAGAGGGAAGAGCATGATCAGATGCTGGGAGGTATGAAATTCATGGGTTCAGGGAGCGACAGCTAGATCCCAGGATCCTGGAAGGAGAGTGACCGATGGTACATGGAGGCGAATTGGGTCAGATCATGAGCATTGGAGGAGCTGTTAAAGGGCCTACGGACTTTATCCTGAAAGCATCAGGCAAGCTTCCTGGCTTCTTAAAGCAGGAGCAACATGGTCAGACCCCAGATTCTGGGAGCCTTGGCTGAAAATGCAGGTAGAGAGAATCTCTGCTGATAACCCAGGAAAAAGATGACAAGGACTCAAAGTAGCAGGAAAGGTGTTGGAAAGGAGGGATTGGTTTATGCAACTTGTCTGGGATAGAGTTTCCAGGGTTCAGTATCTTCCCTAGATCCAGCCTGTGCTTTATTTTAATGTATAATTTAAACATGTGGTGGTGTAGTTCATGCCAGCTGCTTAAAAAAAAAAAAAGAGCGAGAGAGAGAAGCTGCTACTTGAGGAGCAGTGTTTTGAAATTATACGTTGAACAGAAGTTGTGCTCTTAAAACGGCATATTTGTGTTGAAGCTGAAAGGTGATGGCAGAGTTCTCTCTTGACAGCTCTCGTTTGCTTACTGCAGCACGATAGATAGCACAGAGGCGTTTTTCTGCGGTCGTACGTAGCCTCTGTTGTATTTGTTTCATGGTTATTCCTAGGATATAGATCAACAGTGGTTTTATTTTGTTTTATTTTTCAATAAAATATAAAATTTAGATGAGCAAGTGACCTCGAATCATTTCAACATACAAATAGGCCTCTAATGATGCTGCATAGTAGCCCCCTGGCACACGTTGGGATGGTTTGGGGGGTAGCAAGTCATCCAAATTGACCAGTTTTTGTATATGAAAGTCTCCCAGGAAAATGGAGTAGAATTTTCACAGGAAACCAGTGTATCATGAAGGGTCCCAAAGAGAGTGCTTCTTAAGAAACAGGGTCCAAGGTAATCTCTGTGAGCTGCTTTTTGCTGTATCCATGGCCAGACCTGGTTTGGTCCTGCCCGGCAGACCGGTTATACCAGGTGTCTCGCTTTCCTTTCTGCCTCCTAGGGAGCGCTCTCGTGAGCTTTTCAGTCCTATGTGTCCTTGCATAGATCGTTCTAGGAGGAAATTTCTAGTCTTAAGTAACTTGATGATGACGTTTTTCTGTGTTTTTATGCCAGTTCAAACTCTATCCCACTAGGCTAGTTGAATCAGATTCTCCCAGTGTCTCCTCCCTGCCCGTACGTGAGGACGCTTCTGGAGGTTGTTTTAACTTTTGTGGGCTGCCAAGGCATGACAGTAACTACTTCAGAATGCTACAGAGTGCTCGAGTAACAGTAAGGACTGGCAGGCGGCATATCATCACATACGAAGGGAGGGCAGACGTGCACCTGCTTTGTCGTAATAAAACAACACCATAAACTTACACCTATGCTGTCTTGTGCAGTCAGTTCTCTGAAGATTGCAAAATAAAGGAAATGAAAATCATATCGATAGATCCACTACATATTGTATTTCAAGAGGACATGTTAGCAATGTGAACAAGCTCCTAAAAAGCTACTTAAGAATGAGGACTATTTAAGTAGATGAATCTGTAGCAATATAGTTGAGACAGAAATAATACTTTCAACTGAGAAAGTTATACAGTAACAAAACTCCATTCATAGAGATACATATTTAAGTATTTCCACCCTTTTCCAATCTGAGAGCTCAGAATTATTACATCCCAGGATGGAATTAGGTGAGGAAAAGAACTGTTTCCCTTGTATTTGTTTAAGGGAGGCTTTGTGGTACAAGTAGGATTTGTAAAAGGTCTTTGAAAGAGAAGATGTGTTGGCAGGATTGGGAGGAAAAAGGCATGTCAAGCAAAAAGTGTGTGGCTGGAGTGGAAGAAGCAAAGGAAGGGAGTGGTGAGGTGGCTGGCAGGAGCGGCTGAAGGGAATTCTAGAACCACCTCCTGGAATGAAATAGAAATCCACCAAAAATCCAGTTACACATTTGCCAATTGAGCTTTCTGCTTAAACAGGATCCCAGTTTCCCCAGCGCTCAAAGTACTTCTGAGGTTTCAGATGGGGATTAACTCGCCGAGACCACGAAAGTGAGCACGCAAGAAAGTGATTCTGCTGGGGGGACCCTGTGACTCAAGGTTGTGATGTGCCCGTATCACTCATGCAAGTCTGGAGGAGGAAGTCACGTTTTGTCAGACAATCTTAGCAGCTTTTTTTCCCACATAGATGTGACTTAAAAATGAAAGCTTTAAACAGATTAATAAATATCCATTGAGAACCCACTGTGTGCAAAACACTGCTCGAGGAGCCAGGTGAATTGTAAAGAAGGGTGTGGTACTTGCCCCAGATCGGCGGGCAGGGTGGAGATGCACAATATTTAGTAAGGGTGACAAAGGCAATACGAGGCTGTCACAAATCAGTGAATGCTCAACTGTCCTGTGGTGATAGAGTTAGATAGTGTTAAAGGAGTGTTAAGATGTTTAAAAATCTGTTTCCTCATCAGTTATGTGTTTTTGGTTTTATATGAATTTGGGTGCCATGTTGAAGCATTTAATATCTCATATTTTTTCTGGTATTTTTGCATCTCAGCTTCTAGGAGGCAATCTGGTAAGGCAGGAAGGGTACAGACTTCTGAGCCAGGAGAGCTGTATTTGAGTCCTTTTTTCTGGCATTAGTTGGGTATGTGATCTTGGACAAGTTCCTTTAATTTTCTCAACTGTGGAGCAGGGACAAAAGTAACTTGCCTCTCAGTCTTGAAAGCAAGCCCCCCTAAAACTGATTTCCTAGTCTTACCCAGCCTGAGAGTTTTTAAAGTGTTGAACAGATGTTTACTTGTTGAATCAATAAATCAATATTTATCACTTATTTGTGAATATTTGACTACAGGTATTTACTAATTCATAAATATGCAACACTGTGACTTTTCTTAATGACTTTCCGTGTTTAATCACAAAAATTATTTCCCTTAAGTCTAAGTTTTATAAAGCAGAAATTGGTCTAAACTAGAGAACAGCATGCATAGTAGAAATATCATGCAAAACCCTTATACACTTTAAGTTTTTCTAGTAGCCACATTAAAGAGAGATTAAAAATATCTGAAATTAATTGTAATAAAGTATTCTACCTAGTTCAGTATTTCTAGAATATTATCCTTTGACATGTAATAAGCATAGAAGTTATTTAATGAGATATTTTACATTCTCTTTTGGAGGGAATAATTCTTCAAAATCCATTTATGTGTGTGTATTTTGCACCACCAGCACATCTAAATTTGAATACCAAATTGGTCAAAACTACTTGATCTTTATTTTGATTTCATATAATTTATAGTTTAAAAAAAGTGGTTTTTACCTATGCAAATTGTTACAAGTTCCAATAGCTGAATCAATCATCAGTTTTTAAATTTTGATTTAAACTAATTACAGTTAAAATTCAGTAACTTAGTTGCACCAGCTCCCTTTCAAGCACTTAATAGCTGTATGTGGCTGGTATTGAGCAGCACAGGTAAAATTATCTTGATTATTTTTCAGTAGGTGCCCAGACTTTTAGGCAGCAGAATCATTTCATAATAAAAAATAAAGACAATCTAAACCTGGATCTCATTTTGGAAGTTGCCTTACACTGACAATGTTTAGTGGCGACTTCTGACACTCAGCTTGTTCTGCCTGCTAGATTTATGAGGTCTCCTTTGAATAAAGCTCTCTAGAGCTAATTAGCCTAAGGAATGTTTACTTACTTCTAAAATGCTGCAGAAAGCTTGCTGATTTTTCATAGTATGCTTCCGAGTCCATCATCTTTGTAGGTGAAGGGTCTCTGGGTCTCGAACTGCACGACTTGCCTGAGGCCCTGTGGCTCCTTGTGTGGCAGAGACAGCCATTAAACGTCGACTTACATGAGGGTCCTGGCTGTCCTGCCGTGGGGACTTATTTAGGTACAAGTGGATCCCTGATTCCCTGAATTGGACACTTAATGCCTTACCCGAAGGAAGACCTTTTCTCAGGCCATATTTTTTGAGTCTCAAAAGTACCATTAACCCCAGATCCAAGGTGGATCATGGAGACCACATTGTAACCAAGTTGTCTCAAAGAGTCCTTGGGCAGAGCAGAGCTGTGGATGTGAAGGTGGTGGAGGAGGAGGCTTCCTTAGGAATGAACAGCTATGTGGCGCAGTGCCTTCCTCCTGCTCCTTCATTGACTTGTAAGGGCAAAATGCAACTTGCCAGAAAAACAAGCATTCTAGTCCCCACGTAGTGGTTCTCTTCCCTGTGTACGCTTCTGTGTGTAAGTTTCTCTTTGGGAAATGACTTTTTTTTTTTTTTTTTTTTTGCTGGTATATAAAACCAGTAAAGATGAGTTCCATTGGGTGGAAATGGATATGGGACACTTAGCTGAAAAAGTTTCCTTAACATTCAGGGTAACTGGTTCTTAGACACTGGTTCCTATATGCTTTCTTAATGAATGGTCAAGAAGGATATGAGCAGATTTTCTGAGCTCCTGGCATTAATTGTTTCCTCAGAATTTACATATTTTATAGAAAAGGATCATGTTTTGAAGGTCAGTCAAAATTTCAAGTTCAAAAATCTTGGTTTAAGTGATCCTGTCTTAGATGCAAGCAGTTGTTTATATTCATTTTAACTGTGCCTACTTGCGCTTCCATTTGTCAAGTTTTAAGTATTTAGATGTTTTGGATGAAAATATAAAAATCTTTCAGAAGTTCCCACCCTTTACTATGGATGCAGTGTCATCTTGAACACGCCCCCTCTTTTGTTCTGGGCAGCTATTCGGAAATGTCCCCAAGGACTGTTTAGTGTTTCCAGGAGGTTTACTCGAAACTAAATGGCATTGCCCTGCCTTTGTTGGCATTGTCATTAATTGTGTGAATGCTTTTTAGAATCTTTGCATCTATCAAGTGATCATTTGTTACATCTTGCCTTTTTTCTGCATCCAGTTTGCCAAGAGTTCAAGAACTGAGTAAGTAAACCTGCTTGAATTCTATGTAAATAAAAG
Organism: Camelus ferus; assembly: GCF_009834535.1. Taxonomy (NCBI): domain Eukaryota; kingdom Metazoa; phylum Chordata; class Mammalia; order Artiodactyla; family Camelidae; genus Camelus; species Camelus ferus. The sequence continues at coordinate 17,564,373 of NC_045709.1, read as the reverse complement.
TTAGACTTGGAGTGAGAATTTGCATTAGTCTCTGTATAAAGTACTTGGATTTTGTGACATTTCTTTGGGCAAAGAACCTATGAGACTGTTTTAAAGTAAGAAACAAATTAAGGACAACATAAGTAAACCCCAAGTTTTTTGGGTTTTGGTTTTTGTTTGTTTCCTTCCTGATTCTTCATTATGTTTAAAGTTGTAAGTATGAGGTTATAAGCTTGACAGCTCTGTTCAAGATGGTAACTATTTTTAACTCTCCTATGCATTCCCCTGCCTAGGGAGACAGTTTACAAGATTCTCAATTATCATTTATTATTAAATATTCCCAGAGGCCACCGGTAGCCTCCAAGCCTGGCCACACATCAGACTTACTTAGGGAGCCTTTAAAAAAGATTCCAGTTTCACCAGAAGTTTGTGAAAGTTGTATTGGAATTTGTACTTTTTATAGAGCTCCCCAGCTTTGGGTAAACTCAAGGCTTTTGTCAGGCCCCTTGCCCCAGAATGAATGAGATAAACTCAAGAAATGGGATCAGTGCAGTGTTCCTCCAATATCCTGTAATTAAAAGCCTATAGGCTAGGGACAGATCCAGTTGGAGGTTGCATTTATAGTGGTGGAACTGGGAGTGTTTCTAAGCTGATTAATCATCAGAGAAACGTTTTTGGAGAAAAAGCATTCAGAGTATTCCAACCCATGTCTTATTAGCTTCTTATTAGCATAGAGTCCCTTCTGATTTTCCTCTCCAAGGCTGGGCTCAAGTGCACCTGGTAATTTACAAGAAAATGGCTGAGGCATAGAGGTTTCAAGAGGGCCTCTGTGTAGGTCAGACAGTCTGTGCATAGCAAGTATTGCACACCTGTTGGTAGAACACTGCTTTCACGGTGGCTGGCTTCCAGAGCACCCTGTGCCAGAACAAACCAGGATTGTCCTAGAGGCCTTCCTAGTAAACATGTTCGGGTTGCATTTGTTTGTTGCGTATGTCTTTAGGTAATGACATTCTTGGCAATTGCTACCTACAACTGGAAGGCTGTTTGATAGCCGCTACTTCCAAGCATCATGCCACAATGTCTTTTATAGGTTCTCTGACCTTATAGTTTCCACGGGGAAGGGGCAGGACTGCAGGTGACGTTTGCTTATGTCGTACTTAATGTGGTTCCTATCCTAGGACCACCTCAAATCTGAAAGATCTGTTAATACAAGTGAATGAATATATTCTGTAGTATGTTGTATTGTGGAAAAATTGTGAAAAGTTGTAATCCTCTTAGCACTGGTATCTGTGGTTAACTGCTGTATTTCTGTGGCAATATTTTAACACTTGTATTTACTAAATTTCTAGGAAGACTAATGTGCATGTGATTATGCAAATAAAAGATAACATTTTATTACTGAAATATTTCATTAAATATGTCATATACTGGTTCTAAAGCCTCAGTGAGAAGTGTTGGGTTTTTAAGACCAATGGTGGGGGAAAAAAAGAATCATTATCAGATTGAGTTTCTTATCACTTTAGGGTTTTGACTGATATAAGTAATGTTAAACATAATTATTTTGTTCTTTAAAATTTTTTTAATTAAAAATTTTTTTCTTTTTTTCTTTCTTCTTGAAAAGAAAAAAAAATGATCATTTTAAATGCTGATCTTTTCTTCAAGCTGGAAAAATTTCTTGAGTTGGTGTCTGTAGGATATTTCTTGCTTCCCATAGTGTAATAGAGTAGACTGACTGCACGATAAGGAAGGTGCATAAAGCTAGTAGGCTACATTTAATCAGAGCGGTTACGTGATCTAACCTTCATGCTAGTGAAGTAGTATCAATCAGTCAGGAACCTAAGAACAGTCTTTCTTAAAGCAATGAGGTTGACTAGACACACTCAGGAATGTCCTTGCAACTTGTAAGCTTGTGAAGGTGGAAGCAACCGGTTTGGACTTTCACTTACGCTTAAAAATATTTGCAGTCATGCCAGCAGGCCCCAACAGAAACAGAAAGGAAATTTTCATGAATATTAGATTAACTGTTAAAGCAATAAAAAGCATCAACTTTAAAGTCATCGTTCAATTAATATTTGAGGGTTATTATGGAACTATCAATTAAACATGCCAGGGATCCAGCTTGTTTTTTTATTAAATTTAGATTACATTAATGTAGTTGAAAATGCATGCCATTTCTTTAGCATCATTGGGGAACAAATGATCTCTGAGTAAATTTCTCCCAGTCATGAAGCTTAACCCTTAAAGTGTCAAAACATTTCCATTTAATAATGGAGATGGGTCAGGTAAGGTGGGAACTCTTAGTAACAAAGACTCTGAGCTTTAATGGGTGGACTTTGAGCCATCTGTTTTGACTCTAAAAGACCTCTTCTATTATTTATTAATTCAACTTTACTAAGCCTCCAAAGATGAGAACAGTGTGGTTCATGCCCTTAGAATACTCCCCAAACCAGCAAGGGCCAGGCTACCACAGGAGGATGAATAGACCCTGGAGGATATCAAAGGAGACTACACTCTTTGGAATTCAAAGGAGTTTTGGACATGTGAAAAAGTAGGTTATTTGGGGACTACTCCTAAATGTATACAAAAACAAATACTCGAAGGTTACCATTGTTTAGAAGTTCTAATTCATAGTAAGGAAAGTACTAGAATAAAAGCTAATAAATGTGGTGACTCTGGAGTCTGACAACTCTGTGTTTGAATGACCTCGGGCAATCTTAATTATAATCCTTTCTATCGATTCTAAAATGGTGTTGGTAATGCCTAGCCTTATAAGGTTGCTGTGAGGACTGAATGAAATAATTTATGAAAAGTGCCTGGCAGAGTACCTGGCAGGTCCATGTCTCACTAATGTTAGTTCCTTTTTCTACTTCTTTCTCCCTGGCATTTCCCAAATGTTGTCTGATGATTGGTATCTGTAAAAAAGAGAGAAAAAACAAAATGACAAATACTTTTTTTCTTATTTCTATGAGGCTCTTTTAAGAAATGCTCTTAATTGAATGACAGTCACATCATTTGAAAGGTTGGTCTAATAATAGCACCAGAGACTCGAAGCTGACAAAGTGTAAATTTGCAGTCGAGTCTTGATTACAGTTTAGATCCAGAAAGAGGAGAATTGAAGAATTCTTATTCCTCAAAACACATCCCTCCCTAGGCACACTATTGGGTTATAACTGTTTTGACCCCTTTTAGTAAAACATAAACCAAATGCCACATATGCACCTCAGTCAACTCTTAAAAAAAAAAAAAAGGCATTTATAATCCCTGAATGTGCAAGACAACCATGGGGACATCTTGCCTGAAACTGCTAAGGGTGTTCATTGTGGTAATCTGGACATTTTTCTCCTTCCTGTGAAATGCTGTAGTTCATCAGTCAGTTCCCCACACTGTGCTGTTTTGTAATTCCAACCTATATTGCTGGAGAAGACCTTCAGTTACCCCGAATAAGTCAAGAATAGAAAACGCCTTGGGTTTGTGCTCTTCACAGCTGTGTTAGTGAAGAAATAGATTTTCACTGACCCTCATAAAATTCTTCTGTCAGGAATAATGCCCACTGGAAAATCAGTTGGTTACACTTCCCGTTTTATTTTTAAGTAACTTTGCGTTTTCCTTCTGTCTCCTCACTGGCCTGGACCTGTTTTCTTTTTAAGGTGGAGCCCTTAATAGTCGCCAATATTGGCTCCTTCTTGGTCTTAGAAATTAAATTTTTAACAAGTCGATTTAGGCTGTGTCTTTTAAACAACATAGCTTTACATTTAAACCCAATCACTTCGCTTTACTAGTTATGTGAACAGATGTTCCGTGTTCCGTTTTCCATGAGGGTGTATAGTTTCTCACTGACTCTTGGCTTCAGATAGGGATTCTCTGCTGTGGGTTTTGTCTGTAAGAACTTAAGCTGTTTAAAGCTGTTTGTACTTGGGGCCAAGAGCTCCTAGTTCCCAAAGCAACGGTTCATCACCCACCTTGTGTTATCTTTGCTCTTGTCTCTCTTTGGCCACGGGGACCCAGCTGCGGCCCGGTGGGTCGGATCTGTGGGTCGCGTGTGGACTCGGTATGCGTGGACCGTTTGTGCGAGCTGTGGGGTCAGGCTCATGTTCCTGGAGTGCTAATCTGTCCGCATAGTATGTTCTTGTGGTTAAATATAGACACACGGGCTCTCTGCGACTTGTAGGTCACTGTCTTACTGTGCAGCTAAAAATTGTCCCATTGGTATGGTCGGCCTGCCCCGGACGGAAGGCCTGTTTTAGTTTGTCTTCTACTGTAGGTCTTTAGCACCTGGCTAAAAATACACCTTGGGCCAGAAATAAAAAAGAGCCCTACCTTGTGGCCGAGACACTTGATGGTGGCAGAGAGCCGCGGGATCATGGAGTCCAGCATTCTGTTCTGCTTTGGAACCTAGTCTGTGTAACCGTCCCAGACTGGGAGTGTGGGTTCCTTTTCAGGCCCATGGAGATTACAGCAGCTTGTTGGAGACGGTCCTGTGTGATCAGCTTCATAAAAGGGCTGGGTAGGTATGAAGACTGTTAATTGTGCGGAGCGGGGAGTGGGTTATTAGACGCCGAGTGGACGGGGATTCTCCTTAGGGTTTCGGTGGATGGGGGTGGGAGGAGCAGCTGTGTCTCCAGGCAGGGGACGGCTTATACTGTCACTGTTGAGACACAGGAGTAACGCCCTGTAGGCTTTCTGCTCAGGATTGCGATATTTCCGAGGTTAAGAGTTGGTTATTTTTGTTGACGAGCCTGTGGAATGTTGCTGTGCACTGACGTTTCAGTGAAAGAGTCGATGTGACTATCTGCTTTATGAAATTGCCCCTCTGTAAAAGTTGCTGCCACGTATTTGGAGAACAGTTAATACCAGTGCATTTGCTGTTACAGCAGAGGTAGGGTTTGTGCTTGATTTCTTCTAAATATTGATGTAAGTGTCCTTATTTGTTTTGTTTTAAACACTGAAATAGGCCTAAAGCAGATTTCCCTTTGCTTTTGGCCTAGCCTTCTCCAACATTTAAAAAATAAAATATTTCTCTTTTTTTGTTTATGAACTAAAAAACAGGATACCATATGTTAACCAGCGTTAAATGGGTCCAAATTGCATGCCGCTGCTTTTTCTTTATCCAAGTAATAGCCTGATTACTTTAGTTCTCACATAACCTTGTAAGCAATATTGTACAAGAGTTCCAAAAAATAAATGAGAGGAAACTTCCATGACACAGAGTTAATTACATGCATCCTGGCTATCGACTGTTTAACTTTCTATTTAATGTAGGTAGAGGAAAAGTTAATTTGTAATTTGTAAAGGCACAACATATTACTCTAATAGAGGAGAAACATTTTGTTTATTAATGGTTTGGGAGATTTAATTATTTGTTAATTATTCTACTGTACTGTCTCTAATGAATCTATTAGGTGTTTACATATACCATACCATTCCGTTTCTAGGAATAAAATCTCTATTAGTCATTAATTTACCTCTTACTTTTTGGTTTATAAAATGGGATATGTATTAGGGAACTTTTTTTCCTCAAGAGTTTTTTTTGTTTTTTTTTTTTTAATGTATTATGAGCATACTAGTTAAAAGACAAAACTTACCGTTTTATGCACTTGGAAAAAATGTTGCATCATAATAGGACTTATGTGAAATTCTTTTTTTTTAAACTTTTTTATTGAGTTATAGTCATTTTACAATGTTGTATCAAATTCCACTATAGAGCACAATTTTTCAGTTATACATGAACATGCCTATATTCATTGTCACATTTTTTTTTTCACTATGGGATACCACAAGATCTTGTATATCTTAATATTTTTTTGTTTTATGTCTCTTAGAAGTGTTACTGACCCTTACTATGTTTCAGCTGAATAGACCTCTCCCATGGTCTGGTAGCCGCCCCAGCTTCCCTTTAACTCATTGCCTTTCTTGCTCATAATATGTTTCTGTGAATTGGTAGACTCATCATTGCTTTAGATGATAAACTTCTGATAAGCACATATCAAGTGAATTTTACAGAGTCATTGTACAGTTTCATAGCTATTTGAAATTTAATAAAACCTAAATTTTTTTTATTAAATGAGCTGGCATCCAAATAAATAAGCACATATGAATTTAATAAATATTTTGATCTTGACAAAAATCAAAAACTAATCAGACTATAAAGGATTTCACTTAGTCAGTTCATCAACAGATATTTCTAGTTTCTGTTGTGTACCCTGCATTGGAAGTCCTTTCCTCCCCATACAGTTTGCATACATGCATATGCATAGCTTCTATATTATAAATGTATATTATTGTATACAGATGTCTATGTATATATTTTATAGTAGAATTCATCTTGTAATGCATATTGTACTGGTGTATATGTATATTATTTCATGATATAATACATACTATATTAACAAAGGCATATGTCAGATTAGACTCTTTTTCAAGTCACTCCTTCCATCATGTCGTCTGCAGGGGGACCCTAGAGGGGAACAGCTAAAACTCTGATTCGTGACCTTTAACGTCAATATAGAGCAGCATCTGGCACTGCTCTGGTGGCCTTCCCTGTGCATCCAGGCGACCTGTCTTTGCTGGCCCTTCCAGTTGGGTGCCTGTGTAACGCACTCACTATTGCAGCTGCCAAAGCTTCTGTTCACTTACCCTTGCTTCTGGCTTAAATATGGTTCTAATAAAATAGCTCAAGAAGCTGGGTTTGTCGTTTTGGGTGGGCCTGAGTCTCACGCTCAGACAACAGCCTACAAACGACTCCTGTTCCCACAGCCTCTAGCACTTCCCTGCCCACAACCCACAGTAAGAAACACGTCTTGCATTGTGACCCCCCCGTGAGTGCACGCACAAGCACACGCGCACACAGACACATCTCTGTCGGCACAGAGACTGGAAACAAAAGTTTCATGAAGCAGCACTTCCCCCGCTGTGCCAGCAGCCATCGCACTGCTGTTTTCACCTCGATGGTTTTCTGTTTTGTTTCATCGCAGGCATCATGGTAGGCACCCACTCAGTTGGTTTCATCATCGAGTAACGGGTCACAACCTGCACTTCGACAAGCTCTGCTGTAAAGATTTCCTAAGCCAGGTGTTCTCAACACACCATTAGTCAAGTTCCGTCCTGAAATGATGCTCTGTCGTCCTTGTTATAATATTCCGCTCCTGGGCATTTCGGTGCTTTGTCTTGGCTGCAGGAAGAGCTCTCTCAGTAGACCTGATGTCAGTCTTAGGTTGAGTGTAGGGTTTCTAAGCCAGAGACAGTTCATGCCCCAATGTATCTTAATGCTTTCTTCATCCTTAATGCAGCAAATACTTACTGAGTCGTGGGTATTAAGCTAGAAAGTGAGGGTATACGAGGAATTAAACAAATTTGTTGCCCTTGTTGCAGACAGAAAACAAATACAAAATATGCCCTCACACATCAAGGTGGCCAGTGCTCTGCAGGAGGGGAAAGCCAGTGAAGGGGGGTGGAGGCTCTGGGCAGAGGGAGGTGCCAAAGAGCGTCCAGACAGAGAGCCTCTAATAAAACCAGAAGGAAGTGACCTAGTGAGCCCCGATGCAGTGTCCTCTTTCCCCCACTTTGCCCTCATCCTCTTCTGCCTTGAAGCCTCCTCTGACTGTATCTATCATCAGTTATTTCTAGATCCCAACGTCAATGTCACCATCCCAGACAGTCCTGCCCTGACCCCTAGATCACAGATATGTACCCACCCCCGTTTCTCTTTGTTTTTTGGTGGTTTTTTTTTTTTTAGAATTTTTTAAAACCTGAAGTATGGTTGGTTTAGCGTTTCAAGTGTGCAACAGGGTGATTCAGATTCTTTTCCATTATAGGTTATTACAAGATATTGAATATAGTTCCCTGTGCTGTACAGCAGGTCCTTGCTGTGTGTCTGTTGTGTGCGTAGTCATGTGTATTTGTTAATCCCAAGTTCCTGGCTTATCCCTCCCCCCTTTTCCCCTTTGGTAACCGTAAGTTTGTTCTCTGTGTCTGTGAGTCTGCTCCCAGTCTCCCTCTTGCAGCAGCACTCATAGGACTTCCATGATCATGTTTCTGGGTGTGTTTATTACCTAACACCTGTCTCCCCCGCATACCATCAGCTGGGTGAGAACCGGAGTCACACCTGTCTCCTCCCACCCCCCGTCGCTGGCACAGTAGAGTGGGCCTCTGGTAAACATTTGGTGACCAATTCAATGAGCAAATTAATGAATGCTCTCCTAAATTCACGTGCTCTTCCATTGACTGATCAACCTGACACTGCCTTATATATTATTACGAAATTTTTCAAACACAGGAGAAAGAATAATACAACACATTGCCGTCACTCAGATTCGACAGTTATCAAGATTCAGTCATGTTTACTTCATTTATACCTGTTTTCTCTTAAAGTAGTTTGAATCAATTATAGGCATCATTTCACTGAACTACATCTAATCAGTATACATTCTAGAAGATACAGATACAATGATGTTATCATTCCTAACAAAATTAACCATGATTCTTTGATATTACCTAATACTCAGTTCATATTCAAATTGCTTTGTTATTTTTTTAAAAATGTTTTTTAACAGTTGGTTTCCTCAAATCAAGTTTCGAACATGGTCCACACATTACTTTTGGTTGTTCTGTCTCCTAAGTCTCCCTTAATCATCCTACCCATGTTTCTCTCTTCCACTCTTTATAGAAATTAGTGCAGTTTTATTATAAAATGGACCTAATTCTGGATTCTTTCTTTTGCTTTCTTAGAGTTACATTTCACTTGTTCCTATAGTCCCCTTGTGTCTTGCAAATGGATATGAGCTTGAATGTTTTGAAAATTTGATGAACTTGGGCATAGGGCAAGGTACAGTTCCCTCTCTGCCACTCTGCTGAAGTCATTTCTGTTCTTGTACTAGGAGGTTGGGAACCACTCTGTCGGTCCAAGAATACATAGCCAACAGTTTTCAGTGCTTGGGTATAGTAACTCTGACCAATGCCCTGCCACAGGGAGGGAATTTTGAGAAAGCTTCTTGAGTCAGTATTCTAAAAAAGTTCCTTAAACACCTTAATCATTACAAAACCTCACCAGGAAACATACCTTGCATGTTTTCCTTATTGAGAAAGTGTGATTTGACAGGATTTCAGATCATCTCTGTAAGATGTAGGACCTTCCTTTCTGTTCTGATGGGCCCCATCCAGGTTCCCACCTTCACTCTTTTTCTCATGGTAGGTACAGTGGTCTTTAACTCATATTGTCCCTCAAATAGCCGGGTTTTTTTAGCCCAGCCTACACAGCAATATTAGATCATCAGTCTTCTCATAATCTTGCTGCCCCCAGCTAAAATCCAAACGTGTTGGCTTGTCATCCAAGACCTTAGTTCTAATAATAAGAATTAAAACCTACATTTTTATGGGGCTTAGGAGCTGACATTTTTCATATCTATACTTGTTCAATGATCTCATTCTCACCAAGACTGTACTGTGGAATCAGATGGGTTCAGTTCGATTAAGTAAGCACAGTTTTTAAGTTACCTATGGCAGGCATTGTGCTAAGTGTTTGGGATAAAGACAGGATGTCATCCTGGTCTCTGGGACTTTGCAGTTCCTTGGGGAAGACAAAGTCTGAGCACATGTGCTGGGATGGGATGTGTGGGGGAGGGCGAGGGGAGAAGGGGGGAGGAGAGGCCCAGGAGATGCCTCCACTCACCCACTATGCTATGCTCTCGCCTCGGCTCCCATTCCTCATCTCTGCCTCTCTGAATCCTACCTGTCCTTTAAGACTTGGATCAAATGCCATCTCTTCCAGGAAGTCTGGCTAATTAGTGGCCCGGAACAGAGATGATGCCTCTGCCCTTCTAGGCCTAGTACAGCATTCTGGGGAAAGGCAGACTCTCAGGACATAATTGGAAAAAAAAAAAAAATGTTGATGCAAGTCCTGAGTTTACAGCTAGGAATAAAGACAGGTTTCCTCTTGTGTTCACCTGTGCTGGAGGGGGTCACCGGTCTCAGACAGGTGAGGTGAAAGCAGAGAAGAAATGGAGGCAGAACTGGAGGGGTCAGGATTACCTGTGAAGCTCTCCTTTAGAGAGAGGACAGACCATAAAATCTCACTGGTTCATGTTAATTCAAGGGAAGGCAAGTGTTAGTTACTAAATATTCGAATCATGAAAATTTTGAATAAGTGACGTTTTTATGCATTTTCAGTGCATACTGTTAGATAGTCACAGACTCCTGGAGCTAGGAAAGGCAAGATGGCCTAGCCTCTTTAAGAATGACAGGTAAGGAAACCGAAGCCCAGCTGTGTAAGTTCATCCCGCAGGGTCACGCAGAGCCATGCTAGGACCTTGACCTCTGACTCCCTACTCAGTGCTCTTTCTCTGTTTTGCCTCCGGAGAAAGTGACTTGGTCGGAGTTAAGGAAGCACATCCTTTTTGCTATGGGCAAAAGGAAATAAAAACAATTTTATCAGCTGGATTAATCCGTCCCCTTTGCTTTCCTCAGAAACCTCAGCATATGGTCCCTGGGGCCAGCAGCACTGGTGTAACCTGGGAATTGGTTTGAAATGCAAATTGCCGAGCCCCACCCCTGACCCACTGAATCAGGTGGGGCCCAGCCTTCCAGGTGGGATCTGGTGTGCAGAGTTTCTGAGCACCACTGATACACTAGGAAAATTAGCAAATCTTGTTCAAAGCTAATATTAAAAAAAAATGCAAGGGCTTGTACAATTTATCACAAATTTTGAATTAATGAATTTTCAATTAATGAGATTTTGCTCCATAAAATGAGCCAGAATTGGAAGAAAATAGAAAGGAGAACATGGGAGGAAGGGGAGGGGAGGACAGGCAGCGAGCACCGCAGGAATGAAAGCAGTTTGTCAGTTCTGTCCCGGAGAAGGAAGTTGAAATTCAGGCTTGTCCTGCCTCTAGCAGGTTATTCGATCTCCTTTTGGTGAGAAAGGACCTTGAAATGTCAGTGTAACCTCATCTTCCTTTGCTCACAGATCTTGGCAAACATTCTTTCAGGCTCTGATGACAGTAGTTACTTTGAAAATCGAGGGAAAGTCCATGTAATTGCATCTTAGCAGATGACAGACATTTATAAAGGAAATCACTGAAGTGTTACTGTCATTTCTCTAAGATAAAATACTGGAAGGCAAAGGAGGAGGGGAAGAAAACAGGGCTGTGCCTTGATGCTTACTCTCTGTTTATTGAACTACTTCACTCTCCCCAGGGTATTCCGTCTTTGGGCGACCAAGACAAGACAAAGACAAAGGTTTTGAGAGGCTGCAGATTGAGGTAAACACAGAGAACTGTGCCTTCAAGTTCACTTGCTGCTTCTTAGGATAACAACCTGTTAAAGGTTATATCATTGGGAAGAATAGCCTCTAGACCTTTCTAAGGCGTGTCATTAGTCACATTTCATGGATTTTTATGAATCCTTCATTCTTGATGGTTTTTTGTATTCCTAGCCTTTCTCAGACCCCTCTAATGGTTAAAAGCTGTGCTCAAGGTAAAGAGGGAAGACGGCTTGGCAGGAGGGACCTCCAGGGCTAGAGGTTGTGTGAGTCTTTCTAGAAAATAATCAACTATACTAATCTAGAGGAAGACTTGGTCTCCAAATTGCAACATTAATGTTTTATTTTGTCATCCCGTGATGTACCCAAAGCAGCTTACGCCAGGGGAAACACTCGTGGGTAAGGGGGCTTACTGTATTCAGTTTTCATCACTTGCGACTGATTTGTTTTAAAAAACCGAGTGATAGGGGTGCTCAGAAAATACGTTCTCAAGTAGACATGGGCTGAGATCCTGAGTCAACCTCTCTGTGACCTTGGGCAAATCACTTAACCTCTCTGAACCTACATGATCTTATCTGTAAAAGGGAGAGTGTTAGGCCTTCTAGGATTATTTTTGAGGATCAAAGATATGACCTATCCTTGAGATATGTTGTGAACCCTGAAACCTGAAGGGACACAGTTTGAGAACTATAGAATGAAGAGAACTAAATAGTGTGAGATAAAGGAGGAATTTATTTAATTAACAAAAATGGGAGAAACATTTTACATTATTAGAATTTGATGGAAATTAAATAAATTCAATGACTTAACATGTCATTGAATTTATTTTTCTTCCAAGGCAAAAATTATTTTGGAGTATTTTGACCTAGCAGTCTCTTCTTGGCCTACTTTGAAATATATAATATTATTCAGGAATCATCCATCTCTTAAGACTTGTTTTTCTGTTGCTCAAAGTAATTATTTCTTCTCATCTCAACATTTTCTCTTTCTTAGCAACATTCTTTGGAGGAACATAATTCATACTTGGAGGGTTTTTTCTTTTCATCCTAATTTACTTTGCATGACCTTTGGGATTTCTGATCATTTTGAGTATTTGCACTACCTTTAAAAAGCCAACTCTAAAGCACCCTCATAAATGCTTTAGTGGACAATTTATTATTGTTCTATACACAGTGTGACATGTTCTCACGGTAGCTGCATCATCCTTGGTTTGTTGTATTTTATGAAATGTTCTCATAATTCCAGTAAACAAAATAAGACCTACAGGGAAAGGGGGATTGTGGGAGAAAGCATGGCCCTAAGGAAGGATCCAGCTCTTAGTTACTTAAGGGATTGCTCTCAGAATCTACTAAATGAATGAGGCACCGAGAACTGGCAGAAAGAATATCTAACATCCAACTGGGGACACAGATCGAATTAGTTATTCCTGTGTTGAGAGACAAGGCTGCATGGATCTCTCGAAGTCAAGTTGTTTGAATGGGCCTCCATCTCTAAGAGGAGTACCTACTTTGAACAGTTACCACTTACCATCCCTGGGTACTTCAAAAAAAAAAAAAACAAAAAAAAAACAGGAAACCACTTTTTATTTCAAATGTTCAGTCTGATTCCAGTCATGAAAACATCAGAAAAAGCATTGAGTGTTTTGACAAACTGGCACTTTGCTTGTCTGTCTTTGTAAGATGCTGAAGACCAGGCCAAGATGACCCCTTTCTCCGAGTCCCGTACTCCATGAAGGAGGCTGTACCACCTGGGCACCTCTGTGCCGAGAAGAGCAGGTTCTTCTATTCACGCTCTAGGTTTAATTTTCCCTTTTTCTTTTAGAACGTATTGCAATCTAATATACTGTGTGTGCGTGCACACACACACACAGAATTGCTGATGCTGTGAACCTGCCTCAGTAAACTGTAAACTCCACGAGGGTAGGAATCATCCGTTCTGTTCACTGCCATTTTCCCACTGAAACCCGGGCCCTCATTCATTAAATATCAGTTGAAGTGAATGAGTGAATGCACAAATGGTAGGCTATAGTGAGCGATGGTATTAACTTCTCTGAAAATCTGAGAAACTCAGTTGCTGTCTGTCATAGAACATAGATTGCCACTTTTAGCCTCTGGGGCATTTATATGAGGAAACTCATTATAGCCTTTCCTTTCCTTTTGTGTCATAATAAAAATGTAGCCGAGCTACCAGTTGTGGGGGCGTTTGTGTCACTGTTGCAGTTAGGAGGTGAGTAATTCCTGGCAATGTTGGTAACTCAGGGAAATTGTACTGAAACTGTAGCCAGCTAAGAGCGGTCACACTAAAAATTAAAGAATTAAATAGGTCAATGAAATTAGGGGAAAAAATATAATCACGTTCAAAAGATGATCACTTGCTGTCAGAAATAGATCTAATAAAGAGGTAACGAATGGGTTGCAAAAGCCTAAAGCTGACTTCTTATGGATTAAGGAACAGACCCTGCTTGATAGAAGAAATAGAGACCCAGTGAGGGAGGAAAAGACCCCCTGAAACCATCCAGCAGAACCAAATAAAAATAATAAAATAGCATCAACAAAACCCATTTAAGACAAAAGAAGGTGACAGAGAAGAATTAGAATGTATTTAATCCAAGATACAATAACTGTGACAACCTGCAGGAGGTGGCGATGTTGCCTCCAAGCCTGTGAGAATGTCAAGTTCTGTGTCCCTGTACTAAACGCCTTCAGGCAACTGCAGTGTTACATTCTAGTGGCTTTTGAGAGTTATGCCTTTTTTTCTTCTTTTGCTGTAAATGCTTCTACTCTGAGATGTTGTACCTTTCCCTTGTCATTTTCTGTTTCCAGACTATTGTGAATTTAGAAACTAGACAATTGATCTTAATTATGTGTAGATTAAGAACAAGCAAGCGCTGAGGGAGGGTCTGAGGATTTTTTTCCAATGGTAGTGGTCTAATGTTCAGACTAGTCTGGACTGGGCGACTTAGTTTTGACTGCCAGGAACTTCTATTTTCTGCTTCTCAACTATATTGTTACCGAATAACTGAGTCACTGGAAGGTGCCATGTCACATGTTTACTTTTGAAAATTATCCTAACAAAAACCTAGGATTTATTATGAATTAATTATGGTAGGATGAAAAGGGTACTAAAACTCCAGAGTGGATCTAGCTCAAGGACACTTACCCCATTAACTCTCACCACATCTCCATCTGCCCAGCTGATCTATTTGCAACCAGAATGCAAGGAATCCTCCCCTTGAGTCACGTTCTGCTCTGGCACAGGGCTCTGCTGGGCTAGGGCGGTTCTGGCTCACTGAGGCTGTGCACGCACGCTTTGGTACTCACAAGGATAGTTGGCTTTTAAGTACAGGTGGATACCTTTTTTTTTTTTTTAAATGATAGCAGTGAATTGGTACTTTGGTACTTTTAAATGGAAGATTTGTCTGGGAGACATTCTGGTATCTGCATTTCAGCTATTCTGGTTCAAAATGCAGCTTTGCAAGAGGACTGCCAGAAGTCACTCTTATGAAAATTCTCTCACTGTAGTTATGACTTTCAGGCCCCAGAGCCTTACAATTATGGATCTGGTCTTGCAGTTATATATATCCCATCAACCTGATGATTGCTGTCTTCTAGGAATGGATTAAATCCCATGGATAACTAAAGACAATAAAAAGTCCTCCACTTGGACTTTTTCAGTTTCTATTCCAGTCTCCAGCCCTGTGACCCAGTGCCCTTGATACATTAGAAAGATGCCTCCCGGAGCTCTTACATGCTTCTGTGGGTTGGACTGGGGAGGCTGTCTGCCTCCACCGGGTGCTTGCCCTTAGAGCAGGAGGTGACGCAGAGGAATGGCCAGGACTTTGATTTGCGTCATCTGATTTGGAATCTGCCCTTTAGAATTAATCTGCCCTTTTGGCAAGCTGCTTGGAGTGCCATTTACTAATGACTCTTCATTGCAAATACTGCAATGAAGTATTGCTTTAAAGACTCTTCCTTTAAAGACTGACTGCTGCTTCTTCTCATAGAGTTCCCTCCTTATGAATCCCTTCAAGACGTACAGAAATAAAGTATAGCCCTTTTAGTCAGCTGTTTAAGGAGATTTGTTGAACATGATCTGTGTGAGGAACTCTGTATCAGATCTGGGAAGCTACAGTCCTGTTAGGGGGCACAGTTAAGAGTGTATGGTTCAGTTACAGGGCCAACCCTCAGCAAAACTGCGTGACCAGTTGATCATGACTTCACTCGTCAGTTCTCTGGAGTCTCCATTAGGTCATGTCAGATGGACAGTGCCACAGGCTGTGAGTTAAATGTTTAAATCTTACAAGTTTACCAGTGAGGATTGGCCTGATGGAGGTCGGTTTTATGGCGATGAGACTAGAAGAGGTTCTGAAAGGCCAGGAGGGTGAGATGAAGGGAGAAGGGAGAGCAGCAGCCGGAGACAAAGCAGGAAGGTGGCGATGAGAATGGTGCATCCTGGGGCCAGCCGAGGCATCAGCACACCATGGGCGCAGTCAGAACCGGGCCACGTGTTTGAGGCTTGATGATGAAAATTGACAGCCATTGACAATTTTGAGCAGAAATGTGTTACAGTGAAACTGAAGGAAGATTCATTTGTTATGTAAAATGAGTGAACTTAAGCCAGCAAAGGGGCTGCTGTCATAATGTAGCCATAGGTTTCCAGGGACCTAGACTAGGATGGAGCTAAGGACAATGGAGAAAAAATGGAATCATACACAGCATATTTTATTTTTATAACTTGAGAGGCCATATTCTTCAAGTTTAGTAGTAGTTGAGATGTGGGAAGACCCTCCAGATGGAAGCCCCCCTCCCCAGATGGAAGGCAGGTTAAATGAGTGAGAGACGGAGGGGGTGAGAGACGGAGGGGCATTCAGAAAGAGCAGAAAAGATGAGGGAGAATCTGCAACATGACATGAGGACGTGTTGGTAATTCCATAAAATAAATGAAATTTTTGCACAGCTTCCTCAGAATTTGATTTGAAGTAGAAAGAAGATAAGAGAAGCTTTGAATTCATCTGTAGCTTTGAGGAGAGTGTTCTGCTTCCGTGGAGAACTTTTTCCTACTTTATTATCAATGACACACCACCATTCTCTTGATATCCAAACCTGAGTGCAAACTGGAAATCTACTTTTTCTCTTTACTCCTTTCCTTAATCTCTATATCTAGTCACCCAAAACTAAATTGTCTTCCTTTTAAAAGTCTACCTTATCCTCACCCTGCCCTCAGCATTCCTAATGCCTCTATCCTTAGCGTACACACTCTCGTATTTCTTTTGCTGGATATTGATAACTGACCATCTTACAAGGACATAGGTGGAAGGGGCTAGTGCCTGTCAGAATTCGACATGTCAAAGGATAGTAGAAAGTAGAGAGACATGAAATTTTCATTTATGAGTAAGAAATTTTTTTTGCTGTAACTGTCAAATTAAAATACTGGTCCAACCGTTGCAGCCTGAAAGGAGGTCATTCACTAGAGACTGTTAGAGCTGCCTCTGTTCAAGATCTGATCCAAGTAGGGAATCTGTACATTTTATAAAGAATGAGAAGGGGGTGTCCCAGCTTGAACCAGAGGATGGTGAGAGGGAAAAGTTAAAGCCACACCTTCGATGGCTAGAAGGGGTGCTGCCTGAGCCTTTTATCTCTCAAGGGGGTCATCCCTTTTGGGAGTGAGAGCCAACTGGGCTTCTGAAAACTGGGTCTGGAAAACTTGTGGGAGGGAGGATCCCAGAGTCTTTTCCATTATTAGAATAAAGCACAGAAGACAGAGAGATCCTGGTCATTCGGAAAACCAGGACAAGAAATCAGTTTTGTTCCTCTATGCATTTTCTTAGTCCATTTCCCTGAAACATAATAGAGAATCTAAAAACGTCTTAAATGTCGTAGGATTTGTCAGTTGTATTGTGTCCTTGCAACACAATTTACCTAAAGCCATGTGGCAACCAGAATTGTTTTGAGGTGATCAAATATGCAACTTAATGTAATCAAAATAAGTGCAACATTCTTCATGTGATTCATGTCCTTATATGTACGGTTCAACACAGCCAGTCTGAGTATTATGTTATTTTTGGCTGGTAAGAATATCCATTATATTTTTCAGCTTCTCCTGTTGGCAACGGTTACATCAAGCCTCCAGTCCCACCTGTCTCTGGCACACAGAAGGAGAAAGGGCCACCCACCATGTTACCCATCAGTGTGGACCCAGACAGCAAACCGGGAGAATATGTCCTCAAGAGTTTGTTTGTCAACTTCACCACTCAGGCTGAGCGCAAGATTCGCATCATCATGGCAGAGCCTCTGGTGAGTGTGTGCAGGAAACTGATGGCTTTTTAAATTCATCTTGACACCGAATATAGATTTTACAGCTCTAAGAAAGGGTGGATGGCTTTTCCCCTTATTTCCAAAGGGTTTTTGACACCATGGGCAGTTTTTAAAGATAATAGTTAAGTTTCCTCATTATAGAAAAGAAATCTGAGGATCAAGGACTTTAAAACAATCCTCAGCAAATACAATTTAGCAGTATGCTCCACTGCTGCATTGAGGACTAGTAGGCATTTAACAATAAGAAGTATTAATCATGGAAAAATCCTATTCAGTCTCTGCTGTGACTGCTTTAGTCGAAATCCTTTGTCCAATTTTTTTTCGGTTTAAAACAATATGTATTTATTATCTCACAGTTTCTATAGGTTGGGAGTTCAGGATACAGCTTATTTGGGTCTTCTGCAATCAAGGTATCAGCTAGGGCTGTAGTCACATCTGAGACTCAAGTGGGGAAAAGATTTGCGTCCAAGTTCTTGTGATTGTTAGCAGAATCCAGTTCCTTGATGGTTGATGAGGGACCATCTCAAGATTCTGCTTGTCAGCTAAAGGCTGACCTCAGTCTCTTGTCACATGACTCCCCACTTAGCAGCTTGGAGCGTGGCAGCTTACTTCTTCAAAACCAACAAGGAATAAAAGTTTTAGCAAGATGGACAGTACAGTCTTATGTGGTGTAATTGTGTACACATCATTGTCTACATACCTTATTTTTAAAGTAAATGAGAAAAAATCATCATTCAAGTGGATGCCTGAACTCCCAGTTTGAGAACGAATGGTCTTAGTGACACGTTATCTGAGGAAGTTTTTTGATGAGTTGCTCAGAAATACCACTCTGTTATCTGTTATCTGAAAATTGGAAGATGGGAAAGTCTTGGCTCACCTTACCTTTAGGTTCCTTATTAGGTGGATAGTGCCCTTCACAGTCAGTAAGTCAGTACCTCTCTTTGCAAATGGTTCTGCTGCAGAATAAGACTTGTGCTTCAGCCTTGTGTTAATTACCTGCACAGGGGCTCTAAGGACAGAGTAGAGTGCTGAGACTCAAAAGGACAGGAAGGAAGGAAGTCCAATTGAAGGTTTCAGATTACCTTTTTTCTGACCTTGGCAGGCCACACACAGTAAGAGAAAGGGAAAGGATTCAGGATGGTGCAGCTCTTCCCATAAAGCTAGGCTTTGTACCTCCTGTGAGGGTACTGGGGCAGAAGAGGTCTGAGGTTGGCTTTAAGGCATCATTGCTTAAAATAATTAAATGTAACAGTCAGCCCACAGCACAGAGTGTCTCAAAAAAAGATGTAACTGATGATGTTCAACATCACGTATTAAAAATGACCTTTCTAAGAATCGCAGTTTAAGGTTTGGGAATCAAAATGCAGGAATATTTATTACCTGTGTGGTTACCTGAAAGTTACAAACTTTGAATTTTAAAGTTTTCATTAGATCAGTGGAGGTTAGCTTTCTAACTTCTTATAAAGGAAAATGTTTTCTTGGTTTTACAGTTAAATTGTTTAAATGGAACCTTAGCACTGTCCCTGTTTCCCGTTCACCCATGTTTTTGTGTTTCTATTACTCTTACTAGTAATAAATAGCTAATACTTCTCGAGTACTTATGATGTGCTGGGCACTGTGCTTAGCCTATTATCTCCTTGAATCTTCACAGTGACCTTAGGTCGGTAGCATTTCTATCCCTGTTGACAATGGGAAAAGCTGGCACAGAGAGGGGAGAGTAATCACCCAAGGTCACACAGTGTGGCTGTGGATTCAAGCAGCGTGGCTTCAGAGCCCACCTCTGAACCGTTCTGCACTCTGTTGCCAGTCTTTGCATGGTCATCTTCATGTAAAGATACCTTCTTTAACTTCTTAAAACAAGCCAACACAGGGATCTCCTATAACTTGAGTCCAAAAATCATGTACCCAATTTCCTATTGCCCCAAACAGTGCTGATCTCTGGACCCCTCTGAGCTCCTTGAGAGCTGCTGAGGCAGCCCTGCCCTTCCCCCTGGTGGAGGGTGGGTAGCCACCTGGGCTCCAGAGGTCATAGGGGAGTTGGAGGAGGAGAGAGTGGGAAGGTAGTAAGAGTCATGTCACTCCTGAACAGTGGAAAAGTGGCAAAATGGCTCTGAAATTGTGCACCGTGGTGGATTTTCCTGAGAAGCTGGCAAGTCGTCTGATAGTTGAAAGAGCTGCTTAGGAGGCTCGATCCTGAGCCTTCTGTTTCTCCAAAATAATAGTTTAGATACTGTTATTTAAGAATTTATGAAGTAAAATCATTTGGGTTTAATTTTTTCATCTTCACTCAGCTGGGAATGTGTTTGTGTGACATTTTTCTTCTTGGAGTAAACATTATGTCTGAAAAGCTAGCATGTACCGCAGCATTCTTTTAATTAGAGGTGGACATTTTTGTTCCTTTCAATGAGACAAATGTCCCCAAACAAGGAAAATGGGAAAGAACAAGTGTAAGTTCTCTTCATCAGCAAATCTTCATTGTGTGTCCAGGATGAGAAAGTTTACTAGATGCGGAGGGCCAAATAGATGGACGCTATGTTTTTAGCTGAAGAAATGTGTTCAATCAATTTTTAATATTGTTGCTTTTTATAAAAAGAGACTATTTATTCCCTTCGTATTTTTTGGCAGAGATGTCAGCTTCCTGCCATATCCATTTCTTGTCTGCTGAAAAGTGCTTAGTAATTTTGCCCTTATATTTACTTACTTATGGGACAATAAATGTGAGTACATTCTGTGGCTTGCTACCTGATTCTAATACAAATGTGCCTTTGGCATTTTGTTCTATGGCCAAAACAAGAGGTGTTTTTTTGATTTATGCATAGTACATTTAAAGTGAATTCCAGATAAATGCCCTTACTATTTTCCTTGCTGAAGTTGGCTTTATAAATAAGACATTGAATCCTTTAAAAGCCTGAATTTATGTAGGCTTGTAGCATAGCACAAAATTGTATTCTATTATCTCTGATATAATTAAAACTTGTGTGGTCATAGCAAGGGGAATTTTTTAAAACTTGCAAGAATAGATTTATTATTTATGGGGCTACTCAGGAATCTGTATTTTTCTGTTTTATTTTTAAAAGATTGAATGCTTCAGAATTCCACATCAGTTAGGCTGTGTGGGATCAGTTATATACAATATTAAGGTTGTGTTTATGAATTACCAGTATCCAAAAAGCTTACTTAAATAAGGGGAAAAAAGGACAGGAAATAAAAATGTTCTACCAAAATTAGATGTTTCTCTTATTGAACATCTTTCACTGCTTCAGCAGTACTGTTCTTTGTATTCAAAAGATGCCCAGGTCATATTTATTAATATTTATGGATATGTCAATAATTTTATTCTATTTTGGTTGCTTCCTGGGGTCATTTGATAGCATTTGCTCTTGGCCACTCTTCCCACTATTTCACCTTTCCCAAGCAAAGAGTGTTAAACAAGATAAATTGGGTCATCTGTATCTTTTTTATATTTTTATTTCAAAACAAAAAAAAGTACAGAAAATAACGTAATGGATGCTTTCCCTCTTGCCTCCTATTTCTTTCTTCTGGTTTAAATTTTCTTTTCCCCAAAGTATATGTTTTTGTAGTTCTTTAAGTAACAGTCAGTGGCTGGTGAATCACTGTCTTGTTTAAGATGCCTGTATTTTCCCTTTAATTATCAGTGATAGTTCAGCTGGGAATAAAATTCTAGTTTGACATTTATTCCCCCTAGACTTTTGACAACATATTTCACTATGTTGTCTCCAGCATTGCTATTGAAGAGTCTGTGGTTGATTTGTTATTTGTCTATGGATTACTTACTTTTTTCTTGGTTTGTGTGTATGGTTTTTTGCTTTGTCTATAGTGTTCTGCAGTTTCACTATGTTGTGTGTTTAGATGTGG
Organism: Camelus ferus; assembly: GCF_009834535.1. Lineage (NCBI taxonomy): Eukaryota > Metazoa > Chordata > Mammalia > Artiodactyla > Camelidae > Camelus > Camelus ferus. The sequence continues at coordinate 17,542,953 of NC_045709.1, read as the reverse complement.
ATTTATTTTTATTTTCTTGTTTGAGACCCTTCTGCTTCTGGAATTGAGGGTTTATGTCTTTCATCAGTTCGGGAAAATTCTAAGCCAAATGATTTGAATATTGCCATCTCTCCACTTTTCTTCTTCCCTTTTTCTGGCATTCCTATTAGATGTACAGTAGGCCTTCTCATGCAGTATTGCATATCTTTTTACCCTTCTTTTATTATTTCTACTTTGTCTCTTACTACTGCATTCTGAGTAATCTTCTGAGTTCTATCTTCAGTTCATTAATACTCTCCTGGGCTATGTCTCCTCTGCTGTTTAACACGCCCAGTGAGAATTACAGTTTTGGTGACTTAATTTTTTGTTTTTAGAAGTACTGTTTTAAAATCTGTTCAGGTGGGGGTTTTGTTTAGGTGTATTTTGTTCCTCTCTTAGGTTTACAACTTCATTTTATGTCTTTGATCACATTAAACATACAGTTTTTGCATGTCCTCTTGTAGGTTAGCCCCAGAGTCTTCACTGTCTGGGGCCAAATGTTACATTAATTTCTTGGTTTGGGAATTTCTGCACCTAGAAGGCTGATGTGAATGTAAACTCCAAACTCACAGAAGACTTAAGACTGTGGTTTCAAATTCCTGGGAAGAATTTTGCTGTTGTTCTTGTTTTTATGTAGAACCCAGGTAGGGACCATTGGAATACCTTTTCACCTTCCTGTGCATGTGCATAGATTTGTCCCTAGTCCATTGTTTCATTGTTTAGGTCAGACTTTATGTAGGTGTCTTATTTCCAGTGTTCCACCTGTCAGTGCTCACAGCTTTGTTTCCTGTCCCCCAGTGGACAACAGAAAAGCCTTCAGAATGATGAGACCAGTAGTTCTCCCCCTAAGCAGCCACTAATGTGACCTCCTATATTCCTGCTTTTCATTTCCACTTTCCTTTCTTATGAACTCGTTTCTACCTTTTTAAAAATTCGTATACTCCACTCAATATTTCTAAGAGGTTAAAATAAAGCATGTGAAATTTTGAGTTATCTTAGTCCATAACCCTGCCCAAGCCCTCCGCAGAAGTCTTGGTTTGCTTTTCATGCAGATAAGGGCAGGGTGGGTCTTGGCACAGATGTTTGTGTGCAAGCAGAAGTTCCCATGGCAAGGTGGAGTGTCCCCAAGATGAACACGAGGAAGAGTGAGGAGACCCACCAATTCTTCCTTTTCTCATCTTGCCTGAGGAATCTTCCCTAAATACAACCCTCCCTTTCACTCTTATTCCAACCCTTCATTCCTTGATTTGACTACAACCTCTCTTCCTTCCTCCGTGCATCTTTGTGAACCTGTTTCATTTCGGTGCTCGCCTGCCACCTGGTATATAGGCACACTGTCCCCTCCTCCTGGAATGCCCCTCATCTCTTCATCCTGCCTATCTTCCAAGGCCCAACTCAAGTACCTCCTCATCTGAAGAGGTTTACTTGATTTCTTCCCTGCTGACTCCACATAATTATGCAGAGGTGGCTATATACACCTGTAAATCTCTATTGGAACCACCATATCATTCTCTCAAACAAACTGTCTTCATTAAATAAGAGCATTAGAATAGAATAGAAAATACCAGAGTACATTATAGGTTTTAAGAGTAGATGTTGTTTTATGAAATTTTCAGTTGTGCCAGACTTTGGTATAAAATGTATATTTTTATGGTGGATAGGGGTGGGAGATACAGATTTTTTTTTTAAGTTAAAGAAACACTTTACTAATCAGTAAGTTCCTTACAGACATTAACTGTGTTTTATTCATCTGCACACACACACACCCCATGTCCACATGTCTGGAAAGTCTCCTTTATGCACAGTAGACAGTGTTTTTTTGATTGAATGAATGAGTATGAAGTGAATGAATGGATAGATGGATGGATGGATGGATGAAAAAATACTAATATAATAGCTTAAAAGGAATGTAGGATCCTGTGTGTTTCTGAGGGTCATCTTGCCAACCTCTAAACTGATAATAATGGATTTTGTTCTGTCCTTTGTACCTCTCAGCAGATGAATGCCCTCCAATCTGCTGAGTACATGGGACGTTAATTCTCAGCCTTCTCCTTGGGGCATCTAAGGATTCCGCATTATTTGTTGATGTGGTCACCTGTTCCCACTTCACCCAAGCAGGATGTGAAGAGAAGAGTCAGGCTGACTCTTAGGGGTCAGACACAGTTGCAGAATATACACTTCCATCATCTGTGAGTGTCTCCATTTATATAGCATCTGTCACTGTAGTCACAGGCAATTACCTTCTCAATAAACTCCTGTCCAAAAAACAAGACTCTCCAGCTTTTCAAAATTTAAGAGCCCTCATAATCTTGACTTTGTAGATTTAACAGACAAGAAGAGATAAAGCTAAAGACAAAACAACTTTTCTTCCCACCTGATCTGGATTTGAATTTGGATTCCACCCCTTTAGAGTTGTGGGGCCTTGGGCCAGCCAGTCAACCTCCCCGTTTTCTCATTTGCAAGAGCCTGGCTCGTGGAGTGAGGGAGAGGATTAGAAACCTGGAAAAAGGAAAAGATCTGCATGACCTCAAAGGAAGACCACACACTTTTCATCTTGTCCTTCAGCAGGGCCTATGACTGAGCAGGAGAGCAGAGCTTCGCCTGCCTGTAACATCCTGGCATTTAGATTTTGCTGTGGGGTTGCTTGAGCCTTGATAGCCCCTGCTCACAAAATAGTTAGCAGACGAGGTACAGGCAGGAGCTTTCACATATTAGCCCTGTGTTAAGCTTGGAGTGTACGTGAAGGGAGACTTACTTATAAAGATGCTAACTGGGTGGTACTGGGATGGAGACTTAACAATCGCATAACATGATCTTGTTGGCTTGCTAACATGAGAGACACAATTCAAGGAGTTTGGGTTTTAATATAAGACTAAAAGTAAACTGGAAGTAACACAAAATATTTCCTTGGAGTGCAAGTCATCAAGAATCCAGGGTGCCAGCCTGTGTGGCAGCACCCACCGCAAACCTATAGTGAAGTGTGTCACACCTTGAGACCAAGCCTGTAGGAACAGCAGTCACGGCCAGCTGGCGCAAACACAGGAAGGCTGAGCAATTAGCTCACGACAGCGTCACAGCGCGCTAACATGGTCCTAGGTTCAGGCAGCGCTGCCTGCTGACACACCATTGTTCTTGGCCCGCGTCTCAGGCTTCCAGCTGATGCCTCAGGGCTGGCATCAGGACAACTCCCTGGTTAACCCCGAAGTTGAGCGGGACACTGTGCTGAAATAATGACACAAGTGACCTGCCACCAAGAAACTCTGTGTGATGAGTGGCTCTAGTAGCTTTAATGAATTTTATGATGGCACTAAGTAAGCAAAACCATTGGCAAGTGAAATACACACACTCACACACTCAGCTTCCTCTTATGATTTTAGACCAGATCTGATGAGAGGCCGCAGACTAAGGTTGGAATACAGTCTATTTGTAGTTGTAAAGAGCTTTTTTTTTTTTTTTTTTGCCTCTGGCCCATATGAAGATTGAACCTTCTGCCGTGAGTTGTCTGCTGATGTCTAGATGCCAGAAAATATCAGATCCTTTGACCAGGAACCTTTTAATATTTAAGGAATTTGTGAATTAGGAAATCCTGCTGCATTAATCGAAGGACAGAACAACTGCCTTTAATTAAGTCTGGATCTTTATATGGCAGATTTTCATGAAACCCATTATGATTAGCCATGCTTTTAACCTGATAGTCATTCAGCAACCTCAGTGGTGGTACTTCAAGGTGATACTGTATCACACCCCGATCTGCAAGTTGGCGCTTTTTCTGCACTGTTGTCTAAGCTAGTCTTCCTCTACCAACCAGATGTTAAGTCTGTCATCTGAAGATGTGTAAACAGCAGAAACGGCATCGTTAATATCTCTCCGCACTGTGGATTCAAGTCCCTTCCCAGAAGGACAACCAGCTAGTGTTTTTAGCCAAACTCCTCTTTAAATAGAGGCTCCTCTTGCTTCAAGGGAACTAATAAGGGACATCTAAAGAGAATAAAAATAACTTCTAGATTTAGTTCTCTGTTGAGGATAGTGACAGAACCCGAGTAATGCCGCCCTGAAAGGAGACTCAGACACTTGAGCTCGGATGAGGAATATTTATACTACACTTGACGAAGTACTGGCTTGTTTTCTAAATTATAAATTTTTCAGAAAAACTTTTAAAATAGCTATTTCTTAGCAAAGCAGCTCCACCTAGTAACACTTACTTAATCTAGTCAGACTCTCACCAGAAATCTAAAAGCTCACCCTAACCCAGAAACAAAATCGTGTTAGTAGCTAAAACGAGATAATTGTTGAAAGGCTGCTGAAAAAGGCAGTCTTCCCAGTGAACTCACAAACTCACTTTTTCCTGTATACTGTTCAACTTGGAGTTTGTTTTCCTTATCATGAATATTCTTGGATTCATATAGATGAAAAGCAGTTATTTTGTGGCTGTTAAATGGGGTTTTTTTCCAACCATGAAATGAAGTTGAATGCACCATGGTAGTAAAAGTTCAATTGAACCGTATAGAAAATAAACCATGTGAAAAGTATCATGAAGGTAAAAAAACAAACAAACAACAAAAACCAAAGGGCTTTTTACTTCAACTTAATAGTATCCAACTCAATTCATCCATGGGTGAGACCATAATTTTTATGCCCAGCAACTGGGAGAAGATTACCAAAGTTTCTTTTTGAGAATACAAAACCAGGGAGGTTATTCCTCGAGTCATTTTCAGTCTAGTTTTTTTTTTTTTTTCTGATTATGTGCTTTTTAATATTTATAGAGACATCATTTTTAACAGAAAAGATCATTTGAAAATACATCATCATTTTTACAGTGACAGAAAATGCCAATAAAAGTAGGTTTGGTAATGTGACATAGTAACAAGAACCAAGGCCCAGCCCTCTGCTGTCATAGAACGTCGCTGTTTTCACACAGCATTGTGCCTTGTGACATTCCTGCAAGTCATTAATGCGACTCTAGGCAGCAGCAGTCTTGACTGTAGCACTGGAGTCATTTTGACTGGCTGAAATTCCACAGGTCGTGCTCACGGCCCGCTGGGTGGATGTCCCACTCCACCACCCGTGGCCTCAGTCAACTATGGAGCTATGTGTAGATTAATTCCCATTTTCTAGACTCTTACATCAATGGAAGCCACACAACAGGTACTCTTTTGTGTCTAGTTTGTTTCACTCAGCATAATATATTTGGGCTGTACCCATTTTTATTATTAGTAATTCATTCATCTTTATGGCTGAATAGAGTTCCATTTAATGTATATACCACAGTGTGTTTATTTAGTCACCTTCGGATGGCCTTTGGGTCAAAAAACAGTGTTTGAGTATAATTTTAACCAGCATAAGTCTTGGTTTCCACAGATCGTGCCAGCAAAATACCATGTAATCCAAAAACAGATGAGTGAAGGTGGCACCGTACGTTTCTTGGTAGCTGCTATAGTTTGAAAAAAAAAAAAAAAAGCCTGTGGGAGCTGCTCTTTTGTTCAATTGAAATGAAGATTAACCTTTTAGCCGAATTTAATTGAAGTCTCCCCTCCACTATTCAAATAATGGGTTTGTACTTGGGGCTGTTAGCTTTGGCCGGGAAACTGGCTTCTCTGAAATGTGCAAAGCCAGCTGTATATAGGACAGATTCTCTCAAGAGTTTTTAGGTTTTTTTTAAAAAGTGCCCAAATAATCTTACAGATTTTTTTCTTCCAGATTTGAAATTACTCGTTTCATATCACAGGGCACTTATGTAGCATCTTACTTGCTAGTAACTTGAACCAATTTGAGAAACTTTTCTATCATTCTCTTGCTCTTGGGATTTTTTTCCCCCAATGTTTTGGGTGAGAATCAGTATATATTGCCTTGTTTAAAGCATTCATTTGGTAACTGAGTAGAATAAAAGGGAAACAGTTCCATCTGTTTCTATAAGCCCCCCTCCTCTGCAGATCTCCAGTGGTTTTTAAGTAGTGTTCTTGCGTTCTTACTAGAAACCTAGTCAGGACGTTATGAAGTCACGTTCATTTTTATCTGTGGACAGACTGAGGCACAGTGATCCCTGCAGGCTGTCAAAATGACCGCAGTATGTCTTCAAGATGATTCAGGGTTCCTGACGGCCGCTCATGCAGGGAGAGACTTTTGGGGAGGAGTGGTCAGTATTCAGAACTGTGACCTCTCAGGCTCAATCCTTAACATCTCTTTCCAAAGTTGAGTCAAAGTTGGCACAAATAAGATCTAAAGAAAAATGTCAGACATGAAGATATTTTGAACCCCGTTTTTCTTTGGTTCAGCCTAAGGAGGGTGCCAGCTGCTGTGCTCTGGTAGCTCTGGATGAAGTGCCACTGTGGGCATTTCAACAGGCGAGCCCGTACTCTGTGCTCTGCAGCCGGCAGCTCACTCTTGTCCCCGCCGTGTTCTGGTGAGGAGCAGAGATCCCAGTTGCGGAAGTTCAGTTCTGAAAAGTTGTTGTTAATTACTATAATACATTTGTCTTATAAAATTTCACTGCTAATGATATCAGAATCCTGAGTCAGTGATGCATAACATGTTCCTATAATCAAAAACACTGTAGTTTCAAGACTTGAGAAGTTTGGTGGTTTTTTTTTTTTTCAAAGTTGGTTATTTATTTTGTAGCATCTGACCATTAACTTAAAAGGTTTCCTCTAAATTACATATTAAGAAATAAAGTCATTGTAATAATGTGAGATTTGTTTTAAGAAAGAGGGACAATTATTCTTTATGTTTTTTCCCCTTACTTTCTTTAATACAGCTTTCTAGTTACACTTGGAAGTTTCCAGGAAGCTAAAATTAAAGCTTGCTTTAACATTAGTGGGAGCGTGTGTTGCCCCCAGAAAGAGGTGGAATTAAGTTTCAGCTCCTGAGCATTATGAAGGAGGTTACACATTTTAATCCTATCTAACTTGAATAATAATGTTATGAAAAGGAATTTAAATAGTAGTAATGATTTATCAATGATTGGGTTATCGGTGTCATTCACCTTCCAGTTCAATGAGGGAGGTTGGCATTATATATCCTTATGTCACCTAAAAGTGAACTGAAGCTTAGAGAGGTTAAGTAGGATCCAATAAGGGACATAGGAGTCAAAGTCACATCTCTCAGATCCCACAGCTGAACTACTGTGTCCAACTATTATCTAATAATTAAAAGACATTAAAATAGCACCTTCATCAGCAAGGTTGGTGACATATTTAACAAATCGGATAAGCTCATGTTAACTCTAGTGACATTGCTGGGTGCCGCATTCATTGAAATCTCTCTGAGGGCAGTAATCATTGGGATCATTTGAGATTAGTGAAGTCCAGCCTATGGGGAGCGCACTGGGGATATTTTTAGGCCACTAAAAACTCAGAAGTAGAAAGTGATTTATTAAATGAGCCCCTTGTATCCCACAAATAAAACACCTTTTGATACACAGGACTTTCCCTGGACCTGCCAAACTGCCGAGTCCTGTCGTGTATGGCCGTCTCTACTCTTATGGATGACAGAGAGGCCCAGTGAGAAGAGATTATGAAGTGAAAATGTAGCTGGTATGCGCTGAAATTGTTTGGAAATTGAGGTCGACGTCAGTGGCCTTTTTCTGGGCACAAAGAGCTTTTAGTGTTTGTATTTTCCTAAGGGAGGGAGGGAGAGTTTGGAACGTCCCAAGGTGTGAGAAGCACAAACAGGGACCTTTCTCTTTTCCTGTGGAAACACTTGAAACCCCTACAGGTTTCTTCCCGACAGGAGAAAATCCCTGTTGAATGGGTTGGGACAGCAGTGCTCTTTGATTCAGGGGAAGCAAACTCAAAGAACAGCCCACAGTGTGGGCTGAGAAGGTCAGCTTGCTTCCCACACCGCAGGCAGGGTGTTAGCCACCCAGATCCTGCCTGCAAATGGGGGAGACGGACGGTGGGCTCCTTCTGCAACTCCATTTGGCCAAGATCAAGTTGGATCAGTGCTCTTGAAATCAGTTTTAAGTGACTTACTCTATCCTGAAAAGTGAGACATGATAAAAACAAATGTTTTTAATGATGAGAGAAGTGATATATCATGGTTCTCAGACTGTTTTTAGTTTTTGTTTGTTTTTATGGAGAATTTCAAACATATACTAAAGTGGGAAGACTGGGTGATGAACACTTTCATCATGTTCAGCAGTTATCAACTCATGGCCAGTTTGTTACAAACGCCCTCTCCCCAATATCATTGGAAACAAGTGCTAGAAACCATATCATTTCATCTCTAAATGTTTCAGTATGTATCTCTAAAAGATGAAGATTCTTTTTTTTTAATTTAAAAAAATTTAAAATTTTTTGGTTGTATAATCAGTTTGCAATGTTGTATCAATTTCTGGTGTACAGCATAATGTTTTAGTGATACATATATATATGTATATTCTTTTTCATACCTTTTTCATTATAGGTTACTACAAGATATTGAATAGAGTTCCCCGTGCTGTACAGTATGAACTTAGTGTTTATCTATTTTATATACAGTAGTTAGTATCTACAAATCTCAAACTCCCAATTTATCCCTTCCCTCCCGGTAACCACAGTTTTGTTTTCTATGTCTTTGAGTCTGTTTCTATTCTGTAAATAAGTTCATTTGTGTCTTTTTTAAACAAGACCTATTCCCACACCTAAGAAATCAAAATAGTCCTATAACGTCATCTAATGTCTAATAAGTATTCAAATCACCAATGGTCTCATGAATGTCAGACTTTCTCTAAACAGATTATGTGAATCAGGATTCAGGTAAGATCCACAAGGTGCAGTAGCCTTAAAAAAATCAGTAGGATCCACCTCAACTTCTCTTTTTTTTTCCTCCTTGGAGCTTATTTACTGAAGGAACATCTTTCTTTCAGTTTTCTTCAGTCTGGGTCTTACTGGTTGCATCCCTGTGGCTTCGGTGTAACATATTCCTCTTACTCCTGCCTCATTCCTGTATATCCTGAAAATTGGAAATGACATCTTAAGGCTTGGCTAGATTCAGGTTTTGTTTGTTTGTTTGTTTTTGTCAAGACTGTTTCATACTGTTTTCTTCCACCAGGAGGGACTGAACGTCTATTTTGTCCTCTTTGTGCTATTAGCAACCTCTGGTATTCAGTGCCAAGTCTCCTGATGTTTTTGGTTTGCCCATCTCTTCTGTTCACTGTAACCTGGTGAGCTGGAGCTTCTGGTCGAGTCACAGGTGAAGGTCTCCCAGCTTTGGACCACTAAGAATTTTCAGGGATCCATCACCCCAAAGTTTTGTTTTTTTTAAATAATTTTTGAAAAACAAACATAACATTCAATTTGATTAAAGAACCTTTAGTAAGTAAGTAAATTTGTACTAAAACATAGAACAAAGACATTTAAAGTATACACAGCACACTGTTCTTATTGGACAAATGAGGCCATTATTTTCAGGCTCCTCCATCACAGGCTGTTTCTACTTGTTCTTTAAGTACCCATTGTTTATTCTGTGTCCATTTCATTTTACTGCTCATTTAATGCTCTTTGAGAACCATGATGTCTTGAATGCACAGACCTTGGATTCTTGCAGACCTTAGATTCTGTGCGCCAATCTTTCCAGGAGAACCTCAAGCAGAACCACGCCTCTACAGTTCTTTTCTCAGGTGGGCACGAGCCTTGTTCGTCTTTGCCCTGCGCTCAGATGGCTCTTCTGAGCTCCAGCAAGTTTGTCTCTCCTCTTCCATTCTCCCTCCCTCCCACCCGTCCTTCCTTCCTTTTCTCTTTACTTTTTAGCCAGTGTGATAACTCTCTTCCCCAGGTCTACTCTTTAGCCTCCTGACACTGATGAAATCTATGTGGATGCAAAGATAATCTTGGGAATGTTAAAATGTGAACTTGATTCTCTGTGCCCAAAGCTGTTTTTCCAAATGCAGAGGGATTTATTCAGTTAGTAAAGCCTGATAATAAGTTTCAATTCTGTACTAGGAGTGTGGGGAGACAGACCAGTTACAACACAGTGGAAATGCTGACAAGAATAGATGCAAACAAAGTGCCATGTGACAACAGACAGATGACTCTGCCTGGGAAAAGTGGGGACTGGCTTAATCTTGGAAGTGACAGTGAAACTAAGCCTTCAAAGAATATGATTAAGACAGCATATTTGTGTAAAAATAGTTCAGGAGAACTTACTGTAAAGTTATGTTGTTTTATCAAGGCAGGGACCTCAAGTAATTGGCTGATGGATTTGACTTTTGAGTACAGCAACAACTTACTGTATCAACTTCACCTGCTTGAGAAAGTGAGACTTGCAGTAGGTTATTTTCTTCATATGCGTGCAAATGTGTGTAAGCATAAAATACCACAATTATCAGCATTCCCACCCAATTAGTAGTGGGAAAAAATGACTTTTAGGCATGGGTTGTTCCAGGACATGGGTGGACACAGTCATCTTGCTTCCCCCACTGTGACAGGATCCCATCTTTTAGGATGAAAGAAGGATTGCAGGTTCCCAAGGTCTGAACTGCTGAGTGTTTGCCCGGGTGTACAGATCAGCACCAGTACCAGCCAGTATCTTCGGACTGAATACATTACAGTCTCCCGTATAGATTATCCTCATTTTCCTAATGTATATAAAACAAGTATTGTTGCTATTATAGTACAAAGCCATTTAAAAGTATCGTTGAAGTCATGGTATTAGCTATGTTGTAATGTACGGTTTTAAATGACAGATACTTAAGAATTCGTTGTTCTCTTTATCTTAGATGAATTTGCATTTTGAAGCTGTGTATTTGCAAATGAGACAGAGCAGTTAATTGATATGGTTCTTGGTAAAGCTTCAGATACCCGGACTGAGCCCATCTCTTGAAGAATAAAGACTCTGTGGGGTGGGGGTGGGGCTCACATCAGGTTTGCAGTATCTTTTCCATGGAGGAGAAGATTGGAGAAGTGAGGCGGGGAAAGGATCTACGTGATCAGCAAAGTGTAAATGGAATCTTTCTAGGACATCTACATTGGCTAAAGTAAAACATTATTTTTTTGATACATAACTTTTGCATGGTTTTTAATCCTAAATCAAATTTGGGCCAGTATTAACTTCCATACCAAAAAGAAAAAGATGCAGGTAAGGATAAATAGCTATAAAATGCCTTCCTGAAAGGTCAGTTAAGGCTTCCTAATGGAAACAAAGACATAACAATTAGGAAAATTTATCTCTGTATACCTTTGTCACTACCCACATTAGTTTTGCAGCTTTGGATGTGTTGAAAGTCAAAATAACATGCTCAAAATTCACCAGTTACACCTAGTAAGTATATGATTGGTAGGTGGTCCCTCAATGCCAGTCTAATAATTAGGCCTTACTTTGTTTCTAAATCTAGGGACTTGGAATAGTGTATTGCTTTCAACTTTTTATTATCTGTCAAGTCGCAACATAGGTACTAAAATTTTTCAAACCTATTCCCTAGTTTTTATTATGTGGTTTCCATTGAAAACACGGGACCACTTACAGCAAAAGATTTTTAATGTCTTAGTCAAAGAGATATATGTTAGGATGAATAGCAAGACTCTTGGTGGTAATGATCAAACACTATACTTTAAGGTTTGGATAATGAGAAAGAGTTTCTCACTCTTTTGAAAACTGGCATCTCTTCTTCCTATAAAGGGAGAAACAGCTGCCAAAAATTGAAACAATAATGGGATTTCTTTTGTAATATTTAAGAGCCTCTAGTAATTTTTCTGGTATATATTCTTTTTCTTTCTAGGAAAAGCCATTGACAAAATCTCTGCAACGTGGAGAAGACCCTCAGTTTGATCAAGTACGTAATATATCGTGTATGTTACATACTGGTTCTTAACCTATTTCAGGGCATACAAAAGGCAAGGGCTGAATGCTCACAATGGTGTGTTGATGAACTTCCCCAGAGAGCATATGGGAGGGTCATCTTAGGAACTGTGTCCTGGAGCTTTTACAGTTACAGCTTACAGTAGACATTCAGTAAATGTCTATTGGTTCCAACTGGAGAGAACTGAAAAGTGTTGCAATAATGAGCAGGCCCTCAGTTGGTTGTTTCTTGAATCTTTGTATAGCAGAATTAAAAGAGCTGAGAAAAGTTAAAGGAACTTCTATTCAAAACCTTACTGAGATTCTTCTGAATCAGAGGTACTATATGATGAGTAAATCTCCGCACTAGAGCTTGCTGACTTACATTCTCATCCAACGGTGTGTTGAACACCAACTATTTGCTTGGCACTGGTGATTTAAAATCTAAGACAAATTTTAGCCCTTCAAGAAGTCACACTCCTGTGAGACAGAAACTACCTAAGCAATAATTATAAGACAATGTAGAAACTTAGATTCTAAGAGAGAAAGTGATACATGAACAAAACAAGTTAAGACAGGGGATAAGTACAAAGAAAGTCCTTTGAAAATAGATCAGGACTAGTAAAAGGACCTCCAACTCTGTATGGCAGGTAATAGACACAGGAAACCAGGGCCTCAGTCACTTCAGGAGGGGTTCAGATGTGCGTAGGATGGTGGATAACAGGACATCAGAGGAGGCTGGAGATGTGTTTGCAGTGCTTCCTAAACTTCTGTGGTTAATGACAAGGAGGATGGCATGTTCTTTAAAAACCTCATTCAGTGCCAGCAACAGAGACATTACCGCTGGATGCACCACGGCCTGACCCAATACAGTGGGCTTTTAAATTGTTTTACAGAGAACACACGGAGAGTAGGTTTTCTGCAGAGCTTTGAAATTGCCTTTAATGTGGAATCAAGAGGAAGATTCTGTGGCTGTTACAGTCCAGACTGGTTCAATCCAAAAATGTAAGGACTGACTATAGAGACAGAATCCTCCATTTTCTATTTTATAAGCTGTTCACGAAGGGAGCCCTCACAGGTTCATGCTCATGTCTGGTCTTGGGAGGCTGGTGTGGCTCTGGGTTTACACCCTGTTGCTGGCAGAGCTGGCTGGTTTCTGGAACGCTGGTGAGTTGGAGTATAGGCTTTGTCTGTCGGTTGTGGAGCTGTGTTCTCTCGTCAGGTTATCCTTAGTTGCTGTCCCCTGGTTCTGCTTGGGAGGTCAGGGACCTGGGGTGAATATTTGGAGTCATTATTTTGGAAATGTGGCAAGTGTGGCTCTTTCTGTTCTCTTTAAGAATGTAAATATTTATCATCCGTTCCCATGATTTTTCACTCTATTTTGTATTTTTAATCTCTGTCCTGTTAGATTATCACGTCCTTTCCTCAAAAAAAAAAAAAAAAAATTGTGGGTTTTTTTTTCTCTCCAGCTTAATGTACTTCCTTTTTCTCTGGGAAAATAGTGCTTTTACATTTTAACATTGCAGATAATAGTTAGCCCAAATCATTTGGCTTAAACAGTTTCTCATTTATTTTTCAGCATTCTGATTCTGCACTTCAGCATTGTGGGAGAGAGAGACTTAAGAATTGGACAGACCCAGGTTTAAATCCTAACTTTATCACTTAATTAGCTATAATACTTTTAACTTTCCCTCTCAAAATGTTGAAATGCAGAATCTCTGTCCTGCCCCAGACCTACTGAGTCGGATTCTGCAACGTAGCGAGCTCCACAGGTGACCCTCCCCACCATACACACACATACACACTGATGGGTGAGAAGCACTGCTTGTAACACGTCTCTGCGCATTAAAGACACTTTAGGAGTGAACCAGTAGTGAGATGGTCACTGAGAACTTTCAAATAAGGCACATAAGATTATCCTTTGATTGTAAAATCATAAATTTACACATGAACCGTGAAAGAAGGCAACCTACAGTCTGTCTCCTGTCCACTGTTTTCAACTGCAAATTATGAGAATTGTGGTTCTATTGGCAAGGCTGTGAATGTATTGAGCTCTCTTAGTGTTTTGATATCAAACAACCAAATTCTGTAATTCCCCTTGCTCTCATTTCAAGCCAGAGGATGTTAATGTGGATTCATACAAGGGTCTGTCTGTAGGAGAAGCAGCTGGTGACTCCATGCTGGGACTGTACACTCCACTGCATTAATCACGGGAGCAGTAGTAACAGCAGAAGTAACATTTAGTACTTACCATGGGATAGGCACTCTGCTAAGTACACCCTCTGGACAGCAACAACTGGTCACTGTTTGAAGAATTTTTTTTTTATCAGTTTATCCTTTTTAAATATCACTGGCATTAATGATGGGCTAAAGAGAGCTGGGCTTATAAACTTTCTGCCTGATCTTGGGGTGGCCCTGTTAACTCCTCCACTCAACAAGCTCATGATTCATTTTGCTCCTGTTAGAAATAGAAGCAAAAATAAAATAATAAAAACTAAGTAATACTTTAGAATTTACCAAGCCCCTTCTCACGTATTCTTTACCTGACATCACTCAACCCTTCAAACAAGCCCAGGGAGAAGGTATCATCACACGGTCATTTCTGTGTTACAGTTAATGGCAACAAGCCCTGGAGAGGTTGCCCAGTATTATGTGACTGAAGCCTCAAAGGACTGGAATCCATATGTTCTGACTATGAAGTCTGTGCTTTTCACTCTGTAACATGCTCATATTTCTAAAAACTAAGTTGGTGAGAGTTTAGAAGGGAGCTTTCAACAGGTACCAGTTAAGATTAGGTTTGGACTGCAGATGGCATGTAAAATAACAGTATTTTGAACAAAGGTGGAAGTTTATTTCTCTGTCACGTTGAAGAAGTACAATTAGTCCAGGATCTCTGTATGTTGTATATGGTTTCCATTCCCAAGGTCACCTCATGGTCCAGTTTGGCTTGTGGATCTCAGCCATTACATCTGTATTCCAGGCAGCAGGAAGGGGAAATGGAAAAAGCATTTATATTAAAAAATAAACAAAAACCAGAACATCCTAACATTGCACATACCACTTCTGCTGATGTCTGTTCACACAGCCACATATACCTATAAGAAAGATTAGGAAATTTTATTTTGGGCAACCAGGTATTCATTTAAAAATGAAATATTTTATAGTTAAAGAAGAAGAGAAGAGTGGCTGTTGAGTATTACCTGTCTCTACTAAATATTACAGAGCCTGTTTTTGCCAAAATTCCCAATAAAGAGGACCATGTACAGTTCTGTACCTCTTTTTTCCACTATAGAAATCTCCTAGAATTTAATATTCTAGTTTGAATTTAAGAACATACACACTTAAAAGTTAAAACTTGATATTTCCTTAAGTTTTCTATTTCTTTTCTATTTAATTAACTACTAGTGCAATATCTCTTAATTTAACCTAATTATACTCTAATCCTGTATAAAATGGACCTGGAAAAAAGGCTCCATTGCTTCATAAATGACAAGATGTTTGTACAGGATTAATATTTTTACCCTCAGTATTAGAGAAAAATGATACTCATGACTGCTTTATATATTGGAGAGCTAATCTGTACTCTCTTTCCCAGAATTTCACTTTTTATAAATTTGATGAATGTGAGTTCCACCCATTCATACAAGTACTTCCTGTGTGGCAGCCTTGTGCCAATTACACCAGCTTGTGGAAATAAACATGAAAGAAACACACCTTCCCTGGAGAGGCCCCCAGTCTAGTGAGAGGGACAAAGAAGAAAGATGTATTCAGATCAGTTTTAACCTCAGACTAGTGAGGAAGCACACAGCGGAAGAACCAGGCATGGGCCAAGCCTAGGAGAGCAAGCTTTGTCCTATACTGGGGAGCCAGGGAGGGTTCCCAGTTCCTGCTAGTGGGTGAGATTTCCAATAGCATTTTGAAAATGCATACTGCCACTGATTTATTTTAAATGCCTAAATTAACTCTCAGTTCTTAGAAAGTAAATGAAAAATTGTCCTGGTAGTAAAGTTCCTTATTTTAGCAAACATTTATTAAGTGAGTGTGTGTGTGTGCACATACTCACAAAGTCCTGTGTGGGACAAAGAGACGTAAGAACGTGGTCCCTGCATTCCAGGTAGGAAGGGAACATTAAGGAAGACCTTAATGCCGATGGGTGGGGCCTTACTGTCTATGTATCAGTATCAAAGCTAAACCCTGAGGAAACAGTGTTTGTGAATGGAGAGATCCTTGAAGTTTGGAGGCATTTTGGGAATTGGGGTGTTGATAAAGATTTGAGGCTAAAAGAGGCCAGAACTAAAACAGAGACAGTGGGACTAGAAGGAAAGAATGATGATAAGCAACATTGTATAAGTAGAATCAATATTGATTGAGAGAAGGAAAAACAAAAGGTAACTGTAGTTTTCAACCATGATTGGGAGCCATTGCTGTTGAATTTAACAAGCACCGAGCGCCTGGAGCATGCCAGGATCTGTGCGAGGTCCCGGGGTTACAAAGCAGTAAGACAGTTCCTGCCTTCAAGGAATTCTCAATCCCAGGAGGAAGACAGATACCTAAACAAGTAATAGTATAATGTAAATACTGTAAGAAAGTACAGTTCAAGTGCTATGGGAACTCAGGTAAAGGAGCGGTTACGGATACTTGAAAGGTAGGTGGTTATGTCACAGGAAGAGCCATGTGAACAAAGAAGCTGAAGATGAGAAGAGCAGAGTGCTAGGGAGGGGCCTAGGGTGGAGGTGGGAGGGGCCTAGGGTGGAGGTGGGCAAGTGGCTGGAGCCCATTGCTCCAGTGACTGTGGAAGCCACACTGAGTCTGGGCTGTTTTCTGTACATAGGAAGTTCTTCAGAGGAATGCTGTGCTTGGGGAGAGACTGTAAATCGGTTTTACATGGACTGAATTTTCAGTGCAGGTAGATGTCTGAGAACTAACGGGCTCATTCGTTTACATGGAGACCCAACAAACACCGCAAGATGAGAAAGGTAGAGGAGGTGGGGGAAGCTTATCATTAGGTAACATAGTTCATTTAGGATCAGAAAGTGGGATCCACAAAAGAATGCCCAGAAAAAGGGTGGCCAAAAAATTGAGGGGATCCTAGGAAGGTGCAGCTTTCCAGGGCAGGGGTGGGCTCGTGATGGCAGCCTGTGCAGGGGCCCTCACTGAAGGATGAGAGGTTAGCAGTTAGG
This sequence comes from Camelus ferus, assembly GCF_009834535.1. NCBI lineage: Eukaryota > Metazoa > Chordata > Mammalia > Artiodactyla > Camelidae > Camelus > Camelus ferus. Next base: position 17,526,004 of record NC_045709.1, on the reverse strand, counting down.
AGCTCATTGGAAGCTGGCATTGAGAAGGCCTTTTGGCTGCTCATTGCAGTATGGAATACATTTTCCTATTGACAGATTAATGTTAAATAGTTTAAGAGACTCACTTTCACAGCTAAGCTGTAGTGGCTGGTCGTCACCAGCGTCAGGCCAGGCCTCAGGTGGGTGCCAGTGATGAGCTCCCTGTCTGTGATCTGTGCAGAGCACCCTGGGAGTTTAGGGCCCTGCAAGCTCACCGTTTTAACTTCAAGTGACTTTCTTCTGTTATCAAATACAAAGGCCAAGGCATTTTATTTCGGATTTTCCAATGAAACAACAGCTAACCTGTAATGAGTGTGGACCTGGGTAGATGGTGATCAAATGCAGCTCAGGTATCAAGTTAACCTATTTTGAAAAGTGAAAAATACCACTCGAGAATAACCCTCACTTGAGGGAGTGTGTAGCCCTTACCTGGAAGAGGATGTGTTAGTGACAATCACTAGATACATTTCCACACAGATGAAAATTCTGGCTGTTGAATAAAGTAATAACTGAACCTTTATTATTTCACATACCTTCCAGCTACTTATGCTTCTTGTAGATTTTCTCTGCCGTGGCTTTTAAACCTTTGCTTAAATCTGATGATGACATAAACATGCAGTGAGTGAAAGGATACAAGCAACGGCACACCACATGGTGTTCTTCTGATTGAAGTACTGCTCCAACTTTGTTTCTTAAAGCAGTCTCATAGAGTGAGTGGAAGTCACTTCCTGTTTGCGTCGTAAAGTAGGATTACTCCCCAGAGGAGCTTGTGCTAGAACAACCTGAATTAGAATCCAGCCCCTTGTTTCCGCAGGCGGATTGTCTTCCTATACTTGGGCGTTGCTTAAGTAGCCACCCCGAGGAGGAAAGCATTTCCAGGAGAACCTGATAACTCGTGTCACGTGCTCAGGAGAACTCAGGGGAAATGACTGCAAAGAGGCCATTGGTTGCCCGTGGGTTTGTCCTTTCTGATCTTTCACATAAACGTGTCAGCACTGTGACAAGAGCAGAAATCAGGTTTCAGGGATGAACAAGAGAGGCAGGAAGAGGAAGCATCACCAGTACGTGGCTGATGGAGAACCCGGCCCAAAGGAGGACCGGTCAGTGGGTGAGAGAGGGCAGAGCAGGGTCAAACGAGGGCTGTATATGTTTTCCGGAACCCTCTTCTGCATGAAATACAAGAGCTTAAGGTTGTGCCTTTCTGCCAAGGGCTGTGTCCATTCTTCTGTTATAAAGTGGCTTATAACACTATATAAATTTCCTGTGTACAGTATTATGTTTGGCATCTGTGTACATTACAGGGTGCTCACCATGAAAGGTTTAGTTTCCATCCATCCCTGTTCAGCTGGCCCTCTTTACTCCATTTTGCTCTCCCGGCCACCTCCTCTCCTCTGGTAACCAATACTCTGTTCTTGGTATCTGTGTGTTTGTTTTTGTTTGGTGTGTTTATTCATGTGTGTGTATGCATTCATCCTTCACTTACTTTTGAGCTCAACACCTTCTTCAGGATGGTTGAGGTTCTGAGAACCTCATGAGTTGGGACTTAAGAATTTGGTTTTTTTCAACTGATTGATTGTGGTTCTAGAATGGTTACTATCTCAGTCCTTTCCCATTTGCTTTAGAGTGAGCTGTGCCTGCAATCAACTCAGAGTCCAGCGTTGCTCCCTGTCCCTTACAGAGCTGATGTAGACAGGCATTGCTCAGGGACCTCCACAGAAAGCATTTGGAAAGCACTGTGTTTACATCTGCTGGAGCCAGAAAAGCATGGGACCACAAACTAAGCTGCAAGGGTTCCAGTGGTGCCCTAGATAGTTTGTCCTTGGATGAGAGATAGTGTGGACACGGCAGTTGTCCTTGGTGTCCACAGGACGTTTGTTCCAGGTCCTCCGACCTACCTGGATACCAAAATCTGTGGATGCTGAAGTCCCTTATATAAAGATGGCATAGCATTTGCATATAACCTACACATCCTCCTGTGTACTTTAAATCATCCTTAGATACTTATAATACCTAGTATAATGTAAGTGCTATCTAAATAGTTAGTTAACACTATGCAAATTGTTGCCAGAGAGCGACAAGTTCAAGTTTGGCTTGAATTTGGAACTTCTGAAATTTCTTTTTTGTATTTGGAATTTCTGAAACTTTTTTTTCTGAGTATTTTTGATCTATGGTTGGTTGAGTTTGTGGATACCAAGGATCAACTGTATACCTAAGAGCAATATTTATCAGCTCTGATAAGTAAAATCTGTCATCAGCTTCTGTCATTTGTTCTGTCATTAATTTAGCCTATGATCTTATCAGAGTCAAAGTGTTTTATGTCTGTGCTTGAGTTTCAATATTTGGAAATGGAAGAGGGAAAAAAGAAACAGACCTTTCTGAAGGTCTGTTATGTGCTTCACAGTCTGTGGTGTCTCATTTAGTCTCCATAGAAGCCCAGTGAGGTAAGTATTCTTAAGTCCTATTTTATAGCTGGAAATACAGTGCTTCAAACATGGCCAAACTCATACAGTCAATAAAAGGCAGAGCTGTAACTTCACCCCCAAACCACCTGATCTTCCCAATACACTAATGAAATTATGAAAATGCAGCTTGTGAAGGACCAGTCATTAGACATGATGTTCTGAGAATGTTACTTCAAGTTGCGGCTATTTGCAATTCAGTGTGATCTATTCTATATTGGTCAGAGCTCCATAAATTCCAGATAATTTGCTCAAACATTAAATTAACTTCTTTATGGGTTTTCTTCTAAATGTTATGTTTATATCCTTTTGTGACATCTTAGTTTCTTAATATATTAAAAATGCCGTCTATAAGCAGGAAACACATTGTAAAATAAATCTATTATAAATCTATAATAGAACTAAAATTACTTTTTACCATCTTGGGTAGTAATAATTCTCCTGCAAAGGAGGCAGATGAAATTCTAGTGGTTCAACATTGATTCTGATGCTAGAATTCAATGACAATCTATTTAAAATGTATAAATGAAAAATATAAGCAATTAAGAGTAAAAACCAATTAGCTGGCATTGGACTTACATTAGGGTTAGTCAGTGTTTCTTAAATTATTCTCCAGTGGAACAGTGAGTTCAATAAAATGGACCAGGATGCTAAACTCAGACAATGAAGGTCTTTTCCTAATTTGTAAGAAAGTATATTTAACATGTAGATTTTTATAATTTTAAGCTTTTATAATAAATTATGCTTAAGCCTTTAGTGTCTGTCATCACTCATCAAATGCTATAATCTAGCAATAATATGATAACTGATCAAGTAAAAAAAATTGCATCTAAGTTGGTTTAATAGATCAGTATTCTGTGGTATTAAATAGAGAGTACCCTGGCCCCCAGCTGCTTGGCCACCTGAACTAGTTTGAGAAATTAAACTATCAATGAAGTTACTTTAAAAGTACTCGTTAATGCACCACTCATGACAAGTCAGCCTTATTACTATAAACTATGGAAGGACTCCACTGAGTGTTCAAATATTTATGTGTGAAGTTTCCTTCTTTGCATTCAGCAGGTATAATAAAATGCTTATGAAAAATTAATGTCTTAGCTACAGCATAATGGACAGTCTCTTTTAGCCTATTTATATATAAAATGCCAAAATAAACATTAAGAAAACATTAACAAAGTACATTTAGTATTCCCCTCTCTCCCCTCCAAAAGAAAACACCAGTATGAAATAGTTCTGTGATTCTGTGCACTTCATCTCCTCAAGCTGCCCAGTACCTAGCTCATCTGTGATGGAAGAATATGATCATTTAAATGCAACAAGAACATCTTTGTAAATGGGCCTGCCCCTTTCAACAGCAGTACAGAGCTAGAATTCATCTCACCATTGGCTCTGCTTCCCGTAAATGAAGGAGTTGAGTAACCAAGAAGCCAGCTAGACCTTCCTCCCTTCCTGAGCTTTGAGGGCCAGGTCTTTGCAAATTCCACCCTTCCTTCCTGAAAGCCTGTACTCAAAAGGGCAGTAACAGAGAGATGGAAAAAACACGCACATCCACCCCATGCTGCCCTTTCATCTCTTCTAAGATGGTCTCAGTGTATTTGCTGTGGAAAGTATGCCCAGTAGATATAATACCAAGAATGGCTTCAGGATGACTTTCTAATGGGTAGAAAAATTATTACAGCTGAGGTTTGAAGTACACCATTGACATTCTCTGTGGAGAATGTGGGTTACACCTAAGTGAAGTAGCTGAATGCTCTGGTAGAGAATGCTCCACCCTGAGAGGTTTAGGAGTCAAATACAAGTTTAATACATTATGGGTATGTAGTAAATAAAGGAGCTTGTAAACAGCCCTCACAAGTATCTTTGAAAAACACTTTTTATTTTAGAATAGTTTTGGATTTGCAGAAAAGTTGCAAAGTAGTACAAAATGTTGTCAATATACTGCGAACCCAGTTTTTCCTATTAACATCTTGTATTTCCATGGTACATTTGTTGTAACTGAGAAACCAACATCAGTATGTTATTATGAACTAAATTCTATATTTATATTTCATTTGTTTTTCCCTAATTTTTTTGGTTAAAAATCACCCCAAATGTATTTATTTAATATATTCATCACAAGGGCTTAACCAGACACTTAATTTAAAAAAAACAGAAACAAAACAAAAATGACCCCACAGATAAGATACAGAGTTTTCTATTCCAGGATACCGTCTAGGACACCATATTACATTTAGTCATGGTGTTTCTTTAAGTCTCATCTAGATTTCCACAAGAATTTTTAAATTATTGGAATGCAGTAGTAGATGCTTTGGGATTTTATTATATATTCAATAATTAAGGCAGAATTAACCCGTGGTCAGAGACTCTGAATTCTGATCTCTTTTCCCCTCTAGGAGGAACCCCCCTCATTTCCCAGTTCAAAATATTTCAGTTGATGGTGGTTTGAGGAAATATCCTTTCTGGGGCTAGGGTAACTTTAAAGAGAACTAGTAATTTACCCACCTTGCCAGAATTATTTGCTTTCCTCTAAAAATTTATTGTTATTATATCCATGGGAAGAACAGGAAAATTTGTGGCTATGAAGGTTATAGCATGGAAGAGAAGGCTCTTTAAAAAAAATTAGATGTTTTTAAGTTACAAAAACCTAATAACAGTGAGCAGGTTCACAGAGCAGGCTGAATGCAGCAGTCTGTTTATTTTTTAACTTATTTTAACCCATAACTAAAGATAATGTGCAATTTTGTGTATGTACATCTAACCATAACTGTAAGAGAGAGAGCATGAAATGAACTACCAAGAAAAAGAATCTGAGGAAGAAAGCAGTCGTTGTTTTGTTCGCTCTTAGAGCTTATTTTAAAGGCAACAATGGAGGGAGGAGGGTGTGGCTCAGTGGTAGAGCACATGCTTAGCATGCACGAGGTCCTGGGTTCAATCCCTAGTACCTCCATCAAAAATGAATAAATAAACCTAATTACCTTCCTTCCTCCAAAGAACCATCACCACCAACAAAAAGTAACAAAATTTTAAAACATTGAGTTAAAAAAAGAATAGAAAGCAGTTCTTAAAAAATTAAAAATAAAGGTGACAATGGAAAGTTCTGTTGACATGGAGCACTTCAGCGTTCATTGCTCTCGTTTCCTGCTTTATAAAAGGAGGTTAAGCCTCGCCTGCTTAACTGCAGGAATATTTTAAGTTAACTAAGGTTTTCCATTTCTTCTGCCACCTCCCTAGCTCAGGCTCTGATCACTCATGCCTGGAACTGTTACGGTAACCTCATTCCATTCAAGCCTCTGTGTGTCTGTTCTCTAAACCGCCTGTTAGCAAACCCTTCTGGTCCCCCCTACACGTCACTGCTAGATTCAGCCTCCCCAGACACCATTTTTATGGGCTCAGTATCCTATTCAGAAATCTTTAGGGACGTCCCATTTCCTAGAGAAGAAAACTGAGAATTGTTGGACTGGCATTTGAAGTACCTTTTATAGAGAATTAGTTCCAACTTAAAATGTGCAACATTATTTCCCTCCATGCTGGTATACCAAAGTCCCAACACCAGTCAGATAATTTTTTCTTTCAGTTCCTTCATTAAATTAATCATATAATCATTCTAACAAACAATTATTTTGCACCTTCATTACCAGATGATTTCCTGCTTAGGCTCCCTGCTTAGTTTCTTTCTTGACTCTGATTTCAAATTTCTGACCTTTCTCGAAAAGGCCCAGGGAAAATCCTACCTTCATTTCCCTTAAACGCCTCCCTACCCACTCCCTCTGGGGATCTCTCTCCAGAGAACTCCTGATTTTAATATGCACTTTTCATATGTTAGTGTGTTCCCTCGTGGTCTTATTTTCTATATATTCCTACTTAGAGTATCAAATTGGGATCATACCAATTAAATAATCTTTCATTTTTTTTCACTAAATGTATCATGAACATTTTCATATCATTCAATATTTTTGAAATAGGGTTTTTAATGGTTTCATAGATGGGCTATATCAAATTCTGCCTTGTTTTAAGGCATTTACATATAGCTGGACATTTGAGTTGTTTACATTTTTTTTGCTATAATAGGTAATGCTGTCCTGAACATTCTTACTCATCTCTAATTACGTACTTGAGATAAATTCCTGAGTGGGCTTATGAAGTGTGATTTTTATTAGGTTCTTGATATGTATTTCCAAATTACCTTCCAGATGTTACGCCAAGTTTTTCTTTTATCTGTAGTGTATGAACATGTCCATTTTATCACTGTTTCATCAGCACTGGGTGTTATAATTTGCTGATACTGTTTGTTAATTAAGCAATTAAAATCTATCTCATTGCAGTTTTATATATTCTGATTATAAGACCTTTATCAGAGAGGCGTTTTGAAAATATTTTCTCCCAGTCTGTGATCTGTCTTTTCATCACTTTAACAGTATCTTTCTAAAAGAATAAGCTTTTAATTTTGATAATTTTCAGTATATCGAATTACCATGGACTTAGCTTTTGGTTTGATACCTAAGAAATCCTTGCTTACCCACAAATCACAAGGATTTTCTGCTATGTTTTCTTCAGAAATTTTATAGTTTTAGGTGTTACTCTTAAGTCTGTGATCCATTTTCAGTTAATTTTTGCATATTGTATGAGATACGGATTGAGGTTCATTTTTTTGGTGATAATGAGTAAAAGATCAGGAATCTTTCCAGGTAAGGAAATTAGAATGACTCATCTATCAAAAGCATATTTGTTGTTTAAAGAAAAGGGGGAAATTTTGCCTTTAATGTAACACAGGGTGAATTATTGCTGCTGACTCGTATCTTGAGTCTAATTTGGGGCAGACCTCAGATTACTGTATGAATGGTTATTGGTAGGAAACCATACACTGTATTATCACATAGGTTATTTGTTTGGAGGATGGATCTGCTTATTTCACCTAAGCGATTAATGTAAGTGTATTAATTAATGTATGTGTTTATATAACAAGCATTTTTGAGGCTCTAAGAAGTACAAGGCACTGTACTTCTTAGATGGTGTGGGAAAATAATTTCTTTATGGTCCATGAACAACCTGTATGCAGTTTCCATCTGATTTTTAGAATGAAAGAGAGTCAAAGTAACTAACTTTCTTAAACCACAAAGTTGTTATTCTGTCAGGAACATCTGTCAACAGTAAGAAAGTCGGGCACTTGGGAATGTCCGAATAAAGATATTTAAGGAGAGGACTGTGATAAATAAGAAAACTTTGTAGTGAGTATGGTTTGGAGTTCATTGTGAGATGAAATTTCTCAGTAGTTGGCGGTGCCACCCATGCTTTTTATTCGCCTGTTTTTCCCTGTAGGTCATCAGCTCAATGAGCTCCCTTTCTGAGTACTGCCTGCCTTCTATTCTGCGGACATTGTTTGACTGGTACAAAAGGCAAAATGGCATTGAGGATGAATCACATGAATACAGACCAAGAACAAGCAATAAATCCAAAAGGTACGTTTCTTTTGTGTCAGGATTATGAGGATTATAGTCTTTCTTTCTTTTTTCCTTTCCTTCCTTTCTTTCTTTCCTTCTTTTTTTTTTTCTTTCTTTTTTTCCTTCTTTTTTCTTAAGAAACAAATCAAAGTGGGAGTTACAAGGCATCTAGGTCCTCCTGCCTCTTCACACACAAGCACACGCTGCAGGGGCCCCCTTGTCTGGCAGGCAGCACATTTGGGATATTAGTCACTGTCGGCTGCCACAGGTTGAAAGTGCACACTCGGCCTTATTTTGACCTCGGTGAGGGCAAGGTGTAAGGGACCCCAGGTAGCCCTCTGCCTGCTTCTCTCCTGGGCCCTCTCTCCTCCAGTCTGCTTCTAGAGGCAGAAGGTCGGTGGCAGGCCCTGCACAACACGGCCTAGATGTTTGGGTTCACATTTGTAATCTCGATTGCCCGGTCCTGGTGCTGCCACTGATCAGCCACTTGACTTTGGGCAACTCACCACCTCTCGCTACCTCAGTCTCTTTATGAGCAAAGCAGGGAAGTCAGATTACCCCAACTCTAACTTCCCTTCCAGCTGAGCATTGTGTTTATTCGTTCTGTGGTTCCCTTCTCTTGTGATTTTGACAAGTGGGACTTGCTGCTACAGGAGCTGTTCAGCAGCCATAAAACTTCAAATTCTCATTCTGTCCAATGCAGGTGTGTCCCCGAGAATTTTAGGTAAATACATACAATTTCATATGCTTGAAATCAACCTATTATATAGCAAGGGAGCAAATATGAGAAAATTTAATATGTTTACTTTTTTTAAAAAACCAGATTATTTTAAAAGCAGATTTCTCCACATGAATTGATTATACTTTTTTATGCTTTTAAAGACAATAAACTGAAGTTAATCACTTAGAAGAATCAGATATTAACTACTGCTTGTGAGTGTTTTATCTCTGTCCTTTTTCTTGACACCCCTAATACTTCTTAAAAATATATAAACTTCTTTTGAAATTGAAGACCTGTCATTTTACCAAATTACATATCACGTGAACTTATAGTTCCGTTTTGTAATATGTACAAAGGCTTGAGTTTATGCAAGATTCAACCATTTGCTTATCACTTTGGGGGAGAGATTAATAACTTTTTCATATTGAATAATACTTTTAGTTGAAAGCTTTTTTAAACAATTGAGCTATAATTTACATACCATAAAATGCTTCCTTTTAAAGTGTGTAATTCCATGTTTTTAGTATATTCACAGAGTAGTACAGCCATCAGCACTGTCTAATTCAGGAATATTTTTATCACCTCAAATTGGGGGGATGATAATTTTTATCACCCCATACTAATTGGCAGTCTCTCATAAATAGATTTTTAATGTATCAGATTTAAAGGGAGAATTTTGATTCTGTGTCTGAAAGTGGTTCAGATGGTATGATTAATAAATTAATGAGATCACTTTACTATTTCCCCCATATTACATTCAGCTTATGAAAACTGTAACTAAAGCTTTCTGGGGATGGGGAGTGGGGCAGTTTTAGTGAGCTGAATTAAGTAAGTTTTAATTTTGTTCCTCTGTTTTGTTAGAATTTAGTTATTAAAAGTAGGTTTTTCATGAGTTGATTTCTTATGCATTGAAAATAGTAGGTTTTGGGGTTGTATTAATGATTCTTTTCAGGATATGAGAGTAATTGTTGAGATTAGATACAGAATCAGGACAGGGAAACCCAACTCTCTTGCATCTTAGTTGGCATTTTAAAGTTTAAACTAAGAAAGAGAGAAATGTTTGTGACAAAGCCAACAGAATGAGGGTCTCTAGAATATGATGTAGTTAATAAAGGGAGTTTCTGTTACTAGAAACAAGAAAAGAGGAACTTCAGGGAGAAGCATAAGCAACTGAAAACAGTCAAATGTGATGGATGTGTGTTTGGGTTATGATTTCTAAGATTAGTATAGTATCAACATTTTGACTGCCAAATAAATTTGTCGGATGCCTCTGGCTCCTGGCAGTTAGACCTCAAACCAGCAATAAAGTTGAATTCATCATTGGAAATGTATGTCTTAACTTTCATTTGAAAGCATTATTAAATAAAATAGAATCAGGAGTTAAATTTTTTTTTTCTACCAAAATTTTTTTGCTACTTTCTCAAGGTCCTCTGGCCTCTTTTGAAGACCCTTACTAGCTTCCTCCTCTCCACTGTGCTGGTCACGTTTGAGAGTTTTCCTTCCCTGTGGTCTTCAGGCTTCTTGTTTCCCTACCATGGTGTAACCCTGGGTCAGACTTGTGGACACCCTCTTTTTAATGCAGCTCCGTATGTTTTCCCCTCCCCTCCTCCATCTGGCAGTAACACTTTCTAGTTCTGGTGGGTCTCAAAGGACTCCAGATGGATGATTTGGTCCACCGCTCTTCCTCCTGGCAGGACCGTTTGTAAATGATCCTGAATGAATGACCTCCTACCCTGTCCATACATTTCCCCTTGAAAGTTAAAGCTGCAGCTTCCTTTGTTAACCTGCTCTGTCACCTACTTGACTTGCTCAAGGCTGGGGAGCTCCTCCAGAGTTCTTCTTTATATCTTTTAAATATCACCTTTTTCTCCTCACTCTTTTCTGACTGTAGAGAAAGAACGTTCCCTATTTAACATAAGTCTTGGCTTATTTTGAAATTGTCTGCCTGACAAATCCAAATCCTGTCCTCCTGTCTCACTGGTTTTATTTAATATATGAGTACTGAGCAGTTGTATGTTTGGGAGACTGTACTAAGTACTTACATGTTTTATCTTACTTAATACCCAAACAGACCTTACTAGAATTATCATTATTAGTCCGAGTTTATAGATGGAAAAATCACTGGTAAGTGGAAGAGGCATAATTTTAACCCAGGACTGTTCCAAGCTAAAACCAGTGCCCTCAGCCGCCTGTTCTGTGCTAAGGAGCTCGGCAGTCACTTCATTTGTTCAGTTCCCAGTTAGCCCTCAGTCAGCACGTTAGACAAGCAGGAAGTGAAGGGGGCTGGCGTTGAACTCACATTTCTGTCCTCTTGCCGGTGAGAATTCTGCTCCCTAACTTTTGAATGAGTTCAGATGGCTCCACTTTGCCCCTCTTAACCTCCATCTGCCTTCTAATCTTTCTCTCTTCCACCACCCCTCCACTTCTTTCTTCCTCTTGTCAGTCTCAAGTGACAGAAGGTCACAAGGAAAGGGACGAGGGGAGAAAAAGAGAAGTAATGCTGATCCCTTTCTCCACCCACCGCAGTCCTGCTCTGGTTGGTAATCATATTATTTCTCTCCAATGTTGAGCTCTTTCCACAAGATCCTTTCAGTGTCTGCCTCCAGCATGGCAGCCCTGTCTCGTGTTTGTTTTCATTTTACAGGTGGTAGGATTCCTGGGTTGAAAGGTACCTTGAAAAGTCCGTAAGATGAAGTTGTAGACTCACAAATAGCTATTTCAAATTGACATTGTTGAAAATTTAAAACATGAGTCAAATATTTGGATCCAGTATTTGTCCACGGCACCACACTGATCATAGGAATAACTTTCGCATGTATTTCCCATTGCAATCTTGTTGTCACAGAACTGGTTTGCAGTCCACTGGGGATGGGTCCTAGATTTTTGGTGAATTATATCACTCTGAGAATATTTTCCGTGCCATTTAATGCTAGTATTTTAAATTTTACAGTGATGAACAGCAGCGAGATTATTTAATGGAAAGACGGGACCTCGCCATTGACTTTATTTTTTCTTTAGTGTTAATAGAAGTTTTGAAACAGGTAGGTCATAAATTTACTATTACTTTTATATAAGACTTATTTATCTAAAAATGACTTACTTTTTAAGGCCTAAGTTTATTAAGTTGTTCATGAGTTTCACATACTGGGTCATATGAATTATATTTATTGATTGCTAAAGGCCATGTATAGTCACTGGAAGTACTGATTTGATCTTTAATATTCCTTTCCAAATTAAGAGTCATCTTTTTTTTTTTCCAGATTCCACTTCATCCTGTAATAGACAGCTTAATACATGATGTTATTAACTTGGCTTTCAAGCACTTTAAATACAAAGAAGGGTAAAGTAATTTCTCACCTTAGAATTTTGAAGAAGTTGGGTTCTTAAAGCTAAATCAAGTCTGCTCTTTTCAGATGACCTGATTATCTAACTGTATCTTATTTAGGTACCTTGGTCCTAACACTGGCAATATGCACATTGTGGCCGACCTGTATGCTGAAGTCATTGGAGTGCTGGCCCAAGCTAAGTAAGTGAGCCTCAGAGTGCTTTACCGAAAAGCATATGTGCCCCTTCTCTGTGCCACCCAGCCCTCCTCTCGGGAAGGGGGAGGTTGTGAGTTTACAGGAAACTGCAGTTCTTTTTGCTGTGTGTGCCCTGTCTCTGAACCACGCTAAGAGCTCCCCAAGGCGAGTACCAGGTCTTTTTCCAATTTGTTTTCTCCGTTATCTTTTTCACTTGGCACTGGGGCTAGACCCTAAGAGACCGTGGGTTCCAGACTGCTGCAGCAGAGAAGGAAATGAACTACCCACAGTACTTTTCTCCCTGCCCAATTTTCCAAAGAAGTTTATCAGTTTTAAAAGTTTTGTTTTCTGTATTCCATGAGTAGGTGGTTATGATACAGCATCTGAGTAGGAAAATTCCATTCTAGAATGTCCCTTTACTATAGGCCTTACTTAATTCAACTGAGCTAAAAACGTCCCAGACTCTGTCATGGAAACAAGTCGGAAAATTCTCATTGCTAAATTTATCTGGCCCCATAACACTACTTAGCAGGCTAGAACAAAGTGGCATTAGGCTATTAGCAATAATATACTTCTTCCAAAAGTGATGTCACACCCTATTCACCCGTCTTCTTATTCAACTCTGAGGCAAATTGGGCAGGATCCTGAATGCCTAAGGTTAGGCAGAGTGAGCCAGAGACATCACGTAAATCCAAGCCAAGAGGCCAGCTTGGAGCAACGGTGATGCCCTGATCCTTGTGAAATGCAATCCTCAGAAAGATTTTTATCTTCAAGAGATGGAATTTCCTAACTTAGCAGCATGGAAATACTCAATTTATCAAAAGACAAAATTTTTAAAAAGTACTTACGCAACAACCTTACCTAGCCAAAACATAGACAAGAACTCAGGAAACAGACCTGAAAGATGATTTATTTAATCTAACCCCATTTATCTATTCATCTAGACTACTTACTGTTAGGTGGAAGAGAGGTAGCTACACTGACACATGGAGAAGTAGCAAACTCAAAAACTGACAGCAACAGAGAGAAAAGAAAAATTGGCCAAAGCATTCATACGAACTAAATAATAGAGTTATGTGGACCATTTCGCGTGAGAATGTGTTGTATTTTTTTTATAGCCCATTGTAATAGCTGCGGTTCATGAGTCATCAAGAAAGAAAAGTGTGTAATGCGTTTTGGAGAGATTTCCATTGCAATTAAATAATGCAAGTATTGGCTTTTTGAAGGAATAAGCTGCAATTATCTGGCAAATTAACTCATGTGTTTCTACCTCATTCCTAGAAAAGATCAGAAAAATGAGTTGTTAATATGTGTTTTGGCCGATTTGTCAGAACCCTGAAAATCTCATCATGTTCCTTTGTAATTCTCTTGTGATTATCCCTGCATAACTGTCTTATATAATCATTTGGAAAATTTGATATACCAAAAATGACTTCTTGTGTTTTTCTTAGTTTTTGTGCATTATGCATAACAGTGTCAGTTACTATAGAAGGAGCTTCCTTAGCTACATTGATTTTGAACTGTTGGAGAATGAATTGGGAAGCATGGTCATAATTAAGCAACATTCTAAGGTTGTGGGAATTTCCATATCAGGTCAGATTTATGATCCTCCAAGCCAGTATTTTCTTGCCAACAGTGGCTTTTTTAATTTTCATGATGTCAATATTTGTCTGAATTCTGCAACAGCAGGCTATAACAAATGCCTCAATTTGAACAATGCTCCAGTACTTTCTAGTCACAAGAAAACGCCTTGGCCAGTGGGTTCTTACCATAATAAATAGTAATTACAATGATAGATTCTCAACCAGTCAATACTGAGTTAATCTTTATTGATAGATGGTATAATCTTCAACTGGTGTCATATTACAAATCATCACAGTACATTCTTCTCATGAGTATACCAGATCCTTACTTTATTGGTGCCTTAGAAAATTACTGCTCCCTTTGATCTCAGGGGGGAAAAAGGATGTATGCTTATCTAGCTAGTATAGGCTGGTTATCATTAAAAAAATAATAAACTTGAGTAATGGAGCAATTGTAATTTTAGACTTTATATCTAGATCCCAGTGGTAATGCATATGAAATATTTTCTTCATTATGACTTTAGTTATTAATGCTTAGTTTGATCTTTAAGTTTTAGCCGAATCACCAATTTTCATCTTACTAATGATAATGCACTTAATTCCTATCACTAAGGGGAAAATTTTTTTTTGCCGTTAAGTGATCTCCACCTTGACTTTTTCAGTCAATTAAGTTAAAATTGGGTTTTTTTAAGGTAAGTTTCTTTGATTAAAATCTGGTATATTCATTTAAATAGTGATAGTTGTTTATAAAGTTCATAATTTCAAAACTACTCTCTCTTTATGTGATATAATTTTAATGTATATATTCTTATACTCTCACTTTAATGGTATATACTATACATTTTAAAGCAGAAGACCAAGTAATCATTTAGTTACTGTATTTGCTAAAGAATACTAAACACTAAAGTCATGGTCATTAAAAAGAAATTAATTTTTTCCTAAAATTACTTTAAGGGAAAATAGATTTTAAGCACAAATAGCTTTTTGGGTTATTTTTATTTTAAAATAACATTTTTATGTCACTTGGAGCTTTTTAAAGTAAAAGATAGCCATATTTATTTTTAAATGGGAAGTAGACTTTAGCCACTAACTCATGAGAATATTGAAATAGTGAGGCGTACAAATAACCTGCCTTTTCTTACCTCTCCTTGTTTCAGTTGTGAGTTAGCAATGGAAAACACACTTTTCTAAGTATCATGTGATCTTTAAAACAATATAACTCAATAAATAAATAAATAGACAATATAACTCTAATCTGTAAAGTTATCTTTGTCCTTGTAAACACTCACATTTCAAAATTAAAACCATAGATAGTTTTTTTAGTGTTTGGAACTAACTTAAATTAAAATGTAATGTTAAAAAATCTAGTAGGGTTGGGAATTATTAAATTTTTATAATCTTGATCGAAAGTGTCACTTCAGTTGCTTTGCAGTGCCATTTCTGCTTCCTGTTCTTCACCTGTCTTTGCCTGAAGACCTCAGCTCACCCTTCACCCCAACACAAATCCCCTGTGAGATCTACCCTAATTATCCAGAAGGAAAAAGCCCCTCATTCCCCAATGCCCCCTAGTCTCTTTAAGTATATTATTCACATAAGAAGCATGTGAAATGAGAGAGTGATCTGGTCTGGGGCATTTAACCTTCCTGAAGGATCAGAGAGATCCAGACAAAGTCCCAGGCACAAGCTAACACACCTCAAAAATAATAATAATGATTGTTTTTAAAATTGTTATTATTCACATGGCTTTTGGGCAATGCTACATAGCTGCATCTTCCCAATCAAGTTGTACACTATTCTAGATAGGGCAGGGGCTGCACTTCCTAGCTCGTGACTGTCTGAGGTAGCTACGGAATAGTGGAAATTCTTGGAATTCAGATTAGAAGTTCTGTGTTTGAGTCTTATCTTTGTCACTTTGATCTTCCGGTCAGTTTCATCATTCATAAAATGGAAACACACTTGCTACCTGACTCAATGGATTGTAGTGAAGATAAGAATGTGAAAGAGTATAATGTGCATGGTAAAGCGTAAGACATCTTACAAGGGCATCTAATTGTTATTCCTAGAATCACCTAAAGGGCTTGTTAAACAAGATCACTGGACTCATCCCCAGGCTATTCAGCAGGTGTGGAGTGAGCCAGAGAATGTATATTGCTCACAAGTTCCCAGTTGAGGCTGATGCTGCTGATCTGGGGACCACACTGTGAGAATCACTGGTCTAGACATCATTTAGCTCAGAGAGTAAGAGTAGGAACTCTAGAGCCAGACACGTGGGTTAAAATTCTGGCTCCACCACTTATGTGCTGTGTGACGTTAGCACATTATCTACTGGAGTTGTTGTGAGGACTAAATGAGTTGCTAGATGTAAAGCTCACTGAACTTGCCACATACTATGAGTGCTTTATGTCTACTTGCTGCTGTCACCACCACCATCATCATCATCACCACCATCAACATCATCACCACCATCATCACCATCCCCATCATCTTCACCATCATCATCATCTTTTTTTTCTATAAGAAGTAGAAAAGAATGATGATGCTGGAATAAATTTACATCTTCTGCTTCACTGCTGCCTTAAAATCTTTTCTTGCTATATGCAGCAAACAAAAAAAAATTCATAAATTGTTTAGAAAATACAATTTTAACACATTGTTATCAAAAAAAAATCACATAACCTCCTCCACTCAAGCCAAGCATGAGAAAATTGCCGACTCTCACGAAGCCCCTGACACCCAACTTACCAGTCATACACCCCTTGCTGTGCCTTTTGGTGAAGCCGTACCTGTGTGTTTACACCTACTTTAGATGTCCTGAAATTTCTACTTTGGGGTGTCGAGGGTTGTCGTTTCAAACTTCTGGGATTCTATTAGTTGGCCTTTAACTTGTGGAATCATAGTTACCCTCTCTGATCATGCCCTCTTAATTGATCTTTTGCGGAAACTCAGGCTGATTGTCTCAGGAAAAAATACAGTGAGTCTTAGAATGCTTTCCCTGTTTTTTTTTTTTTAACTAATAGTCAAATCAACCATCTCGGAAAGTGTTTGAATAACTTGTCTGTTCGTGATCTTACGTGCTCAGAGAATTTGCTGCTGCTTTCTGTCCTCCTGGGATCTATTCTTTTTAATCTTATATGATAATGTTGTTGTAATTAATATTATCAATTATTAATATTATTTTACTTTCAGACAATGCAAATGCCTTAAGCTCCTTGGGGACTGTGAGTTTTTACTTGTGAAATCCCATGCATGTAGTGGAGAGTTAGTCAGCTTTTGGAGATGATTTGAGTTTTCCCATTGCTAGATTTTCCTTCAGCCTAAAAATACTTTTTTCAACAATCATTAGCCTAAGACTATAAAAGAAACAACAACAGAAAACTTTGGAAATGAATGTAAGAATATTACTTGGCATTGTTTGCTGTCATTATCAGAAATACCTGGCCTTGTATGTTACTGTCCGCCTGTTCACAATTGGAAACTTCAGGCCTCTGGGGTCTGTAAACATGGTGGAAATTGCTTAGCCTGAGGAAATGAAGCTTTTCGTCAGGCTCAGTTTGAGAGCTAGACCATTCCGAAAGAGTCTGAATAACCTTGGGTCTTCTCCCTGGGCTGAAGGAGAGGTTGAGCATCTGACAGAATAAGAGAAGAAAGGAGGAGACTGGATTCTTTCCCAAATCCCCAGTATCAAAACCTTTACAAGAGGACAGCCACTGTACCTCACCTGATTCGAAGGACCCCCATCACTGTGCCCTGACAGTCCCAGACGCTGGACGCCTCCATTACAGTCACTTTCCTACCCGTTATTTGATCAGTCACTCATGTTCTCTTCCTAGATTCCCTGCTGTGAAGAAGAAATTTATGGCAGAGCTAAAAGAATTACGGCACAAAGAGCAGAGCCCCTATGTGGTTCAGAGCATCATCAGCTTGATTATGGGGATGAAATTCTTTCGAATTAAGATGTATCCAGTGGAAGACTTTGAAGCCTCTCTTCAGTTTATGCAGGTAATGTCTTGGGCAGGAGAAGTGAGCGTCTTTCCTCAGTGTAACAGACATGGGAGGTGAACACCCATTCACTTGTCAACGTAGGAAAAAGCCCTACTTTTTTTCCCTCGGTGATTCCTAAAGTGTTTCATAACCAAATAATTGCGTTTAAGGCACATAATTTAATTTTTAAAGTCATATCATCTTTGGAGTAGGATGTACAGTGAAATCTTATCTGTGAACTTTTTTTTCTCTTTTTTTACCTATTGGCTGCCATTGTTCTGTCAATAAATATAGCTAAGTTTTTACTTTTTCAGACTGATTGCATTGCATTGGCTATGTTAACATTTCTAGGCATGAGAACTTTAAATAGTGAAATCCTTTTTTATTCATAGTATAAAAAGGAATCAATTTTTAAAAATCAACCAAATCATACAGGTTTAGGTGTCTACCCAGTGTTCACCATTATGTACTAAAAAAAAAAAAGAATGTTGCTAATGAGGATTTCCCAGAATACACAGCTCTCTTAGATTTTATAGAACTTTAGTATTTGAAGGGATTTTTCCCTAATGCTATTGTGAGTTAGATTTAGTGAGGATCTTAATGAAGATTGTAGATACAGGGGTTATGAATGTAGGTTGTGCCACTTTTATAATCCAAGGGACAGACAACAGCAAGTCACCTGTTGCTGAGGATTTAGAGAAAGTGGAACCTTCATACTCTGCTGGTGGGAATATAAAACAGCTCAGCAGCTTGTGAAGACTGTCTGGCAGTTCCTCAGATGTTTAAATCTAGAATTACTGTATAATCCAGTAATTCCAAGTCTAGGTACAGTATCCAAGAGAAATAAAAATATACGTCCACGCAAAAACTTGCATGCAAATGTTCGTGGCAGCGTTATTAATAATAGCATATGTCCAGGATGGGCAAATCCACAGAGACAGAAAGTAGGTTAGTTGTGTCGTTTGCTGGAGAAGGGCGTGTGAGTAACGGGCTGGGGATGACTGCTAACAGGTGCCGTGTTTCTCTCGTGGATGATGAGAAGTTTCTAAATTTGACTGTGGTGAAACATGTACAATTGTGAATATACTAGAAGCTATTGAATTGTACTCTTTAAATGCGTGAATTGCATGGTATACGAACTATGTCTCAATAAAGCTGTTAAAAAAAAATATAGGCCCTGTATCAAACTTCTTAGGTTTGAATTCAAGCTTCAGTGCTGACCAGCTCTGTGACCTTGGACAAGTCACACTTAACCCCTCCCAGCCTCACTTACCTTGTCTGCAAAGTAGGAACAGTGACTCTAACTGTAGAAGGTGGTTCTGGGCATTCTTGGCGCATGATAAGCACTCAGTAAATGCTAACTATTTTTCTCTCTCTTTCATACTAACGATTTGTCTATCTACAGTACTTGAATGACGATTTGAGACAGTACTTACATACATATATAAAATAACATAGGAAAGGGCCCACAATTCTGAGAACCATCAAGCTCCATTGTGGATCAGGAAAACTGTCTCAAAGACTTTCCGTGCTGGCAGCGCCTGTCTTGGACTGATGTCTTAGTATGATATTGATATACTGGGGACCTGAGTAACTGTTGTTGGCAATGGTCCCAATGTTGACTGAAAATAAGTGGTAATAGTGGATACAGATACTAACATGTCATCACAAATACATGTCGCCTTGGACTCGTCCATGAAAACAACACCTAAAAAAGACCACAGTAATTTACTGCCCTAAAGGCCAGGGAGGAGAAAGGGGCTGGCAGAATTCAGGACACGGCAAATCTTCTAATAAATTATTCCCTGGGCAACCAGAAATACCCTTTCGTAGGCAGGAGTCCACAGGCAAAGAGATCCTTGCTTGAGGATTCGTTCCAAAGGCTCCCTTGTCAGAGGTGGGGAAGGGAGGCATTCCAGACTTGCTCATGAAACTTGTGAATAATAAACACCTAAAATGTCAGGGCTAACAAGTAGACAGCTCTGTGCCGGGGGCTGTCACGGCCTAAAATAAGTTTAGTGTCTTCTGCCTCTTTTCCTATGTTGACCTTCTCTGGGGCTCTGTGTTTGGGATTAATCAAGGACCCAGGGCCCCCCACACAGCAGGTAGCCAATAGAAATTTGTTGGAAATGAATGAAGGAACCAATTCACGCATCTGCTTGCTGGTTATAGGTGCTTTGTCCTTTCAGCGTAGTGATTTGGAGAGAGTGAGAAAACCAGCCTTGCAAAATGTCACTGAAGGTTGTTGTGAACTTAAATATAAATGCCTGAATCTAGTCATTTTAATAGAGTGTAGAATATACTGTGTTAATAGGTATGATTGACTTAAGATATGTTTACTTAAATGTGTTCATGTACATTTTATGTGCACATCTCAATCTTCCTCCCTCCCTTTACTCTTTTTTCTACTTCCTAGGAATGTGCACATTACTTCCTCGAGGTCAAAGACAAAGACATCAAGCATGCCTTGGCTGGGCTTTTTGTTGAAATTCTTGTCCCAGTTGCGGCTGTGAGTTACATTTTCATTTTTAAGAACGTCTTCAGATTGGATCAGAGAATCACCAGTTTCATGAGTATAACATGAACACGCACCTCTGTTTCAGGCTGTCAAAAATGAAGTAAACGTTCCCTGCCTCAGAAACTTCGTCGAAAGCCTGTATGATACCACGCTGGAACTTTCTTCTCGAAAGAAGCATTCCCTGGTTAGTAACTATGAGAAAACCCAGAACACAGAACTATGGAGACTGAAATTCCTAGGCTGAAGTCTGAGTCGTTAACTGTTCCACAGCTGGGAGAATTACTATAGCTCCATCAGAAAGAGGCAGCATTTCAAATCTTGGAGCTTGCACCTAGTGTTGACCATGATTGAATTGTGGTAATGTCAGGAGATGAAACCATGTCGCCTCGGGTGACCCCTCTAGTCCTAAGGATTCCGTTGTTTATTTTCAAGATTGGCTTCACTTCACTTTTATTTTAATCTCTGAGTGTTTTTTCCAAACTGAAGGCTAAAGATTATAAAAAGAGTTTCTCTACTCGATCCTCAGAAATCTTGAGTGATTAATTCCCATTCTGATCAAATCAAAGTGGAACCAGGCAGGAAAGGGAGTTGGGACACAGGTGCCCAGAGGAAAGATTCTCCGAAGGCTGAGAAGACAATTTGGGGGAATGCTTTCGGACCGAAGAGCAGCATAGAAAAGTCTTCTAAATTAGCACAACCTTTTGCCCCCAGTGGTAAACAAAGCTCTGGCTTATGAACCGGCGGGTGGTATACCAGCTGTAATTGTGATCGTGTGGAGGAGGCAGGTTCCTTAGCTAGCTGGTTACTAGCATGGTTTCTGCTAGTCTTTAACGTCTGAACATGACCACCATTATTTGGTCATGTATTCAGACATGCTTTGCCAGGAGTGGTGACAAATTTCCTCATTTATCTACATTCTGTGGTCATTGTGACTGCTTTTATTTTTGTTTTTAAATTACCAGCTGGAATTAGAGTTGCCGTCAAGGGAAGCAATATTTCAAAGTCAGTTTAAAACTTAAGTTAATAAGAAAAAACTAAGTTAATGGATTGTGAAGCACTGACTCTCATTATGACAATAGATTTTTCTCTAATTCAAGTTTAGGGGAAGGGCCAGTTACATTTTTGTTTCAGTCTTCCTTAGCCCTAATCTGGGGGGAGCCGTAAAGGTGCCTGTTAATCTGGTTCAGCAAAATAGTGGTGGGCTCCGCATAGGTATTGCTGGGTGGCCACCCGTTAGCTCTTCCGTCTTCTCCAGTTGCTGCGGGAAACATGCCCAGTTAGGCAGGGAAAGCACAGTAGCACCTCTGTTTATTCGGTCGTAAGCAAATTCCTCCTGTGGTTAAATTTGTCTTGGTGGGATTTACCAATGCAATAACATTTCTTTTAGGAAGTGTCCTTAATTACAGGAGGATTGCATGCAAAAGAAAATATATACCCCTACCTCTAAGACAGGGACAAACTAGTAGATTTTTATGAGCGACGAAGCCAGCGACATTCTCAACACGAATGTGCCTTCCTGCTTGCTTTTCTGAGAAGTTTGTTTTTAAAATCCATAAGGGAAGTCTAAATCATGGAATCAGATTTCTCCTGATACATGAAGCTCACTGCACCCTATACATAACTCTAGATTAGTCCAGTGGCATCAGAAAGCACTTGCAAAATCCCCACCTCTGCACGGCACCCGTTGGGCATCGGTGTGTGATAAAGCATCCTGTGTATTCTGGCCCGTTCAGCGCTCACAGAGGGAGATGGATGGGGAGTGGGTCCTGAGAGCGTGTGTTACCTGGTTGGTTGGGATATACATCATCCTGTGACCTCGTCTGCTCTCTCCTCAGGCCTTGTACCCCCTGGTGACCTGTCTGCTCTGTGTCAGCCAGAAGCAGCTGTTCCTGAACAGGTGGCACGTTTTCCTCAACAACTGCTTATCCAATCTCAAAGTTAGTATTTATCAGCTCTTTTATAAAAATGTATACGAGTCTGAGGCTGGGACATATGCTTCTGAGAGTGACTCTGTGATGTTTGCAGGGGAAATGATCCTATCCTGTTGGAACAGTGAAAAAGGTTTCTAGTGTGTTTTTCTTTTAAATATCATCAGTTTTAGAAGGTGATTGGGGCTAAGAGAAATCACATCAAATGTGGGGGGGAAAAAAATCTCCCCTAATAAGGATAACTTTAAAGGCAGAGTTAAATGCCCCTGTATGTTCATCTATTGTCACATATTGTCTAAATGATTAAAAAAAAAGGTGGGGGGGAGGCCGCACTTCACTGGCATAAGCGTGCAAATTGATTTCAGAAGCTCACCTAAACTTTCTCCATCCTTCCTCTAACTCCCTCCAGTCTGAAAATATTTGGGAGGAAGTGTTCCATCCTGTGGGGGGTTGACCTAGTAACAGAAAAGACTTATTTCCTGTCCCCGTTATTTGTGATTATTTGAAGGTATTCTGTTCAAGCCATATGACCACTGAGTAGTCCTAAGCTTTCACTGAACAGCTGCTGTTCAGGTAGGCAGTACAGGTGCCGGGTGATGTGAGGGATAAAGTCGTGGGCCCGGAAATCGAGGAACCTACAGCTAGAACAACTGTAATGATTAGCTTTAAAACTGGCTTTGTAACTTTAACATGGTGAACATACTTTAAGTTTTAGTGACCTGTTGATAACAGTCAACTAAATGCCACCGTTTCTAATAAGTGCAAGTAGCACATGTTTTTCACACTTACTCTCAGTTGTGTCCAAAGATGCTGAATTCGTTTACAAGTTGAATACTTGTTTCTTCAGAATTTTTGAAGTGTTCTTAGTTGTAAAATCCTGTATGTGCTTAGACATGTTGCCTTGTCTTTTTTTGTTCCAAGACACTTTAGTGAAGTGGTTAAGATTAATTATATTATTTTGGCATTTACCATAATTACACAATAATCTGCCTTGGTGCTGTTTTAAGCACCATGTACTGGCTCTACAAGCCAATTGTGAAATCCAAGATTGGAATCACTGATTTTCTTCAAATTGGCAGGGAAGTATAATAGCAGTGAATATAGAATTAAGCTTTCCTGTATTCTGGAAAAGAAAATGCTTTTCAGGGTATCAACTATTATATAATGGCCACTGTCAGATGTTTTGTTTAGGGATTTATCCATCTGCCATACACTTCTAACACACAGCCCAATATAATTTTTTTTTGTTATTTGGTCCACTTTTAAGTTATTCATTTATTAGTTCCAGTTAAAAATGTTACATTTTGTTTCCTCCATTTTACACAAATAGAAAGTGGTCATTTTGTTCAAAACCAAAAAAAGAGAAATGATTAAGAATGTTCATTTTTTTTCTGTATGTATTATGTTAAATGTGTTTGTGATGAATTTTAGTTAGAATTAAAATAGTGGTTTTGTGTGACAATTTACTCTTGTGGCCAAAAAGACCAAAATTTTCTGTGTCCAGAGTTGCTTTTGAAATACAGCAGCATAAGCTCACTTTGAACTTAATTGCTTCAAAGTTAGAATATTGTTTGAAGCTCTGGTCAAAGCCCACCAAAAAGACTTAACAGCAGGGTTACCAGCAGCCCTCGAGAGAAGTGGGGCTGCGCACTGATGGTGTTTCCCTCTGCAGACGTCTCAAGCATTAGGATTTCTCAAAGGGCAAGGAAACGTGATCAGAAAGAGTAGAAAGGGTCAGCAGTATAGAGAGACTGACCCACGTTCCAGAGCGTAGCTCAGTTCACCAGTAGTTATGAACTGTATGAGGGGCTAGGGAAGGTGTCGGAAGCGGGAGAGATGGGGGAGTCTGTTGTATAAACACTAGCTACACAGTCCCCTGTTCTTGAGGGGCTTGGCGTTTCACTGGGGGACGTCTAATGAAGTTTCAAACTGCATGATGCAGACAGAGAGGATGGAAAAGGCGGCAGCAGGGAGACACCTGTGCCAGGTCTAGAGGTTCGGTACCCTGTGAAGCATGAAGAGGTGGTTATTAGGCAAAAGAAAGGCACTGATATTTCACTTTATGGGTAATAAATTACTGGAATTCACCTCCTCAAGGGTAAAAGACATAAGATCCTTGATGAGTTCCAACTGGAATAAAATTATATCACACATATTTGGAACAAAGCCCAGTAGGGATTAAATTGGATCATTTAAAAATGTCATAAATTGTGAGGGGGGTTTGGCTCAGTGGTAGAGCACATGCTTAGCATGCACAAGGTCCTGGGTTCAATCCCCAGTACCTCCATTAATTAAAGAATAAATAAATAAGCCTGATTACCTACCCGTCCTCAAAAAAAAAATGCCATAAATATACAGAAGACCTTCCAAACCTCAAGAGTCTCAAAAAGGAAGAAATATCTGGGGAGAAACTAGCATGGCTTCAAGAGTATACTTTGTCTTGAATGAGTATACTTTGTCAAAATTCAGTATTTTGTAGAATGTAGAGCCAACTATATCATTTCAAAAGGACCTCCAATCCAGCTCTTTCCTATCTTCACCATCCCCCTTTTCCCCTGCAGTCCCCTCCCCCACTTGTCTCCCCACCCCATACACAGGCTCCAATATGACGAACCCAGTGTTTGAACGCTGCGTGTTGAACTTGGCAGCCACCTTTGATGTGCTCTGTAGAGGAGAGTCATCAAGGTGGCAGCCTGACATAGAGCAGAATAGAAAAGTGTGAGCAGGAAGAATCTGCTTTCAAAGTAAACAAGCTCTCAGATTCACCACTCATTAACGTCAGTGTCCTTGTTTATCCTCAGTGTCAGTCTCTCAGAAGCAGGCAGTTTTGGTGACACAGACTTGAAGCCTTTATTTACACTTATTAACTCGGTCAACCATATATTAGCAATATATCCTTGTAAAGTGGTGATAAATTTGTAACACCTTCTCACCATGACCTTGACATCTTTTAGGAACTCCTGGTCAGTGGTGACCAATACTTTTTTCTTCAATGCATTTTATGTCAGAATCTGAACAGATTGAGCTATAAAAAACTGACATATTCCCTTCATAGCTGCCTTACCGTATCTAACTCCAAAAAAAGAAATAGGTTTTTAAAACCTGACTTAATATTATTTTCATTTTTTGTCATGAATCCTCCTTTATTAACAGTTCTTTTAAAATGCAGTAATTATGAAGTCTTCATAATAACTATATGCTAGTTTCTTATGCTCAAAAATGGGTGTAATTAGGAGAATCTTTAAATTTCTTTTTTCTTATAATAATGAATATAATATACCAGTGAGGGCTTGATTATAAAAACAAAACAAAAACCAAAAACAAACCTCAAAGTTAAGAAATCTATTTACTATGTAATTAATAGCAACAACAAGCCTCATTAATTGGAGGTCTGTTGTGAGCCAGGCCAGTGGGAGGGCCTTTAGACACATCATCATGGATTATCATGATCATGTCAGAGGTTGCACTGAACTCTACACTTTCATGATTATTTG
The DNA here is from genome assembly GCF_009834535.1 of Camelus ferus. Lineage (NCBI taxonomy): Eukaryota > Metazoa > Chordata > Mammalia > Artiodactyla > Camelidae > Camelus > Camelus ferus. Next base: position 17,500,343 of record NC_045709.1, on the reverse strand, counting down.
TTTTCCTAAAAATTTTGCTCAGATAACAAAACTGAAGGTCCGTCATTTGAAGGTTAGACATTAGTCAGCCTAGCTTCATTGTTCTAGAGACCAAAGTACAGATTTAAAAATAAGTCTTCTGATTTAATCACCACTTCTGCTAGGACTTGAATGCATTCACTTACTCAGTCAGTGGGGCAAGAAATGTGCCAGGTACTTTTCTAGGTGTTGGGAGTAAGTGATGAATGAGACGGTAACACTCTCTGGTCTCTTAGACCTTGTAATTTAGAGGAGGAGACAAGACAGTAAACAAGTAAACAAATAGATAAGGAATAAACTTCAGATAGTGATAACTGCTATAAAGAAAATCAAATAGGATATGATAATAGAGAATTATACATTCAAAAAGGACACGGAAGGTACAAGGAAGGTCTTTTGATTTCCATTAAGAATCTAAAAAAAAAAAAAGTGTGGTTGCCATGAATTTTTTTCTTAATTGACATATAGTTGATATTCAATGTTGTTTAATTTCAGGTGTACAGCAACATGGTTCAGATATGTCTGTATTCTTTTTCAGATTCTTTTCCACTATAGGTCATTACAACATATTAAATGTAGTTCCCTGTGCCATACAGTAGGACCTTGTTTTTTATCTATTTTATATGTATAGTAGTTTGTATCTGCTAATCCCAAACTCCTAATTTTTTTGATGAAGCTTGTCTTCAGCACTTAATACATATTTGTGTGTAATAATCACAATGAAGTTAAAGAAATGCTTTTTCTTAAGTTTTCATATAATAGTAAGGGTATTAATGATATTCTTATTTTATAAGGGGAAGCAGGGAGTAGTATATTAAGGATTCCACAGTCGTTGCCTGAATGCATTAAAATGTGTGGTACCATTTAGAACAACTGTTGTTCTCTGTAAATATCAAATTTAAAGGGTACAGAATTAACTATTTAAGAAGTAATTATTCTGTTTTACTATTAACCTCATTTCTATGAACTTGAGAAAAATCTCTTAGATCTATGTTTTGGATCTGTCAAAGGCACCTTTCAGAGTGAAATTTATAAATTCGAATAGTGCACATAAATTGGGTGTGAAAATTAGTGATCAGATGACAAGTGTATTAATTTCTGTGAATGCCTTATTTATGAATTGAAAAATAATCTCTGTAAACTGTTGGTATGGTAATTTTAGAGGTTATCCTAAGCTGTAGCATATGTATTATTTGGATAGTTCAGTCATCAAAAATATGGGCTTACAAGCAAAGTAAATTGATTGAGGTATCAAAAGGGGGTACCAAAAAGAAGGAAGGTGTTGACCGTGCTGTGATATGCAAGGAAATATAACAGAAAGAAATAGGTTTACTTCAATCGCTTCAGTTATGATGGAAGAAAAATTGCAAGAGTTTTGAGTATAACAAGATCAAAAGATGACTAGAATTTTTTTTCAAGCTGTTATCAGTAGATCTTTACCTTAGTGTCCATGAGAATCTCTGAGGGAGCCTGTTACAAATGCAACTTGCTGAAACCTACCTCTGGAGATTCTGGTTTAGAATATCTGAGGCATAGCCACAGAATTTGCATATTTATAGGAAGCCCCTGTGACTGGGTGCAAATGGTCAGCTGATGGATCTTGGGAAATGGTCTGGCCAATGACCCTATCACCAACCAAGTTATCAGCGAATTCTGTTCTTCCTACTTGTTGCCGTTAACATTCTTCAGTCTCTATGGGAGCAAAAATAGACAATCTCAAGCACACTCTTAAGAGTGAAAGGACATCAGTCACAACAAGATGCATCAAAAAGATAATTGTGGGTAGAGGGGCAGGGAAAGAGTATAAGAGAAGTTGAAGTTAAGCAGAAGACAGTAATATGAATCATTTAAACAGGAGATTTCAGTTAAGCTCCTAAACGGAAGTTAGATGATGATTGCCCTACCTGGTCATGATCCACAATGTGGGATAAGGCACAAGAGAGAATGCTGAATGCCACACTGTGCAAACATAAAAAGTACTTAATGTGTGCTCATAAAGGGACATTCACAAAGGAGGAGACGTTTCCACTGGAATGGAGGCTCCCTGAAGTCAGGGACTACATCTCCTTTGTTTGCTGTTGGATCTTTGCCTCATACCTAATACTAATTACAATGGGCAGGAACGGTGCTAAATTCCTTCTATGCACTAACTCATTTAGTTCTCCTAACACTCCTAGGAGGGAGGGAGGAATATCATCTGCATTCCACAGACAGGGACGATCAGACCCAGGGGGATTGCAGAGGTTCCCTGCTGCTAATAACTGCAGGGCAAGGATGGGTGTAAACCCAGGCCGGGTGTGTCTATAGTCTGCTTTTAACCACTGTGGAAGCACATCATAGACATTTGCTGATCTGGAGTGACTGGAGGAAGGATAATTAGAATTCCTGACATTTTTAAATGATGGAATAATTTAAATGCAACTTTACTCATTTAGTAGTTAAAGTATTTTTATGTAACCAAGACATTTGACATACTATAAGGAGTATCACCTGTTTTACTAACAGAACAAAAAAAGTGCTTTGTGTATAAAGGTACGCTTCTAAAAAGTTGGGACATTTTTTTCCCTAGAGCTAGAAAAGTAGTTATAAAGTTTATTTGGAAGAATAAATTTTCACAAATATCTGAGAAAATCCTAAAAATAGAAATAAAAGAAAAAGAGCAGAGGATGGTAGAAGGTAGACCATTCGAGATAGTAAAATACATCCTATAGCCTCAGAAATTAAAATGATGTGGTGTCAGCACGTGAAGAGACAGAAGAATAGAAGAAAAAAATCCAAAATCAGACCAAATGCATACAGAAATTGAGAATTTTATAATATTCACACTACAAAGTTATTTTAAAAATACATAGACATAAGAAATCTCTTTCCTAATCTAAAAAACTACTCCCTGTAGTCTTTTCCATAGAATTTATTTATGTGACTCATCTTTATTCAGTAAGTAGTTTAATGGTAAATTTATCTTAGATTATCTCTAAACAATTATGAGTTCTTCAAAAATCAGTACCCAAATTATCCGAGATCAGACGAGATTGGGCGTGTTCAGGATGGCATGGCCATAGACAGTACCCAGATTCTCTACACTCAGAGTACAGCAGCTTAAACAGTTATGATAAGATTAATAAATGAACAGGGAAGAGAAGTAATATAAAAGCAAAAGACCTATAAGAAGGTTAAGAGGGACTTTTCAAGGCTGTTTAGCAAACACTTATTGACCCCCTAGCAGAGTGGCAGGAATTCTAATAGATGTTGGGGTAACTGCCTCTTCTTTTCAGAGAACCCACTATTTATGTGGGTGCTTATGTCAAAACAAGACCATGTGTGGAGTTGAAAGGCTAGGCTAGATGTTTGTATGAGGGTCAGGGGACACTCAGGAGGGGGTAAGTGTTTTAATGGGATGGGATTCGGGATGTTGAGGAGGACTGGAGAAGCCTGCCCGAAGGAGGAGACATTCAAGTAGACAGTGAAAGAGTAGGGTTCATGTGGTAGAAAAGGATACAGGGGAGGGCAGGGACCCACTCCAGACTCAGAAATGGAGCAAAGGTGGTCTCGCTAGAGCTTGGGGAGCTTGTGGGAGAAAAACAGGATGGGACGCAGAAAAGATAGGTTAGAGCCAGATATTGCCTGATCAGGTACGCCATGCCAAGAAACGTTAACTTGATCACGTAAGCATCAGGGAGACCATCCAACCCATGACTTTTAAATAGAAAGGATTACGATCAGTGTCAGATAGGACGTGGGGAGGGAATCAATTGACGGAGACTGTGCAGGAGGTGACTGTGGCAACCCCAGGGACAGGGCAGGAAGCCTGGGCTGTAGCAGGAAGTGGGAACGGAGAAGATGCCGAATTCAAGACCCATTTTGTAGATAAAATCTATAAAACCATGAAAGGATGGAGTGAGAGTCAGAAAGGAAGGCATGAAGGTGAAGACCCTCAGAGGACAAAATCCTTTCCCTCCCTTCTGGCCTATTTGTTGGAGCCGGGAAGCCAGCAGCTGTGCCCCAGCTGGTCTCCCTGCCCCTGCTCCGGTCCCCCCACTGCAGACTTCCTCCATGGTCTCCTTGCTCTTCGCAGCTTCCTGTCACCGTCATGAGAACCCTGGTTTCTTCATTTAGCATGGCGTGTAGGGTCCTTCGTGTGATCCCTGCCTTCCTCTCAAGGCATAGGGGCCACTGCTCCTTTGCCTGGGCCTGTGCACTGGCATACAAACTATTCTAGGGTCCAAAACATGGCCCCTCTTCCCCAGCTCTCGTAGCTCCCATGTGCTGTTGCCTCTGCAGAAAATGCCCTTCCCTCCTCATCATTTTAGTTTCTAGAGTCAAGCATAAGGCGTGGCCCAGTATAGCTGCTCGAATGTTTGTTGAATGAACAAATGAATAGATTTAAGTTCATCTGAGTTTTTGTCTGCCCTTGGAAACCTTTCCTGACTCCCATCCTTGATTTGCCGTGGGTTACCTTTCTTTCCACCCTCGAGCTCCAGTCCCTACCAGTTTTTCATTGTGTCTTTGACTGTTTATTATCCATCTCCCAATCCCTCAAAGATTGCGAACATCTTAGGGGAAGAGGATTACCTTTTATCTCTGTATCCCCGGTGCTTAGTGTAATTAGTCTTAGTAGATGTTGGAGGGTAATTAGATGGGAGGTGAGGGTGGGTGGTAAGGAGTTTGGGGAATCAAAGTGATAAGTGTTCCAAGGGCATAATCAGCAATAGAAAGAACAGATGGATTCTCCTTTAGGTTCTGGAGGATATTGTTCCCTAGGGCTGGAGGAAGAAGGCAGTCTCAAGTACTCATCTTGGAAAGGAGAGAACGTCATGACTTCCCCCAGAACTCCTCTGTCCTGCCCTTCTGGCTATTTGGATGCTTCCTCAGAGATTACTTATTCAGAGATTGCACCTGGAAGCAATGACCCTGTGAGTCCCAGATGGTGCAGTGTACCCAGTAGGGACCCTACCACCCTCCTGAGGCCCTCTATTTCCAGGCATTCAGAAAAGAAGCATCTCCATTTAATCTGAAATCCTACATCTTGGTTTCTGTTGTAGAATAAAGACCCCAAGATGGCTCGAGTTGCACTGGAATCTCTGTACAGATTACTTTGGGTTTACATGATTCGCATTAAATGTGAAAGCAACACGGCTACTCAGAGGTAAGGAGCTGGCTTGGGTTAATGGTAACCACCTTCACTTAGCCAGGGAAGAGGGTATCTGGTTTCATTGCTGCCTACACTAACCAAACTAGAAGCTGCTCAAAGTGGACAGCTTTTAAAAGATCTAAGCGCTAAGGACATTTTCAGGCTTTCCTTGACGCTGGCTTGGCAGCCATTACAGAAACTCCAGCCTCTACCAGAACTGCCAAGATCCGTGTCAGGGCTACACTTACCACTTTAGCAAAGGAAATGGCTATAATTTTCCAAGTGCCTTTAGTTTTCCAGAAAACCTTTTCATAGAGTAATTATGCTAATGGAAAAGGAATGAAGTGGTTTGTTTTCTTTTTCTGAATTCTCTCTGATACTTAGATAAGATACTTAGATAAGCATCTGCCATTTTCCCTTAAAATACTGGAGCTCAGCCAATCTTGCTTGTTTTTCTCTTTTTTTCCCCTTATCTTTCAGCCGTCTTATAACCATCATCACAACACTTTTCCCCAAAGGGTCCCGTGGTGTGGTGCCAAGGGATATGCCTCTGAACATCTTTGTGAAAATCATCCAGTTCATTGCCCAGGTAATGGAGAAGCTTCTGGCAGTGAGAGTCTTCTAATTGCAATTAAGTAGCCACCTCCTTCTTATGAGGTACTAACAGAAGAAGGGTCTAAAATAATATCTTACGTGTAGAGACTTATCAGAATGGTTTGCAAGTGTTTTCACACATGGCTTTTTTTTTTTTTTTTTTTTTTTGCTTCAAAACAAATTATGACATGGTTGCCAAGTGTTTTCAGCATTTGACAAATGAAGGACCTCAGAGACAGGGTTTAAGTGACTCATATAAGGTCACAGAGCCTATTAGTAAAAGGGTCCTGACTCTTAGTCTCTGTTTTTTCCTGCTTCTCTGCTCTAGATTCTGCAAGTCGGGAGGAAACAGAGTCTGATGATTGGAGGAAATCAGAAAAAGACAATTTAGTGAACTTGGAGGAGTAAATAATGCTCTAGCTTTCACCCTGTGAAAAAGAGGAATGTAAAAGCATTATTAACATTTATCAGGCACTTATTCTTTGCCAAGATCTGTCCTAAGCACTTCACACATACTAGTTTACTTAAGAACTAGGACCAATAATATTAAACATGGTTTTTAGTGTTAGTTTACTATTTAGACCCAAGATTTTTACTTTTTAAAACACTTTGTGTGTAAATGGTTTTATCCCAACTTGGACTTCCTTGCGATTTACAGAGAAGTATAAAAAGACGATTACTCTGTTCCAGCCTCTGACATGAGGCAGCACTATACCTTAAAGAAGTCACAGAACATCTTTTTTCTCAGTGTCTTTATCTGTAAAATGTGGATGAAAATGCCTACTGTCACTCAGAATGTCATGTGGATGAGGGGAAATCGTAGGCATGAAAATACTGTTGAAGTGCTATTGACATTGATATCAAGTTGTAAAGTTCAGTTGCTACTTCACAGACTATTTAATATGTGATCTCTGTGTGTGTGTTTAGTACAGTGAAATGCCTCTTTAATATTTGTACTTAGGGAAAGGACATTACTTACTTTGCAGGCAGATGAATTAATGTAACTTTCCTACATGTAGTTTTCATGTGACTGAGAATGTGCTTTGATTATTCTGAAACATCTTATATAAAATGAACATGTCATATCTTACTAGTCACTGTCTCAAATTACTAGAAATTGGCTTAAACTTTCTCATTTAAGTAACTTGGATATTGTCTTGTTGGTTGATTATTCATTTCACTTGCAAGATTGTCTATTATAACATGATCCAAAGGATCTGCATTTAGAGAGTAGAAGAAAATGGCCATTTTGCAGTGGTATTTTAAAAAATACATTTTAAACTGAGTTTCAAGAAGTTATCAGCATTTGCAGTACAAGCAGGAAGAGTTTGTACTGTATATAAGCCCAGATAGTGTTTTGGTTTTTTATTTCTTGGCTTTTAGTCATTAGCCATTCTGTGCTTTAGGCCTAAGTACATATATAATGAAAGCATTTATACATGCCTCATGAAAACAGAAGCAGCTCCACCAGAGGTTCGAATAGATAATGATTTTCCTTCAGGGATTCTCTGATGCATAAAACTAAATGGTACCTCTCTTTCAGCAGTCACCTGTTTGGTGTATATGACCAAAATAGACATGTCATGTTAAACTAGTATTGTAACACCTTCGTTGTGGTTTTTCTTTTTCACTATAGGAGCGTCTAGATTTTGCAATGAAAGAAATCATTTTTGATTTTCTCTGTGTGGGAAAACCAGCAAAAGCTTTCAGTCTCAATCCAGAGGTAAGAATGATCCTCTTGTGTACTTCTTACAGAGCATGTGTTGACAGAACCCTACCTTTGCTTTGTAACCTTGGGGAATGGGGTGAAGGTCATCACTTCCAAAATATCTTCTGTTTGTTTCTTTCCGTGTTATTTGGCTAAATAGTCAAGATGGTTCAATTTCAGAAGTAAGATTTTGGATGAATAGACTTAGAAGGATAAAAAGTTGGTGTGCAGCCATATGCCGTTCTTGTACGAGGGAGCAAACCTTGCTTCCAAAGATAATCTGTCAGTGCGAGTCAGGTTGTTTATTTAGAAAAGTCAGTACTTTTACTTATAACTATTTCAGTGCAGGTTAGCAAGTTGAAAAGTACTGGGAAGTGATGAAACAAGAGAAGAATCAGTACATGCAATGATTAAATCCCAAAATCTAGTGAAATTAAATAAGTGATGTATGCATATATGACTCTGTGGCAGCATCACAACTCAAGGGCCAGGCAGATCATGGAAATGAGTGTGTAATGAGTATAATGTACCACATGGGATGAGGGGAGGGGTTGCTATGCAAATGAACAGCACATTCAATTTTAAACTTCTAAAAAGACTGTTGGCCAAGAGAAGTACGCCTGGCAAGCTGCCTCTTTGCAACCTTTTCCCTGTGAGATTGTGGAAAGAACACTGAACCCGAAGTCATCAGAGTTGGACTTAAGGCTTGCCACAGGCTCTGCCTCCTTCACTAGCTATAGGCCATGGACTTCTCTGAACCTCAGCTTTTTTTAAGGAAGTACAGATGTTTTAGTACCTTCTGACCTTTTAAGATTATCGCTACTGGGAGCAACTATCATACCAAGTCATCTTTCAGAGCCAATATTTTGCCTTACGTGAGCCTGCGGAAGATAACGATCTGGCCCGGATTGACATTTCTTTGTATAAGCGCGTGTGTTTTTTAATCAGTAACAAGTTCTGTGGCATTTAATTTTTTAAATTTATTTTCAAACTTGCCAGCCTTTGTGAATCAAAAGTCAACAGCCTGCAGGTCAGAGCAGACTTTTGTTTTTGTGATTCACATTTGGAACTCCTGTTTGTTTTCATCCAGTCTTTGTGAATTAACGCAGGTCTCCTTCCAGGAGACAGAAGAGACTTTCGTTGACCTCAGCTGGCCTTGGCTGCAGCTGCCCTAGAGGATGACAGCCTGTCCCTTTGAGGTGCACCCAGGATCCCCCAGATAGTTTGAGCATGACATCTCAAACATACCCTCTAAGTTTGATGAAAATCTTCCCAGTTGTTTTCTTGTAATATAGCAACAAATGTTGTCAGAAACTTACTTTTATTTTCATAAGTTTGGCCCAAATTCTTGTGCCTTTTAAATGACTTTCTCACGCCAATCTAGGTGGCAAGCCATGCTTAACTTCTCTGAAAGACTGATGATTTAGTTTCACTGAAATGATTGGGTCTTTCTCTTTACCATGAACATATTGTCTCCCACAGAGAATGAACATTGGTTTACGGGCGTTCTTGGTGATAGCTGATAGCTTGCAGCAGAAAGATGGTGAACCTCCCATGCCCGTTACAGGAGCAGTTCTCCCTTCAGGAAACACACTGAGAGTGAAGAAAACATATCTGAGTAAAACATTAACTGAAGAGGAAGCCAAAATGATAGGTGAGTGTCAAAGATACGTTTGCACTGGGCCTTATTCAGCCTTTAAAATGACCAACAGGTACTTCCCTTTAGTGAGATTCACTTTAAAAAAAAATCTCCTTAAAAAAAAAGTAACTGATGAGACATTCCAGCATTAATTGTTTTGATTCATGCTGTGCTTGGTTTTACTGCCCTTTATACGTTTTGGAACTTCATGGTAAACATTTTTGCCATTTAAATGTTAGATTTTTATCTGTGGTCTTTTTTAACTTCTGATATTGGTTAGCTGCAATTTATAGTAAATTTCTAAGATATCTATGCCCTTTGGTAGATAATCCTGTTTATAAAGCAACTGTGTGTGTGTATGCATTCATTTATTCCTTCATTCATTTTTATAGTTCCTTTTCTTCTTTTTTTTCAGTAAAATTAGTTTAACCTGTGTTACAAACATGCCAAATCCCATATACCCCAAGGTATATTGTAGGTTTAACTTACATAAGATTATTTTCTTTTTAGTTTAACTGTCTTAATCCAAAGAGGTGTTTTTTTGTTTGTTTGCTTGTTTTGCATTTGTTTCTTCTTTACTGAGCTCTAGAATTTAGAAACCTCCTGCAAACTTAGATAGTTCCTGGATTCCAAAGACCTGGAGGAAACATATGAGGCAACTTTTTCCTTTAAAATATTTGTCTTCAGTTATCCAATGCTTAAATGAGTTCAAAAAAGTTTAGTAAGTGAGGTATAACCATTAATAATTATTTCATTAAAGTACAAATTTTAAATGCAAAGCAATTTGCTCTTCATTTGTATTATATACATATATAAAATGCATGTTCATATATGAAATACATATTCTGCAAACATTTGTTTTCCACTATATTAATGAGAGCGATAAAATAATATAGCTAAAATACACTCTTCTTCATTTAAAATTTTATTATGTGAAGTCATTTTATTGCTTTTACTAAAAAAAAAATCCACACATGTATTTTAGAAAATAATGTAAAGTTATTAAAATCCTAACCCCAAATGAGAATTATCTTTTATTCACACAATCACTCATGATGGTGAAATTTCTTATACTAACTAGAAACATAAAAATTCTAGCGTGGAACTTCCTATTTCCTTGTTTATTTTAATTTTTCTGGAAAATATTTCCCTTTGAAGTATTAGAATTCCTAGATATTGAATTAAAATGATTATCTGGGGAACACTATGAATGGGGCTCTATGCTAAGAGTCCTGCAGGTGAGAGATTGAATTGGCTCTGCTCAGAGAAGTCACTGACCCACAGAAAGTCTTCAGTAAAATAATATCATAGAGGATGAATAAACCAGGATTTCAACCTGATAAATTTAGTCAAAGATGTAACTGTAATGTGTGTTTTTCAGGCATGTCATTATATTATTCTCAAGTACGAAAAGCTGTGGACAACATTTTAAGACACCTTGATAAAGAAGTAGGAAGGTGTATGATGCTAACTAACGTCCAGATGTTAAACAAAGAACCTGAAGACATGATCACGTGAGTATCATGAGGACTAAGTTTTCAATGGAGGATTAATGAACCAAAAGACACCAGTGGAGATTCTTTCCCTTTATTCTGTGTTTCGTTCTCATCTTATTAGAATCAGAGATCTTAGAAGTTTTTCTTTTTTTTTTTTGAGTTACAGTCAGTTTACAATGTTGTGTCAATTCCAGTGTAGAGTACAATTTTTCAGTTATACATGATCATGCATATATTCATTGTCACATTCTTTTTCACTGTGAGCTAACACAAGATCTTGTATATATTTCCCTGTGCTATACAGTATAATCTCGCTTATCTATTCTACATATGCCTGTCAGTATCTACAAATTTCGACAGAGTTCTTAGAAGTATTAAGGATAGTAAAAACATACTTTGATAAGATTTAATTAATGGTAAAAAAAATAAAGTCAAACCTGAGATTGATCTGTTTTGGTTATATTTCAAGTATCATTAGGCTGGGAAGTTAGAAAATGGGCCCAAGAACTTTTTTACTGGTCCACATTTTTCAGAAATGATGCTTTGCTCCCAAGCCCATGTGCTGTAGTGACATCACCAGTTTACAGCCATTCCATTTTCATGAATCTCAAGTTCACTTGTTTCTAGTGACAGTTCCTGAATTGTGAGAGTTAAACCTGCTTAATAGTCTCTGTGCAACTGTGCCATAGAAATACTGGATGTTAAGGATGCACTTGTAGCTTAGAATGTAGAAATCAAATGCTCTTAGCCAAAATCCCAGGTCTAGATTTGTAATTAAAGCTCTGCATTTGAAACTTAGACAACTTGTATTTGCTACTTTTGATTAATTATGGCAGGAACTCGGATTAGATTATGACTTTACATTTTAAGAAAGTTTGGACTTTGTTGTTGAACTGAGTTAAATTATATTTGGCACCTATGGCGTAAATTTCCAAAAATATAATTAGGAAAATTTTCTTTGTCACCCAGTTCCAAATACCACAATTAGCTGGAAGGTTGTTACCTATGTAGGGAAGTTCACATGGTGGGTGTGTATTTTTATTACAATGGTAGCATGTTGAAAACAAAGTATGACAAAGCAAAACATGATAAAATAATGTTAAAAATAGAGAATTGTTTAAAATACATATTTAGCAGTATGGCAAATTAAAATGAAAGCCTCCTCCTCAGAGCTCCACCTGAAATCTACAACCATTCCTTGGTTCAGTGTGATTTCTTCCAGACCTTTCCCTATGTCAACACAAATATGTACATACATACATACTTTTTTAAAATAAGAATGGGATTATATGATGTACTTGTCCTGCAGCTTGCCAATCGTTTGATTTAAATGATAGTAAGATCATGTTGCTTTAGACTTTTAAACCAAGATGATAGCAGAATTGAAATTGACCAAAGTTAATAACATTAAATATATTATGTACAGCGTATCTCACAAATTGCTGGATTGTCCATAAACCTTTAAGCTCCTTATTACATGCTCTTTGAATACATGAGAGCAATTTTCAGTTTTTAATATGGAAGATACAAGATGCTTTTAAAACTTCTGCCATGTAGTTGTTTCCTGTAAAAACAGTAAAGAAATGAAAGACCTTTAAAGGAAAACTGTATTTATAACCCAGAGATCATGAGATAGGGTCAGAACCAAAGCAGTATACTCAAATCCATTAAAGGGTACAGGTTTAGCTGTAAATGTAAACATTTCATTTGGATTTTAACAATACCTTAAACTTTGTCTGAGGTGATTCTTTACCTTTTCCTGTCAACCATCTTAAGACCCCCAAACAGGGCTAGAAATAGTTTTCATGCTAGACTTCAAGGCAGATCCTTGAAAAGAAAATAACTCATGGCTACATTTCTAAAAACAAGAAGAAACATTAGAGAATCATGTCAGCTTTTAGGAAAAGAGAGTTAAGTTGCACATCACGCTAATGGAAAGTTACTGGAGTTGATATTGGAGGTCGGTCCACCATTTTTCCAGACCTTGCTTAAGACGTGAACTTGAACATGAAGCATTCTGTGTTGCTCTGTTTCTATTCCTCATCCCTTTTGTGTGTTATGCTGGCTAATAATAATAATAATATATAATATCTGTTACTAATTATTGTATGATGTCTGTTGATTAAAATTACGTTATTTGAGGGATTCACACGCTTCCTTTAAAAGCCCAAAAATCAAGGACGCAGTAAAAGGAAACCATGCACCGATTAGAGTTTCTAATCTAGGCTTGCTTTATCAGCTGGGAAGTCTGGCAGAATTTGCCTTGCACTGCAGGCCAGGCAGGGTCATCTGTTTTCTGACAGGTATGAAAATAATCCCAACTGTTTAAAACATCTGGTGAGCAGGTTGGAACTATTTAAGCAACTTTTAATCAGTTCACTAGGCTCTGACTCAGTCCAGCCCTCACCACTGTACAGTGGCTTCCTCTCCAGAATCCTTATACATCCCATGCAGAAGGACTATGGAGAAGGAGAGAAAATAATCTCACAACTTTCCACAAAAGCAGAGTATTTTAGAAATTAACATATATGTGTTCTACTTTTCACATAAACAGTTTTGTATTCATTCCTAACAAACTTACAAATGCATGCTAAAAAGTAACATCACAGAGCAAAATTGCTGTCTGATTATCATCCTCAGATTATAGACAGTATGGATTCTGCTTGTTACATTTCTATTCTGACTGCAGTTACTGTTCCAGAAAGGAATTTACTTCTATGCTCCTTCATGTCATCATTACTGTGTTTGTGTCCTACGATTGTGTTAATTTGGTACCAATTTTATGTTTATTCTTAGAGGACTAAATCATCAGAATTTAAAAATGCTGTTATATTTTATCACTTAGGTTATTTGAAAGATTTGATACGGAATTTAGTTTTTTCCATAAAGGTTATTGATAAAATATGTGATTAAGAGTCAGTTACCTATTTAAATAACTAAAAGTTGAAATAATTTATCACAAAATTTATATCTTTCCTTCAAATTTTACAGCATAATATAGCAGGCATTAATTACCTTTAAAGATGCATATTCTCAAGAAAGTAAAAAGAAGAAATCTCCATAGAGGTCAGGACCATCAGTGTAATTTTAAAAATCAGAAATGGGTGGACAATTTATATACATTTCAGGATTTTACTTGACATTATGAAAGACTTAGTTTTGGAGGCACTTAACTTTTTTGGAAAAAAAACAAGGGTGGGAATTCTACAAGGAGAAGTGTAACTCATCAGGGAGAGAAGCTTCCAGGTGTCATGCTTGTTAGGGGCACCATTCCCGTCTTTAAATGCTGAATGTAGGAATGACTGCAGTGTATTTCTTACATGTGATGCATTTAGGCATTTCAGTGAATTCAGCGTCTTAAATGCAGCCCACAGGGACCAAACTCCATGGAACTCAGCTGAATGGCAAGACATATGATAGAATGCTACTGCTATTGGTGTTTTTCTTTTCAGATACATTCCTCTAAGTCCTCTTAGGACTGACCAAGCTCTAAAGGGCATAAATACTTAAGAATAATACAGAGCAAACAAACACCAGGCAGTGATTCAGAAAGCATGGATTCTAGTCTTTGTTCACATATTTGATCAATTTTTCAAAAAATTTTTCATAACCTCTGACCTATGTTTAAACTTTGTCTTCAAATTCTAGGGGTGAGAGAAAGCCAAAAATAGATCTCTTCAGGACCTGTGTAGCTGCTATTCCTCGACTGCTTCCTGATGGGATGTCAAAACTTGAACTGATTGACTTGCTGGCTAGGTAGGTGAGAACTATGGTGGGCATTATTTGATCAAAATTGATTTTAATCCTTTGTCATGATTCCCCCAAAAAAAAAAAAAAAAATATATATATATATATATATATATATATATATATATATAATGATTATTAAAAATGGACAAACATTTACTAATTCTAGGTATTCTCTGGAGTACCCAGGAAGAATATAGAAATGTTTTTCTTTTGTTTGGGTTTTTTTTTGCCCATATTCAGTGGGCTTAAAATTCAATGTAGTTTGGGAGAGTACAGCTCAGTGGTGGCCCTGGGTTCAATCCCCAGCACCTCCATTAAAAAATAAATAAACCTAATTACCCTCCCCCACAAAAAGAGACAAAAACAGAAAAAGATTATTTAAAAAAATAAAACTCAGTGTAGAAGCAGATGCATAGGCATCTAAAGTAACTATCCAAGGCCTGAAACATGCAAGTTAAAGGCACAAAAAATGTGACACATGAAATCAGAGGATAGAAGGATTCCTGTGGACTGGGTGTGGCAGCAGATGGCTCCGGGGAGAAGGAGGAACTTGAACCACCCTTAGAAGGAAAGACTGAATTCAGAAATGGTACACGGAGCAACAGGAGGAAAAGCCCAGGGGTGGGCCCAGAAATGAGGAGATGAATCTGGCTGGAAAAGAGTTCACTCAGGGTCTGATTCCCAGTCTGAGACCCACACACCCACAGGGCCCAAGAGGTGGGTAACAGGGATGCTAAGCTAATTTTAGAACTTCAGAAGGCTTCCCCAAATCATACATTTTTCACCCTCCCCATCCACCATATGAATGCACAGTCCAACTAGAACCTAAAGTTAATTTGCTTTGAGTGATACGATCTTATTATTGTTAAGTAAGCTTGATTTTTCTCATGTTGATCCGAGGTTCTGGTTGATGGTTATGCGTGTCTTTAATTTAAAAATCATAAGTGACTTATTACCTAATTGCATAGAGAAGGCAAAATCATTAGAAACGGGGTGCATGGGGGGAATGGAATGAGGAAGAACAAAAGTCTTCCTTGATTTTGAAAAAAAATAAAGAAAAAGGAGTTTAGAAACCCAATGATAAAAAGAAATGGAAATAAAACTGGAGAGGTAGATTTTCAACTAATCTTTACTATTAGCTGAGGCGTTTGGACTGATGGAATTTTAAAGCAGGAGAATAACATAATAAAAAATGTCATTTCAGTCTGGTTAATCTGATAATGATGGAATAGAGGAAAGCCCGGAGAAGGATAACAAATATTAATGCTGCCTGGATGAAAGACGCATTATGCATAACCTTGTTCACCCATGTTCTCTAGCCTTCCGAGGGCACAGTTCCCATCAGTGTCCAAAAAACAGCCCCAGCCCCCATCCCACAAGACTACAGATCACCCGGTCGCCTCCCCACAGCTCTAAGTGTCCCCATGGAGCACAGTGTCTCCTGGCGATGGTGGTCATGGTGCTCTCTGCTCTGCACAGCCAGTCCAGGATCCTGTGTGGGTCACTTCCTGCTATCAGTTAATAGCTCTCATCAGTCAATAGCCTACTGTCCACCCCTCCTTTACTCTTTCCTCCTTCCAGTCACCACTAGCCCAGGGTGATGCTGGCTGGTGAGGTTTACTGAATGAAGATCCATTACTTTGCTAACCACTGTGTCAGCCTTGAGGCTCTCTGGCCAAAGCCTTCTGCCCTTCTCACTGGCTTTTGTCACCTCTTCTTTGCTATAATCGGCAATCTCGGGTCCTTCTTTCTTCCATTCCATGTTTAGGAGATACTTGAAGAAGAACATGAAGTCAAAACAAGTGCCAGCCGAGGCTTATGTGGAGGCCCGGCCCCCAGAATGTGAGCCTGGGGCACCTTCGTCAGAAGCGGGAGCAGTGGGGAAAGAGGGGAAACAAGCCCGGATCCCAGAGGGGCTTCCAGTTCTGGGTGAGGGAGGAATGAAGGGTGGATTCCCGGAGAGGAATGAACGTGATGACTTGGATGAAGGGTCAGGGAAGCAGAGGAATAAAGAGACTCAGATCCTGGGAAGGGTCATCCACACTCACATGGAGTCTCCTAGGATGATGCAGAGCCAGAGAGTAGAGAACCGCTGTGAGACGTGTGCCTCAATCACCCAGGAATGGGCGGGAGCAGCCTGTCCATGTGCCACAGACGAGCGGGCAGAGGGTGGTGGGACACAGAGGTAGGTGCTGGGAGCAGAGGCTGGGCGCCACAGTGAGGAGTTAGGAAACAGAAGACCCCTCTCCATGGCCTGTGAGCCAGCAGAGAATGGGCGCCCCCCCCCCCCGCCGCCACTTAAGGGATCTGGAGGAGGTGCCTCCAGAATGGGAATAGGACTCACTCATTTGGAAATCTGGATTTTGCTTCCCTGCTTTGCCATTCTACTAGCCATGTGATCTAGACAAATGATTTCGCCCCCTCAGCCTGTCCTTTTTCCTTGGTAAAATGGGATTAGGACTGCCTGTCTCCTAAAACTGTGGAGAGGGTTTAAACGACAGAAGACATGGCCCTTTGGTTAATCTGCGAGAAAAATGTGTCAGCAGGGAAAAGATCCTTATCAGTTAAAGTGAAGTAGAGGGGAAGTTCACTTATTTCAGTGCAGGGCTAATTGGTGTTGATTATGTAACTAAGCCCTTTGAGATGCTGAGTTTTTTAAATGTTGTGCAGAGTCCTGGTGAAGTCTCTAGTTTTGCTGTCCGTCTGTGTGGGAGACGCTTACCTCTGGAATCACATGGTGGCCTGACCCAGTGCCGCCTGGGTCCGCTGGCCCTGGGGCCAGGCGTGTCCGGGGGAGTCTGTCAGACGTGGCTGGAATGGCGGTGCTATTTATAGTGCATCGTGCTTATTACGATGTACGTTCTCACAAAGCCCAAAGCGATGGGTACTGTTTTTATGAGGGGAAAGAATAAATAAATATTCTTGAGAGTTCAAGTCTTAGGGCAAAGTCAAGAAGATGGCTGGACTTATATGGGCAGCCTGTGAAGAGACCTTTTTCATAAGCTTCAAAAGAAGCCACAGGCCGTTCTCCTCAAGGGAAAGATAACTTGGCGTGCTGGCCCTCACACTGCACCTATTAACCTGTGAGAAAATGAGCCCCTTCAGATCTCAAGGTCAGAGGACAGAAATGAAGAAATCGAATAAGCAGTCAATGAGGGCTTCCAGTCTTAGGTCACCTCATTCCCCTATAGTCCAATCGCCTTTGATTCAAGTTGACTCCTGACGCAGAACATGATGTGGTCAGAGAAGTGTGGGACTTTTTACCTCAGACACTTCGTGGCCACATCCCTATTACATTTTTACTGGAGAAAAACTTTTGTTGTTTTTTTTTTTCATAATTGGCAAAATAGGACCAACATTCACGCCAGCTCCCCATCCCTCGAAGCTCAGTTCCCTGAATAAGGAGTCTCCAGGTTTTGCCCCACAGAACTACCCTGGGCTCCCTCCCCAGCAGCTCTGCTACTGCTGAATCCCAGACCCCTCCCCTCCGACTCCAGTTAGTATGTTCAGCGTAGCAGTAGTTAACAGAATGGAATGGGCAAACCCCTCTCTCCAAGCTCCTGACTTCCTGATTTTACGTGTGTTGCTCAGCCCACTCACGAGGGCCCAGTGTGAGGAATCTTCCCATGTCTGCCCCCACGGAAGCCACACAGGCCCTCCTTACGTCCTGATAAACAGATCCCTGGGGAGCATTTCCTTCCTACCCTCAGCAGAGCCTGCCCTTCCCGGCTGCCTGGGTCTCCCAAGGATTCTCCACATACGAGGGGAGCTCACGTCTCTCCTTGGCAGCCGTCTCTCTCACTCTCCTCACAGGTGTTTCCAGCTCCACCCTTGACCACAGGGAGGACTTTCTCTAGCAGTCTGTGGACTCCTGGCCTCTGTGACTTCCTGCAGCACTATGTGTACACAGAGGGCCTGCTGTGCCATATTTACTCTCCTTTCATGAATTAAGTAATGCATGTAAATCACTTAGCATAGAGCCTAGAACACAGTAAGCTCTCAGCAAACGTTGCTTATTATTTTTAGGCATCTTTAAATTTGAGTAACATATTATGCCACGATGTACAGTGCATCTTCATACACATCATGGTAGGAGAGCTGGGTACATATTCACTCCAATTTTCAGACAAAGAGATTAAACTTCAGAAGAGTGAAGTCAGTTGCCCGAAGTTATTTCCCTGAAGTCAAATGGAAGTGACAAATGTCATTGGTTTTATGCGAAAAGACAGATGAACACATTTTATGCAGTGTTTCTTGACAGTTGGTGGAGCTTCCTGAGGTAATGGATACACAGTTCCACGATCTTCTGTGGTGTCTGAAAAATACTTAACATTTACCGTTTATCATTCGTTTTCAGCCTCCGTCTGTAGAGGGAGGGTGGCTAGCTGTTTTGAGTAGCCGGGTGAGAACTATGGAGTCATTGCATATATTGCCTCAATAAACCACTTAATCTTGTTTCTTTATTTTCATTGAGATGCAGTTCAAAGCACTGTAAATAGGTGGGTTCATTCTTTAATACCTGCAGAGAAGGAATTCCCACCACTTCTGGTGAATTTTCCAAAGGTTAACAGTCCACTCGTCGGCAAGTCCCTCCTTTGGGGACTTTAAAACTATTCACTTTAATCTTTAAACCCCTTCTGTCGTTGCTGACATTAGGGGCAGAAGGCCCCTCACCTCTGCCTAAGAACCTTTCATGTATCCTGTCAGAACTGAGAGGAGGCTGTTTCTCCTAATGGCTCTTTTCTTCCACATGTTGTGTGAATTTGAAATGACTCCCTTTTCATTCGTGCACCTCTAGCAGCAAAATTGTTCAAAGCTACTGAGCTGATTCCATCGGAATCTGAGCTCACCTTTATGAAAGTGTTTTCCGTTCAGAGTCATTTGTCTGATCCAACCAACCAAGGAAGGGGCCTTGCTCAAGTTCTGGGTTTTCCCCATTTTTCCCACATCCTTACTGAGTAGTAAGGTCCTGTGCTTACCCTCCTCACCCAGCCTAGACCACCCCAGCCAGGGCCCTGGGACCGTTCGCACCGGCACGTGTGGCCTGTGCAGAGTGTCTCTGCCCATTTCATCAGGCTGGGCTGGTCCGTGCTGCTCCGGCCAGCTGCCGGGGAGGGGCAGATGCGACAGGTGCAGCTGATGCTGGCAGCGGTGGTTTCTTCTGGTCTGTTTTATTGCTGTGTCACTGTGGAGTCCTTTTAAGCTTCCTCGATGGTTTTGTGTGTAACCACATACCTGTGACCCCATTTTAGGCTCCTGGAAACCAGATCAGCTTCTTAGAAGTGTTGCTTTAAAGTCCCCCAAACTTGTCACACTTCATGAGCTGCCTTCTCTAGAAGTCTCTGTTCTCTTTAATTACTGCTACCAAACTCTCACAGGACTGTTGTTTATTATGGTCACAGTTGTTTATTTTACAGGCAAGAACTTGTCCTTTCTTTCCCGGTTTCTCAATGGGATGGCCCCGCAGGGGTTTGGGGAACCCCTCTCCTCACCCCGACTCCTTGGCCACTGGACCAGGAGACATTGTGAGACAGCAGATATGCCGCCAGCATCTCGCAGCATCCCTGCACAACCTGCATCCTCAGCATGGCTGGGCATCTTTGTTATTTAACTCTGAGTCTTTGCCTCCTTTTTCATTAGCTAAAATTTTTTCTTTGTTTTATAATATTAAATCCCATGTGCTTCACAAGATGATCCGTGATTGTCTGGTTAAAATCTAAGAAAAGTACAAATGGGAGAGACCTGGGTGGGAGACATGTCAGCTGTACCTGATGCAAGCTCCCTACTCAGACTCTTCCAGGAACGACACAGGCAGGGGTCTTGTCCTCGCAGCTTCTTCCCCTTCGCCCTCACCCGCTGCCACTCAGACTTGCCCTGATATGTTATTTTCACTCTCAGTTCCATAACACTGGGCCTTTTTCTTCTACAAACATTCCACTTTTATTATCAACTGGGCCTTCTATTCCCAAAGCTCCCTCCCCTCCCTGGTCCTGTCTTTTCATACTCCAGGAATATTTTTGAGTGTTTTCACTGGTCAAGCATGTGAATACCATTGTTTCAAGAGGAGTGGGACCAAATATGGCCAGAGCTACATACACCACCTTGGGGCTGTCAAGAGTCCTTAAAACGATCCTGTGCTGTCAGTTTAAAGTTCAGACAGATTCCAGATGGCCAGTTGTGAATGATGGCAAAGTTAAGTGAAGAGTGGAATTAACCTCATTGGAAATCTGCAAGTATTGGCCCTTGCTTGAAAGTTGCATCTAAAGAGACCATGACATGGCTTTTATGTTGACTTTTGACTCTAAAGGTAGATTCTTGCCTACTTTCATGGGTAGTGTGCTGGGGCGGCCATAATACAGCACCACAGACTGGGGAAATCGGAGTAAGGTCTGTATTTTGGTTCATAGCACTGTACCAATGCTAACTTAGTTTTGGCAAAGTACCATGGTTCTGTAAGATGTTAACATTAGGGGAGCTGAGTGAAGAATATAATAATACAGTAGGGGAGGGTGACCCATTGTTCAGACACAAATAAAAACAGAGGCCTACGTGTGTTCCTTGATAGACGTAGAAGAAAAGCTAATAAAGTGAATGATTGTATCGTCTTCATTCATTTCGCAGGCTCTCCATTCACATGGATGATGAACTGCGACATATTGCACAAAATTCTCTTCAGGGCTTACTTGTTGACTTCTCGGACTGGAGGGAAGATGTCCTTTTTGGCTTTACCAACTTCCTGCTCCGGGAAGTAAATGACATGCATCACGCACTCCTCGATTCATCCCTCAAGTTACTGCTCCAGCTGCTCACCCAGTGGAAACTGGTCATACAAACTCAAGGAAAAGTCTATGAACAGGCCAACAAAATCAGAAATTCAGAGGTGATTTTCACCCTCTTCCCCCTAATTTATATTCTTTGACATAGTACATATGTAAATAAGTTGCAGCCCAGAGAACCTTTGTTCTTACTTCCTGCTGTCTAGGAACTTTCTCCCTAGTGGTGGCCCTTAGTTTTCCCATCTGCTTAAATTGTGACCAAGAAACTCAAGGCATGGTAAGCCACATCAGGTTAGACTTAATAATATAAGCAAGGCCATTTAGGGAGTTGAAAATGTTTATTTTTTTTTTCAGGGAATTATGATTATAAATCTGTAAGAGCAAATTACCATAGGGCAGGGGTAGAAAGATGGATATGGACCTAGAGATGGATATGATCTAGAGATGGATGTGGGCCTAGAAATGGATGTAGATCTAGAGATGGGTATGGATCTAGAGCTGGATGTGGATATAGAGATGGATATGGATTTAGATACGAATGTAGAGCTGGAAATAGATCTAGATATGAATATGGATATAGAGATGCCTATGAATACAGAACTGATATGGATATAAAGCTGGTTATGGATATGGATATATAAAAGTTAGCTGCCCTCCAGATTTTTTTCTCCTAGTCAGCAACATATTAACTGCTTTCTCCCATAGCCAGAGAAGAAAGTACAGTCTTGTGGTTTCTTTAGTCTTTTGTGCCTCAGTCCGGAACAGCAAAAATTAATGATAACATTTTGAAGATCAGGGAGGAAGAGTTGTCAGAGGAGAACCAGGGCAGTGGTGACTTGGCATTGGCAATGAGCAGATGGAGAAAGGGTCTGGCTGGTGAAGAGGGTTTGAGGAATGTGGAGCTCGGGAAGTATAATAGCATTCAGGGACCATCTAGGGTACCAGAGATGAGGGTCAGGTCATTCCTCCTTGCTTGTATTCTACACTTGGCAAAAGATGACAGGGAGAAAAACAAGGATTACATATGCTTATAAAAGGAAGACTGAAATGAAGGTGGAATCTGCCTTGTTGTCTGGCATGCTTCTGTTTTAGATTCACTTGGTTTGGGAACTTTCAGAACACATCTCATGGAAGTGCAAAACCCAGATTAAAATCTAACATGAAAACAAGTAAACAAGTCTGATTAGAAAGTAAATGTTTGAAAATTCAATTAAATAGTAAGTAAAGGTCTATAGAGAATTTAAATAAAACCAAATTAGGCCACTTTGATTAAATATATAGTCATCTCAGATGGGATGGATGGAAGAAGTTTTGTTTTTATTCATATTAATAGCCTTTGAAAAATTATTTCATATCAGAAGCAGTAGAGGGTTGATGGTATTCCAAAGTAACAACTGATCTGAAAACAAAAAGGGATCTATGGTATTTCGTGAATAATAATTAATTCATAGACACGTCTGATTCTAAGCCATTGTAATTTGTTTTAGTATTACAAGGTCAAATGTGCCAGAAGATGTACATAGAAGAGTAGTTTTTTCTTCCATTGTTCTTTTTCTCAACATAAAATGTTCTCATTGCACGACAGCTAATTGCAAATGGCTCTGGCCACCGAATCCAGTCGGAGCGGGGTCCCCACTGCAGCGTGCTCCATGCCGTGGAAGGCTTTGCTCTGGTTTTACTCTGCAGTTTCCAGGTGGCCACACGCAAACTGTCTGTTCTAATACTCAAGGAAATTCGAGCTTTATTCGTTGCCCTGGGTCAGCCTGAGGTATGGACTATTTTTCTGACTTTTCCAATTCGTGTCTTTCAGCAGTTTCCAAGTTTAGATTAAAAACTATAAAGAATGCATTACTGTTTTAAGTACTTTCATGTCACCCATGATGCCAACAAATAATTTTTGATTCAGGGTGGGTTTTTAATTGCAAAATCGGACTCTTGATCTACAAGAGATAAGTCGCATGTTATGAGAGCAATACGATAGACCATTCCTGATTCTCTAAGAGATGGTGCTTTGTGAAGAAGTGAAGAATCTTAAGATTAGGTTATAGATCATTTTCTTTCATAATATTCAGTGTATATCAAACTAAGAAGATATTATTACATTTATATTAGAGAATGAACTTGAGAAAACAATCCATCCCGTTTAAAATGAGAAAGGTACCGAACAGTCTGACTCACTGAAAACTGTTTAATCTCAATAGTGGTAGAAAAATGACACCACAAGAAAACATGTCCCCTTGAGATGGGAGAAGTAAGCCAATTAATAACCACAAATGACTTCAGCTCTCCTCCCATTTTGGTCAAGTACTGTGCATCCTTGTTTGGTTGTTAAGGTACAGGTGGCCAAACTCTATACATAAGTTGATGAAAGAAGGACCAGCTTTATATGTCACATACTTCTTTAGAAAAATGCTACTTCCTATTTACTTGTTTTAAATCACTAATCTTGGTTCTGTGATCCTCAAATGGTCATTTTGTTTACAAAATATTTGCAAATATATCCCAGTCCTCTGTGTTCAGATTTCTTCAGTGAGCTTTCTGATATATTTTAGGACATCTCTGGGATCTGGCAAATGGATCTCTGAGACATTCTGTAGTTTGGTAAGCTTCCAGTAAGTCTCTAGTTAGGATAATAATGATGATAATAATTACTGCGTATGTGTCAGGCACTGAGCTGTGCTCTGCACGTATCGTCTCATATAAGCCTCACAGTATTGTTTTTGTCCCCATTGTGCAGATTCTAAGACTGAGGTTTAGAGGGGTGAGATGCCTTACCCGCAATCAACAGCTAAGGTGTGGCAGAGCTATAATTGAAAGCCAGATACATATGCTGCCAAAGACCAGATTTTAAACTGCTATTCCAGCAGGCTGTGTAAGGAACGTTTCTCCTATGTTGCTCTCTCTCTGGCCAGCCACAAATTTTTTTTGTATGATTTTCTTATTGAGGTATAATTGACGTACAACAGTGTACTAGTTTCAGGTGTACAAGATAATGGTTCCATTTTTGTATACATTGTGAAATGTTCACCACAATAAGGAGTTAACATCCATCACCATACATAGCTACAAGATTTTCTTTCTTGTGATGAGAACTTTTAAGATCTCCTCTCTTATAGCAACTTTCAAATATGCAATACAGTATTATTAACTAGAGCTGCCTGCTGTACCTTACATCGCCAGGACTTACTTATTTTATAACTGGAAGTTTATACCTTTTAACTCCTTCACCCATTTCGCCACCACTCTTCCCCCTGCCTCTGGCAACCTACCAGTCCATTCTTTGTATCTTGGTTTTTTTTTTTTTTTTCAACCACAAATTTTTTGAAACCATTCTCACTCCTACATGAACAAGGACATTCCGAAGCTTTCTTATAAGACTTCTAAGTAAATAATTTCGTATTTTCAAGCCTCTCTATAATAAAGGATGCCAAAATACACGTTTGGGCATGCGTGCGTTATTTGTGTAGAAGAATTTCTTAAAAGATATTCTCTCTTGTGCTTTTTCCAATCTGCTTCTTTTACCAAATAGCTGTGCACGACATAGGTACCACATGGAGTACGTGGTCAGTCTCAGTGCCATTTCTTTGGGACTGAACTTCAATCACAGTCAACAATTTATCAGTTATTTTAGCAGGTCAGTGACTTAAGTAAGTAGCATTTCCGTGGTCTGGCAAAGCATACTCCTGTGGGGTTTCCATTCCTTCACATGAATAACAATATGAACATTTTAGTGAGTAACGTGTGGCACTGGGATTTAGATACATGTATGTGCACAAGTTTTTAAAATTCAGGTACATGTCTTTTCAGTACAATGTGTGATTGGAGCTCTAATTATCTTCCACGGAAACTGGTAAGACTAAACTCAGAATCCTAGGGAGTTGTACCCCTCCCTTTCACCACCTTGGCACTCGCTCTTCTGTGAGAAAACCCTTATCACTACCTTGCAAGCTGTTCTGCTTCATGTGCCAGACAGAGGCGCCAGGGAGGGCGGAAGGATTCATTTTCCCGTGGAGAATGACTGCCTCCCTTCTGTGCAGGACGATGACAGGCCTATGATTGATGTCATGGATCAGCTAAGTTCTTCCATCCTTGAAAGTTTTATTCATGTAGCAGTTTCGGATTCAGTAAGTACATGTTTGATCCTCTTTGCTGATGGTTCTTAAGTATAAACTCAGCCTCTCTGAAAAAGAGACCCCCCAAAAAAATGATGTGGAAGAATTCTGGGGTTTTGTGTCAGGTTAGTAAACAGACGCAAAAGTACTTAGGAAAACAAGACTAGCTTCTCAAATACTAGCTCAGGAGATACTCAGATACATTTGAAACAAAATTTGAGCCTTAGGAAAACAGATATTTTGCAAATAGCAATTTCAAGAATTGTTTGGGATTCTTTGAGAAAATTAATTTGCTTTATTATACTTAATACTATATATAACTTATACTTATGTGGTGCGTTACAGTTTACAAGTTGCTTTCATATTTATTGTCTTTTTTGACCCTCATAGGTATTGAAACTCAAAAACATTAAGGGTCAGGACCGTATCATACAGAGTGTTAGGGCCTGAGCTTGACCTTATCTGGACTCTGAATCCAGCAGAGCTTAATCTGCTACACAAATACATTCTTTGCTTTGAAGAGCATATTGGCAGCTTTCAATTTCTGATCAAGTAGTAGGGAAATTGAAACTGATTTTAATTATCTGACTTTTAAACAGTTAGTATATAGCACAGTGATGAGGCTTGGATTAATTTTAGCTAAATAGCTGAAGAGAAGCGGGGCAGATCTGTGGAATCCACATTGCTGATGCCCCTTGTATGTTGTGGTCAAATAAGTATAAGATGAATATAAACATATTTGACAAACAGCTATAAGTAAATATAGAACCTAAAGGCATTTGTGAGCTTGTCAAGCTGAGATTGAACACAGATCCCTATTTTTAGCTGCCCTGTTCTAGCGTATGGTTGTTACATTAATGATAATTCCTTAAACTGTTAGCCAAGCAGTGCAGAACTTACCAGGGATATTGAATAGTCCTACCTCTTCGTTTAGAAATTCACACTGTTTTGACATGGAATGGAAGAGTCAGGTGTAATTGTTTTATATACATACCTTGTTTCCCTGAAGATTATGCTTTGTTCATGTGATTTGGGTTCTGTGTTTATCAGAATCAAAATGTTGAGCTGGGGTAACTAGGTCAGCATTTCTGCACGTAGGAAGATGCACAGACACGGGAGATGAGGGATGGGGGAGAGCAGTGTTTGCTTTGTGCCAGGTTTGACTTCCGTTATCTCATGTAATTCACTTAAAAATTAGGTGAGATCAGCATTATGATTTCCAAGTCATAAATTAAGGAGACAGAGACTCTGAGACTTTCAGAAATTTTCCTAGGTCACAGGCTGGGGGGCAGAAGCCCGTATTGGAGCCTTACCCTCCGGCTCTGGACCTGTAGCACTCTTTCCCGTGGGAACTTGGAGACCCAGCAGAACAAACGGGTCACTTTTAATGCCTAACAAACTTAATGGCAATGTTCTCTTCTGTCACAACAGCTAGATTATTTGAAACTTGGTCTTCCCTAAACTTTGATATTCCGGACTTAGAAGAGAATGAAATATTAAGAAATTATATGTTATCAATAAATATGCATCTACATATGATGTAATATATAATGTATATTAATACAGACATAGATATCTTTCAGAAGGCTTTAGAATGTATTATTTTAACTTGGTATCATAGAAGAATAAGTAAGTATCTTAGCTCAAAAATCGTCAGTAAAATGCCCTTCATAAAAGGGGTTGAACTTAGCCATCTCCCTAAGCCAGAGGGAAGGTGTTTCAGTCCAAGTAAAGGTAAATAAGATCATGGCTTAAAAAAAAAAAAAACACTTATTACAGGATAATAACACATTTAGGAATCTCAGAGGTTGATAATTTTGCAGAATTTGAAATGGACAAATCCATGGTCGAGTTTAAATTAACTAATGCCAGGGGGAGGGTATAGCTCAGTGGTGGAGCACATGCTTAGCATGTATGAGGTCTTGGACTCAATCCCCAGGGCCTCCATTTAAATAAATAAATCGAATTACCCCCTCCCCTTAAAATTTTTTTAATAATAAATTAACAAATGCCATATTTTGTTAAACAAGTATTTAATGAGCAGCTTCTGGGTACAAGCGTACAGGGCTACATGACATTAAAACTGTACAAAACATGGCCCCTGTCCTTCAGCATGGCACTTCTGCTGACTGAAGTCTAGCATAGGAAACGGCGATGACTGCAGACCCAGGTCCTACGTGGTAGGGGTTGGTGGGAGGGGTGTTTCAGATTCCAGCTCAGCCTGTTGCAAAGGTGGACAGGAAAAGCACCACGGACCAAGAGGCTCTAGGCAGAGCCAGGACGAAGACATACAACTTGCAGCTCAGCATTGATACCCTGCTGGCTTTTTGCACCTGCAGGCAACCTTACCGCTGACTCACAGCGTGGACCTGCAGTGGCTGGTGGAGTGGAACGCAGTTCTGGTCAATAGCCATTATGATGTGAAGAGCCCTTCCCACGTCTGGATTTTCGCCCAGTCTGTCAAAGACCCCTGGGTCCTCTGCCTCTTCAGCTTCCTCCGGCAGGAGAACTTGCCCAAGCACTGCCCCACCGCCCTCAGCTACGCCTGGCCATACGCCTTCACTCGGCTGCAGTCGGTGATGCCCCTGGTGGACCCAAAGTAAGGCATTAGTGCGCTCTCCTCTCTGTTTTGCTTGCTTTACCATTTGCCCTTTTACATTTTTATTTTATATAAGAAATCGGGATATCATCCTCTCTAGTATCTGACTATCCTACTACAGAATTCTTAACATTGAGTAAAAGCAGGTTAAAAGTTCTTGTCTGGAGTTAGTTTTTCCCCCCTTAATAATCAGTGTGATTGTCTGAGCCTCGGATCTCAGCGTCTTACTGCTGAAGATCTTAAGTTCCATTCAATCTTCCACCCTTTAGAGACATTCCCTGTCCAGACAATCTTTGAGAGATAACTTGTTCAACCAGTTGGAGCCCTTCCCAGGATCTTTATTTAATAAGCGATATCTAAAATCTGGAATTTCGTTTCACTCTTGTTTTCTACTCCATATTTCTAGTAGCCCAATTAATGCCAAGAAAACCAGCACCGCCGGCAGCGGAGACAACTACGTTACCTTGTGGAGAAATTACCTTATTCTTTGTTTTGGAGTTGCAAAACCCAGTATTATGAGCCCAGGACACTTAAGAGCTTCCACTCCAGAAATAATGGCGACCACGCCCGATGGTACAGTGAGCTACGATAACAAGGTGACATGACATGCTTCAGAAGAATTATTCTGTAAGGTTTTTTTTTAGCTTGTTTGTCTAGAGTTCACAGTGTGAATTGCACTGTGCCTGCCATCTGGAGTATATGGGATCAGATTTTCATCCTACACATCTCTAAATTCCATTGAGTGTTTATGTGAATAATTTATTATTCCTCCCTGACAACTGGGGAGCTGAAGATCAAGGGACGTTAGGAAACTTGCCTAGGGCCACAGAGTGACTTGTATTTACTAGTGCCTTGAGGTTTCATTCATGTCCTGCATACCACATTTCTCTCACTCCTCACCAAGTATTCACCTTTAAACCGTGTCTTGATTAAATTATCGTGTTAAAGATGGCTTTGCGGAGTTAAGTGAGTTTAAAAAATAATAATAATAGATGGCCGTTATACTGTAATAATAAGAATGTTCTTTAGGATGTGTGTCCCAGGTGAAAATGCATTCATTGTGCTGTGTTAAAATTTATGTGCTTTTTTTCCTGAAATGATGGCAGTGCCTTGGGATGTGGTTCAGTACTTTAAAACTGTTATAATGGAATCATCGTTTAATTAAAGGAAGCATCAGTTATCATGTTACCTGTTTTTCACTTTTGATTAACTTGTTTCAGGCCATAGGCACCCCATCGGTGGGAGTTCTGTTAAAGCAGCTGGTGCCTTTGATGAGACTGGAGGGCATTGAGATCACAGAGTCCCTAGTTTTAGGATTTGGAAGAACAAATTCCCTTGTTTTCAGGTACAGTGATCTGAATGAGTTGTTCTGAATTCCCACGTGCTGCTGCTGTGGCAGTTGCTGATTCTGACGCAAGTTTGAGTTCGCGTATTGGCTTGTGTCTGGAGAGTCTGCAGGCTTTGCACAATTTATGTCCTTTGGCTTGATTTGCATGTGACAAGCATTCTTTGCTGCTGCCTCCTCGCCTCTCACTTTTAGTCATTGCGACTTTGATTTTACCCGTTGGATTTTCTCTCGCTCGTAAGCTTTGTTTTAGGTGACTGTAAGTGAAGATAATTCAGGGTCAATCCCTAGTTAGACAGACTGTTCAGAGGCTATAATGTCAAAATAACAAGTGTCTGCTCATCAGCCGCTTGGACAAAGACTCCCAAAGGTTAAGCATTGGTAGAACACTTCCTGGGGTGTCTGCTACCATTAAATGCTTGTTGGTCTTTCTGTAAGATGCTGTATTTGCCTTAAGAGGACCATCACATCTTAATTTCCGGATTCCTTACTCATTTCACACCTGTAATCAAATAACCCTTCCATCTGAGACAGTGTCAAAGCCTTTGCAAAGAGTTATCATTAAATGTTAGTTCAGGCTGCTTCTGATGACTTTATCTAACAGTGAAAGCCTGGAAGGGCAAAGAAAATCTTAGTTTTTCATGCACACAGAAAAGGGAACGCTTCAAGCATCGGTGAGAAATCGTCTGAAAAATGAAGATTAATGAGACATTTTAGAAGCAACTGAAAAACATGTTACAATATAGAGTCAGATTTTATCCGTAAAAAAAAATTGCGACTACTTGAGTGCCAGTTAACCAGTGTTTTACTACTTACTGGTTATATAATGGTGTATACAGATATACTAAAGAAGATAATAAAAATAATGCCTAGAATTGCCTAACGTTCTTTCCCAAAGAACCTAAGGCTCCTTTGGGTATCTTACCCTCTGAGTATTCCTAGGAGCAGGCACGATTATGCAATTTACTAGCCACGTGGATATGGAAAACTTAACGTCTCTGGGCCTCAGTTCCCTCATCTGGAAAATTGTTTTATAAATAAAAGTAAAATGAATCTCTCTAATTTAAAGAGATTGGTATAATTATAGAATAAATCTTACAGATTTATTGAGAGGATTAAGTGTAAAAACACGTGTAGTAAATATTTGATAAATGGTTGCAATTAGGCAAAAGAGACCGTTAGTATTATTTCCATTTCTTTGATGAAGAAATTCTAGCATCTGTATTGGAGAAATCTGGAATGGAATTCAGGCTTTCTATTTCTCAGCACAGAATGCTATAGAGTTTACCTTCCTGTCCTTGGATTTCCCTGGAGGGTGATGTTTAATGGCACAAAATATTCTAGCAGGAAATACAAGGTTTCAGACATGGAGCAGACTATAGACAAAATACCTAGCGACAGGCTCCTAATTTTGTCCATTGTGACAAAGCAAATCAGAAGTTAGTTCCTAAAGATGGCAGTTGATTAGATTAGCAGATATAAAGCTGAGACTGGAGGTACTGGGGACAGGTGAACTATATACATGTAGTATAAGATATGCATTAATATGATGAATTTTTTATTTTCACTGTGTAAGAGAAAATGTTTTGATGACAACCTATTATAGTACTGGCCATAATTTACATTGATCATAAAGCTCAAATAAAATAATTTGTCTCTGAAATTCCAGAAAGACTTCAAATCAGCTATAAATCAGTGCCCTGAGCACTGATCCCAAAGGTGGTACCATAGTAATTGCACCTGTTTCTTTTGCTCTAATTAGATTGAGAATTTCTTCTGTTCAGGGGCTCAGTTTTATCTATCTTCAGCCCTACAGCCTGCAGTAAAGGGCTTTGAACTTAGTAAGCACCTACGTAATATTGTTTGTGCAGTTGTTTAGGTAGTGTTTTACCGTAGAGGTCTCCAGAACATTAAACCAAAACTAAGTCAACGAATTTGTATTGACCCCAAATTATATACACAGCACTGGGATTAAGACTGATAATACGAGGTCTAGCCCAATGCCTGATTCCAGTTCATTGTGTGATTGGGAAATGGAAAGGAAAGGCCAGGGGGGATTTTGATACCAGAAGCAAAGTTTTTTTAAAAAGCAGATTAGTTAGTATTGAATGGCTATATTTTGTGACAAATTTGGTGTCAATAATGATGAATTCTAAATGCTGACCTTTTTTATTCATAGAGAATTGGTGGAAGAACTTCACCCATTAATGAAGGAGGCTCTGGAACGAAGACCAGAGGTAAGGTTTTGAATTTAAATAATGAATGCCTTGGTTTATTTGGACAGTAGTGTGAGTTTAAATCATACCCAGTGGTTTCCCCTAAAGAAAACAAACATATCAACATACTTTTAACAATGAATCTTACTATTTTAACTTTTGTTATTTTCATTATTTTTCAGTATTATTATTTCAGTATTGTACTAAATATAATATCATATGGTTCCAATTTTAAAAGATTTTAGGTCCAAAACTTAAGCAACCTAAATAGTCATGTGTTTGCTAAGATATTACATTCTTGCAAGAGGTTTTAGTTAAGACTGAATTTTGCTTTTTAGTTAGTTTGCTTGTTTTTCACAAGGGGTTGAATGTCCAAGAACATTGTTTCATCTGGTACATGAGGCATTTTCCTCAACATCATTGTCCCTGAAGTGAACTCTGAAAAGGATAAACTTATAATAGAGCAGGATGAAAACATTTAAAGATTAAACAAGAACCTCCTCATGTAGTAGATAAGATGCAACAAGCAGCTGAATTTTGGCAACTCAAGTAAGCATAGTTTTACCTCCGTGACCAGAACTGGGGGGACTGTTAGTGACCACGGTCCTTTTCCACTTGTTTCTGATATTTTAGTTTCTCAGCAGCTGCTGGGAGCCTCTAGAAAATGAGACTTATTGATTCTCAACATTTCCAACTTATAAATGTTTTTTGACCCACTTACGATCTGTTTCTCTCGTAGCCCATAATAGAAAGTGTATTCTCTAAGGATTAGGAAGGAAGAAAAATACTTTTTGTCTTCTAAGCTTAGAAAATGGAAAATGACTTGATGATGCCTTTCTTTAGTACAGTTTCCTAAAGCAAAGGTAGCATTGTCGTGCCATGTCTGTAAATGGTATTGCCTCTTTCCACACAGAACAAAAAACGCCGAGAACGGCGGGACTTGTTAAGGCTACAGCTACTTAGAATTTTTGAACTTCTGGCTGATGCTGGTGTGATAAGTGACAGGTAGAGTGGAAATTATACTGAGTTAATCTTGCTTTACCAAACTGATCTTTTTGTCTCTTTCTTTTTCTTTTTTTTTTTTTAATATTACATTTGACTTTTACTTAGAAAAGTACCCAAAAGCTTGGTTTTTAAAAAAAAAAAAAAGTATTTACACTACACAAAGGTCAAGAGCACATTTAGTGTGTGCATTCTGACAGTGAATCTTACTTTCCATGCTGCATGCGCTACTTTGACACAAAGACTAATCATCTAAAATTTTAATTTCCTTTTATTCCAGCACAAATGGAGCCTTAGAGCGGGATACTTTGGCCCTTGGAGCTTTGTTCTTAGAATATGTGGACCTGACCCGCATGCTCCTAGAAGCTGAAAATGATAAAGAAGTTGAAATTCTGAAGGATATCCGGGCACATTTTAGTGCCATGGTTGCCAACTTGATTCAGCGCGTTCCAGGTGATACATCACTGCAAGTTACCTTTCATGCTGGAAAAGACATTTGTGTTCATTTGTGTGCTTTCCTCTTTAAACCCACTGGCCTGTGGGCCGGTCTGGGATGGGATGGTTTATTTGTTTGGAAATACCTGGAAATCCACGAGAACAGATTGTGGTTATGCAGCAAAGGGTTGGTAGGGGAACAAAAGGAATTAAGTCTGGCTTTGTGCTCATCATCACTTGTGTTCTTTATTTCGGCTCCCATCTGAGCATGAACCTGTGTGATTTCCATAGGAAGAAACTAATTCAAAAGGAACATTCACATGTATTTTCATTCACCTTGTGCTAATCTGTGAACGTATAATCTCAGCGATAGTCCCACTCTTGGCTCTATTCAATCAACACGTTATATAGAATTCTATATAGCTCAAGAACTTATTGAGAATTTTTTTCACAGAGCAAATAGGTCTAAAGCATTTTCATCTAACAGAAGCATAGAGAATAAAAATAGCTCATCAGTTTGATGTAAAAATTAATTATTGTAATTAAAGCTTTTTGACATAATTACAAAAAGCTGCAACTCAACTGTTTCTGCTTTTTCATCATTTTGATATTGGAAAACCTTCTTACCAATCCGCCGCATCTTTGATGACCCTAAATTAAGATTTGAGTTAACTTCTTCGGTAAAAGTGTGTTTTGTTTAAAATAGTCTATACGTTGTATTTCATAGTTCTTCCTAAAGACTCCGCAGCAATCGAGAGAACATTTTTCATGTAATCAGCAGCTGAGTGGAAGGTGTTGTGTTTTTTTCTGGACATTGATTAGAGAACAGTGTCTCTGAGTCCATTTTCTATCTCTACTTTCTGCTCTGAGACGAGGTGCTATTGACTGAAACATGAGAAGAAGAAAAAGAAACTTAGGCTTGACTTGTTAGATATATGTTTCATGACCAAAAGAAAACTTGAGTTAGAAAATGAAATTTTACTCCTTTCCCCAAAACTTAAGGATCATGCATAATAGCAACATAAACTGTATTCTCTATATTTTTCAGTTTAGCAGACTCTTAGGCTCTGTGTTTTCTCTCTAGTTCACCATCGAAGATTTCTCTTCCCCCAGCAAAGCCTGAGGCACCATCTTTTCATCTTATTTAGCCAATGGGCAGGACCCTTCAGCATTATGTTCACGCCTCTGGACCGTTATAGTGATAGAAATCATCAGATTACAAGATACCAGTATTGTGCATTAAAGGTAGGTCACCTTCGCCTCAGTGAATGACTTTGCTCTCATCCTGGAAGAGACTCCCAGAAATAAATTCCTCTATTGCTAGGACTCTTCAGAATTTTCAGAATCATGGTTATAGCGTGGTTTCTTTTAGAAAATTAACTGTATAGCACCTCTGTCATGTATACCAGAAGTTGCTGTCAGGCTGACATTTGCCTCAGGGAAGCTAATTTAAACCCTGGCCCTGGTAGTCATTTGGACCCACTAATTACAAAGTGAATCAAATCTTCCCTTACATTCTCTTCCCTTTCTTCCTCCTCTCTCAAAGAAACTAAAGTTTATATTCTTCATTTTCTTTATCTTTGATTAAGAACCACAATTATTTATTTCTATATTTTTCGCAGTTTGTCAATTTAGTACATTAGTCAAATATTTGTCAAATTTGTCAGTTTAGTACGCTAGTCAAATATTTGTCATCAAAGGAAAATTTGAAAAGCTATGCTTTTCCTACAAGCAGAATTCATTCATCTGAAGTCACCAAAGATAAATTTATTTTAAATACTGTGAAATGGTCATTTTGTTTTGATTATCTTAGTCTTTCATCATAAAGATTAATTATAAAATTACATGTCTACGAAGTTCAATTTATGGGTTTTAACTCTTATAAAAAGACAAAATTAGGAATCTGGTTTTTTTTTTAATTGAATCCGTTAAGGAATATTCTTAAATCTTATGGAAATAACTACTTTAAAAGACCTTAATCGTTTATGAATCTGGTAGTATGTTTTTTAAACTCAGTTGCATACCATCCAGTCATCCCAGGTTTCATTCCCAGGTTGTGTTCTGTTTCGTTGTCAGGCTATGTCAGCCGTGTTGTGCTGTGGCCCAGTGTTTGACAACGTGGGCCTTTCCCCAGATGGTTACCTGTATAAGTGGCTTGACAACATTCTGGCTTGTCAAGACTTAAGAGTGAGTACTAGCCAAAAATGCATTGTTTTTAAATATCTTGAGGGTTCTGCCTTGGTTGCGTTACTGACATTTCTAAGCATTGTTCACAGCACAGTTTCTTCAAACATCAGCCACGAAAGTGTAGGCTTATGTGCTGTTCACATTACACTGTGATGCATCAGGATGAAAAACACAGTAACATTTACCAAAGTTGACCATAAACAAGGCCGTAAAGCAAGTCTCCATGAAGTTCAAGTGATTGCAATCACTCAGGCTATGTTCTTTAATCACAGTGGCATTGAGCTAGTAATCAATAATAAAAAATGATAATAATTAAGGAATGCTCTTTGAGATAACCAGTGAGTCAAAGAATAAATAAAAATAGAAAGTAAAAAATATTTTTAACTGAAGAATAATGGAAATACTACATTGTAAACTTGTGGGTTGCTTAGAATGACTGTGTGGCCTTAAATGCATATATTAGAAAAAAAGCTGATAATCAATAACCTAACCACCCATTTCAAGAAGTTAGAAAAAGAATAATGTATCAAACTCAAAAAAAGTGCAATGAAGGAAATAATAGAGCTAAGAGCAGAAATTAATTAAAGAGAAAAAATTAATAGGCATGCTCATTTAAACCAAAAGTTGGACTTATTTAAAGACTAATAAAATTAATAAATCCGTGGCAAGTCTGATCAAGAGAGATAAGACACATGTCACCATCCTGAGAAATGTAAAGGGCGCATCACTACAGATGCTACAGATATAAAAGTAAGAGAACATATGAACATCTTTGTGCCAATAAACTTGAAAATTTAGATAAAATAGACAAATTCCTAGAGAAACGCAAGAAGAAAAGAAAATCTCAATAGTCATAGAAGTAATAAAGAAACTTAATCTATATTTGAAATTCTTTCCACAAAGAAAACTTTAAGGCCAGATGACTTTACAGATTAATTCAATATTTAAGGGACAAATTGCATTGATTTAATACAAATCCTCAAAGAGAAAACAGCTCAAGAGGAAATACATCTTAACATATTTTGTGAGACCCACATAAGCTTCATACTAAAACCTGACAAGAATTTAATGAGAAAGACAATTAAAAGGCAATTTCATTCATGAAGATAGATACAAAAAAATTAAACAAAATATTAGAAAATTTAATTTAGTGATATTAAAAAGATGACTCATCATGAGCAAATTGAATTATTCAAGAACTGCAAGATTGGTTTAATATCCTTCAGTTGGTTCAAATGTCCTTCAGTTCATTTGTATATTAATTATATTAATAGGGTCTTAAAAAGAAAATATCATATGATCTCAATAAATACAGAGAAAGCATTTAATAATATCATTCGTGAGAGAAACTCCTAATGAAACTAAGAATAAAAATGAACTCCCTTAGTTTGATAAAAGGTGTTTTTAAAAAAGCCTATAGTAAACAAACTAAATAGTGAATCCTGGAAGTGTTCCCTGAGATTAGAATGATCCAAGAAGCCCCCTTACCACTTTTATCAACATTATTAAAGATACTACCCAATGTATTAGAAAAGGAAAAATAAGATGTCAGGAATGGAAAAGAAGAAATAGGTTGTAGATCTATCTAAATGTGAAAGCTAAAAAACTAACATTCCTAGAAAATGACACAGGAGGATATTTCAATCCTTGGTATTAGGGAAAGATTTCTTAAACAAGATGCAAGGATTACTAACCATAAAGAAAGAATAATTAATAACTTGTATTTATCAAAATATACCATTAAGAATGTAAACAGGCTAGCCATAGAGTGACAGACGTTTGCAGCATAAAACCAACAGAGTTCTTATCTAGAAGAGTAAAGGGCCCTACAAATAAGTAAAATAAAGACACTCACAGAAGAATAAGTGGAGACTTGACCAGTTTACAAAACAGGTATCTAAATGGCCAATAAACATAAGAAAAGGATCTCAAATTCATTAGTAATCAGAGAGTTGCAGACTAAAGCCACATGAGATACAACTTCAAATTCACTAGAATGGCTAAAATTTAAAAGATTAACAATACTAAATATTGATGAGGAAATGGAGCAACAGGAACTCTCATACAATGCTCTAGAGAGAGTAAATTAGAATAACCTTTTGGAAAACCAATGGGCATTATCTCCTGAAGTTGAGCATAGCACACCCTACAACCCAGAAGTTGTATTCCTCTGTATACATCCACTATGTGTAACATAAGACACAGAAATATCCAAAGCAGTATTATGAAGTCAAAAGCTGGAAGCAACCCAGATGTCCATCAGTAGTAAAATGAATAAATTGTGGATCCATCGTAAGTTAGAACACTATACAACAATGGAAGTGAGTGAGTGTGGATGACTTTTAAACATAAGTTGAATGAAAGAAAATAGACACAAAGTTATATATTGTATAATTCTACTTACAGTAGAGTTCAGAGCAGCTCAGACTAACCAATGGTGGCAGAAATTGGGATAGTGGTTACTTTTGAGGAAGAGGGAGAGGTTAGTGATTAAGAAAAAGTTGCAGCATTGCATCCTCTTAAAGAGGAATTTGTGGAATACAAATTAATCAAGATGAATGTTCAGTCTTCACTCCTTTTACCCAGTTTATGTTTGCTAAGCTTGATTTGGTGTCTTTCCCTAGAATAACCTTTCATGAAATGTGAATAATTGTTTTTCTCCATGTATTCAGGTTCATCAGCTTGGCTGCGAAGTTGTCGTCTTGCTATTGGAATTAAATCCTGACCAGATAAATCTTTTCAACTGGGCAATTGACCGATGCTACACTGGTTCCTACCAACTCGCATCTGGCTGCTTCAAAGCCATTGCTACTGTGTGTGGAAGCAGGTATGAATTCTTTAAATGGAAGGTACTGCCCAGTGACAAGTGCAATGAAAGATGCTCTTCATTCATATGAATAATTGAGAGCTGGCTGCTTTTGCAAGGATCTGAGCAAATTCTAAGGAAATACAAAATGGTCTGCATTTCCTCAGCAGACAGATTATTCCCTCTAAGTCCACAGCTACGCTGACTTTTCGTTCTACTGGGAGAATGGTTTGTAGTTATAGCACCCTTCTTTTTAATTGCCTGGAAATTTATAATGAAGTAATACAACAGGATTTGAAAATAATAAAGAAGATACATTAAAGGAATTAAGGGCATTTCTGGAGGTGTTTGTGATGGGTGCGAGCTGTAGGCCCTTCAGTCATTTTGAGACCAAACCAAACTCCAGAAGCAACCTAAAAATGCCAAATTCCTCTTGTCAAAAACTTCAGAAAGGAAGAAAAGGAAAGAAAATGTGTCTCCCTGGATTCCATAGATCACACTTAAAACCACTCCCTAATTATGTAAATTCGTCATTCAGGGGAGTCATTCAGCACTACAATTTATTGAGTGAAATAATTTCATAGCCAAGATGAAAGGGTTAATGAAGACTCCCCAGATTGCATACATTATTCCCAAGAAAAAGCTTATTATGTGTTAGAAATTGAGAGAAGGCAGCTCAAGATTATTTTTGAAAGGACTCATATAGACTTATTGCAGACTAAAGCCACATGAGATACAACTTCAAATTCACTAGAATGGCTAAAATTTAATTTTGATTAAATGTTGCGTTTTAATAGCTATCTTGAACTACCAGATAAAGAAAATAAGAGTAAATCAGTTTTAAATTCCAACCTATTATGGTCATAAATTAATAAGAACAGAATTTTAGAGGATATCTACTTTCAATAAACCTCAAGTGAATGTGCTATTCAAAGAAACGTTTCTCTTTAATATTTTTCTTTCTTTTATAAAGATAGTAGATAACATTTCATGTCTAAAGCTTTCATTTTCTATAACCTTAGTAGTAAAATTATTATATATGTATACTTAATTTCCATAAGAGATATAGCAGATGAGCATAATCTAAACTGTCTGATTTTCCATTGGTTTATTTCTTGATGTTAGCATTACTAAGTAATATTTATACCTATAGAATATTACCAAAACATTTTTTACAAAAATCTCTTTCCCTGGGGTGTGTTTTTATTTCATGTATTTCAACATTCTAAAAATGAATTTCTGTTCACATGACTCTGATTTTAAAAAAAACTTGTTTAGTATCTATGACTTGGACCATAGATTCCTTTGACAAAAATAAGAATAATAAAACGTCCCTCTCTTTGCTGCCCTTCTCCCAGTGAACTTGATTTGAACTATTCTAGTCAAATTTATTTCATTGTGTAGCCATCTCATAAAATATCACTCTGCATTCCTCTGAATAAATCTAGGTATTTTTTTAGCACAAATAAATGCTTTATGAATTTAGCAATATCATCTCAATTCCAGTAATATTTGAGTCACAAAAATATTAGGTTATAAAGCCTTCTATGTTTAGAGTATATTTTTTTAGGATTGTATCCTAAACTATTTTGGTTTCTTAAACAAATACTGTTTATCAGCTTACACTCAAGACACTCATCTCTTGTGAGGGAAGGTCAGAGGCCAGGCGATGCCATGGCTGCAAGTTCTCCGCCAAGACAGTAGCCAACACTTCTGTCATTTCTCACTACAGAGCATGTTGAGAATTTAAAGTCTCAGCTGTGGCCTAAATTTTGCTCTCTTTTCCCATAAATTCTCAGTCTGTATAGTCTGGATAAGCCTCCAGATGTGTTTGAGCAATCTTTGCTCCTAGGTTTTCAGTACTTTTTTCGAAAGCAACTCTGGTGTTTTAGACTTTGCTTTATTTTCTGCAAGTTTGCTTCTAAAAAACACCTAAGCAACTTATGAAATAATCTGTTCCTGAAAAGTCATACATAAACTGGATCATATTTTAAATTTCTCGAACAAGTTGTTTGTACAGTAACTCCCACAACAAGACCACGGTGTAAAGCAGAGAACACTTCCTAGAAAGTAAGTAATTACCTCTCCCTTCTCAAATAATAATGATCATATGTTGGGTTTATTTTTGTAGAAACAGGACAGCTTATAAGCAGACTTATTTATTAAGGAATCACTTATAATTGAGTTTTTTAAAAAACCTTAAAATTTTCACATTTTTTAGAATTCTCTTGTTGATTAAAACTTTCTACCTTTCTACCTTTTCTACCTAAAACTTTCTACCTTTAGTTTTAGAATTAAAGCGATTTTTGAGTGGCTAATATATCAATCCTTATGGTCAGCAGCTGTAATGGGAAAAAAAATGGTTCTCTACATTTTTTTTTTAATTTATGTATTGAATTCTTTGGAGGTAGACCTATCCAGGATGGAATCTAGGCTCCACCTCTCCTCCCTGACCTTGAGCAAATACTTAATTTCTCTAAGCCTCCCAGGCTTGCTGTGAAGATAAATAACAAATCTGGGTAAAGGACTTGGTATAGTAACAGCACAAAGTAAGCACATCATGACACAAATATTACCTGCCCATCAGTCATCATCTTCCTCACCACCATCATGGTGGGGGGGGGGGCTGCCCAATTTCCCACATGATACGTCAGACTCATGCTTTTTTGCTCATTTAAAGTTCTAGAAAAGTAATCATTTTGGAGTGCAAATTGGTAAAGCCATTTTAAAGGGCAATATAGCCGTATCGACCAAAATTTTGACCCCACGTGACCTCTTCTAGAAATCTACTCTAAAGAAGTATTTGTACATTTGATGTCTGCAGCATTATAATAGTAGAAAAATGAAAATAACCTTTAAATGTTGGTCAGTGCATGGCAAAGGTTGGCTTCCCCAGGAAACAAGACTGTGAGGTGGAGATTTGAGTTCAAATATTTATTAGGGAAGGCCCTTGGGATCAAGCTCTATGGGGAAGTGAAGGATACCGGACTGGGCAGCGAAAAGAAACCTCAGCCAGTCCCACAGGGGTGCTGCTGGGGAGCAGGCATGGCCTTGGCCCAGAGAGACCAGGTCCCAGAGAGGGATTCAGCCCAAGACAGCAGCTTCCCACCCTGCAGAGTAAGGAGCGCCTCAGTCCTGCGACGGGGATCTGAGGGGCACACACAGCAACTGCCACAAGGCAGTGATCTATGGTCGGTCCATACTGTGGAATACTGCCCAGGTATTAAGAAGACTGAAGTGAGCCTCACTGGTGAAAAGGCGAATCTCCAAATAACACATGTAGGTGGTATGTTCACGGTTACGTTTGGAATCCTGTGTAGTGGCGGAGGGATATTTTGATGCAGATACATGCACATACACGCGTATGCAGAAGAGAGTGATTGCCTCTAACAACTGAGGCAGAGAAAGGAGGCGGAGCACTTCCACGTTTTCTTCTCCGCACCTCCCTGCAGCCAGCATCAACTTGCAACCCTTGTGTGAACCATCTTCAGGGTGGATCCTCCAAACCCCACATGTTGCTCGAATTTTCTAAAACAAAATATACTACTCGTATCATGCAAAATTAAATTTGATTTATATCAAAAATAAAAAGTGAAAAACAACCCTTCTTCCGTGTTTAACCAGTCCTCACTATAATCCCTCACTAAGTGTGCTGTACAATGGGCAGGTACCCGTAGTAGGAGTATGCCTTTCTAGAAGGATGATTGTCCTAAAACGGAACTTCCTAGATCGTGTAAGGAGCCCCCAGGAAAAAGAACATTCTTTTTTTTCACCTTTAAGCTGTCTTCTGCTTTCTGAAGTTTGCCTCAAAATATGTATCAGTCACTCGCTTCTGCTTGTGGCCCATTCGCTAATTGTTTACCTCACCAGGAGTTTTCTCTTTGAGACCTCGTTCCCACTGTAGACTAAGAAAGTACATACAGTGAGAAAGACGTCATCTTCAAGCAGTGTTACACAGCTAGAGAGAAGATGAGGACGTAACGGCCACATGGCATTTGCTCACACCACTGGTCCCCACAGAACCTATTCCTCGTGTTCCTCCTCTCCCCTGGCTCCCTCCCCGCACATCCAGTTACCAGTCCTGCTGATTCTGCCTCCCTTGTGTTTTTCACGTCTGTCCCCTCCTTTCTGTCTCTACCATCCCTGTCCTGATTCCGGCCCTTGTCAGTTCCCCTCTGGATTATTGTAACGGCTTCCAGCATTGACCCCTGTACAGTCCATCCTCCACCAGGCAATCAGAGTGACTCTTCAAAAGCTATCATTGTCCCACCGCCCTGCTACAGATCCCGTAGGGGCTTCATGATTTTTAGGATGAAGTCCATGAGCAGGTCATCATCTGAACCCACCTACCACCCTCGCCCCTTCTCCTTCTGTTCCTCTGCTTATTTCTTTCACTACGTCTGCTACACAGAGGTTCTTCCCTTTTGCAGGAGGTGTTGTGCATTTTCACTGTTGTAATCTTTGAAAATGCTGGCCTTCTCTCTGCCTAGAGCGCTCCCCGTGCTACTCCTTCTGTGGCCCTGCTAACAATCACCATGTCTCTGGTGCTTCAAGGCTCAGTTTCCTTGTGTCCCCCTTGGAAAGGCCTCCCCTAACCCCATGTCTGATGTAGGGGTCGCCTGTCGGGTTCTGTGTCGTGCGGGGGGTAGTCCCACCAAGACTCACTGTGACGAGACTGTGGAGTTTGTCTCCCTTACTGAACTATAAGCCTTCCTTAGGGGAGGAGACCAGCCTGACTAACTTAATATAATGACACTTTGCAGTTACTTCTGATACATTTTGGTGCCTAATAAATTTAGGTGGATTAAATGAAAATATTGTCAGTGAGTTACTGAGAAATTTAGACATATTTGTATTTGGTTTTCATTTGCCAATAGACAGATTTTTTTTGCATTCATTTATCCTGGTATGGCAGTATTCAGT
Organism: Camelus ferus; assembly: GCF_009834535.1. Taxonomy (NCBI): domain Eukaryota; kingdom Metazoa; phylum Chordata; class Mammalia; order Artiodactyla; family Camelidae; genus Camelus; species Camelus ferus. The sequence goes on along the minus strand of NC_045709.1, from coordinate 17,457,606 downwards.
TTTAACCAAAAATAGAGTTATTACCTTTCACCTACTAATAAACAACAAAAGAATGAGGGGGAAATGACCAAATGGGCATGGGACTGTCACTAGCAAGTGTGACTGAGGCCAGGGTGCCAACTAGAATTTGGAGAGGTAATGATTTATCAGGGTAACTAGCCAGGCTGTGTCATAAACTATGCTGTTGGTTTTTTTGTTTTTTTTTTAAGGAACTACCCCTTCGACATAGTGACATTGCTGAACCTTGTCCTATTCAAGGCCTCTGACACCAACAGAGAGATTTATGAAATCTCCATGCAGCTCATGCAGGCACGTATCGTTGACTGTACAGAAACTGCCACCCTTGGGCACAGAGAGTAGCAATGGTAGTTGGTCCCTAGATGGCTGTTTGTTTATTTCTGCACATCACTGGTCAGTATGTAGAGTCAAAACACAGTTACATGATCTTCTGTAAACACAGGGAGTAACGGCTGCTTTACCTTTAATAAATTAAAGTATGCATTCATTAGTTTTATTTAAAAAGCTTATTAAATATGAATACTCCTGAGACAGCCAGCCAGTGTTTTTTCCACACTGTTTCTGACTTTCCTGCCTCTTTGTAGATCCTTGAAGCAAAGCTTTTTGTATACTCGAAGAAAGTGGCTGAACAGAGACCGGGCAGTATTCTCTATGGAACGCACGGCCCGCTGCCTCCCCTCTACAGCGTGTCCCTAGCGCTCTTGTCGTGCGAGCTGGCCAGGATGTACCCCGAGCTCACGCTCCCACTCTTCTCAGGTACCGCACCATTGTCATTCAGGCCATGTGTGATCGTTTCTGCTCTGAGAATCCTTCCTTCTTAAATTCTAGTGTAATTTTGAGCCACAATTATTGATGCTAAATTTGTAGCTCAGAGTTGCTTTGGGCTAAGTTCAGTTACATATCTGTAAATATAAAACAGTGTGTTTATCTAAGTCAGTGTAAGTATAAATAAACACAGAACAAATGTGAAGATGCTTAGATGAATCATAATGCTCTACACACATTATGTATGTAAAATTTCCCAAAGAGATGAACTGTGGGTAGTGTAACTTCTAATACACACGACGGCTGTGAGTTGCTTTTTAGTGGTAGTGACGATGGTATTTTGTAGCTTAAATGTTGCCGTGTATCTAAGTTGTTGAGAGTTTGATTTGGGGCACATCTTTACAAGTAATCCTTGTGAATAATGTTTTGGAAAATCCACTTTTAAAGAATTACACGTGTTGATTAACTACTTGCCTAGGCCCACGTAGCTAGCACCTTGCTGAGAGATTGGCTTTGGTCTCTTAAGTCATCTTTCTTTTCCGTCCACATCACCAATACCTTAGTCCAAATCCTTATCTGTCCCCCCACCCCACCCCTGCCTCTAACATCGCCTGCCTGCCCCCTCCACACAGCGGACCATCCGCTACACAAAACCAAATATGCACAGCTCTTTTCAACTCAGATTTGTCTGCCCAGTTGTCCTAAAACTAACTGCTGATAGTAATAGCTCCTATCTACTGAGTGCCTGTGCTAGGCACTTTCTATACATTTCATTTATCCTTTAAACTCCACAACCCTATGAGTAGTGGTTAGAAATGAGGCTCTGGAGTTAGGAAGCCTGGGTTCATCCCTGGCCTGCCATTCACACAGCCTTGCTGTTTGACCTCAGGCAAGTCCCAGGACCTCTAAATTCCGTTTCCTTATCTACAATAGTAACCACCTTACAGAGTGTGAAGATTAATGTAAGCTAATACAGATCAAGCAGTTGGCCCAGTCCTGGCGTGGAATTAGCACTGTGATTCTCACGTCTATTTTACAGATGAGAAATTAAGACTCAGGGACAAGTAATTTGCTCAAGACTGTATAGCTAGGGAGCAAGCAAGTCGGAATTAAATGCAGATGTCTTCCTCCAAAGCCAGTGCTATAAAATTGAAACTCCTTCACTTGTTTAAAAAAAAAATCTCCTTTTCCACCTTTCATCTAAGAACCCTCTACTCCAATGACACTTCATCTCTTACCAACATTTCAGGCCCTTTTATAAATCCTTGCTTCTGTACCTGCTGCTTCCTCTGCTGGAAATGGCCCTTCTCCCATCTCCTTAGCTTCCAGTCTTCCTTAAGATCCAATTTAAAATCTGCTTCTACTGTGAAAACCTCTCTATTATCTGAGACAGAGTTAGTCACATCCTTGCATTGTGTCTGAAACAGTGGAAGGACTCAAGAAAAACCTTTTTCTTGGAATTTTCTTTAGAAAACCTTTCTTGGAAAACTAAAATTTATTTTTATTCACTCCAGCCAAGATTTTGAGTGCCACCAGTGTGCCAGGCACTGTGCTTGGGTCCTAGGAATACCAAGCGGAGTAAAACAGTCTACCATTAAAGGTTCACAGTCTAGTAATAAAGAAAGATGTGCAGGCTTGTGATTATGATGCAGTGCAGCAAGTGCGACTTTACCTTTTTTGTATATGTGTATATTTTTTATTGAAGTATAGTCAGTTTACAATGTTGTGTCAGTTTCTGGTGTACAGCATAATGCTCCAGTCAAGTGCAATTTTAAAAAAGCATGTTCTCTGTATGAGGTGGAAGATTGAGGAGTAATCAGTTTTGGGGCCAGGAACATCGGGAAAGACTCCCCAGAGAAGTTGGTGTCAGAGCTGCAGTTCGAAAGAAGAGAAGTTTGCAAAGCAGACAGGTAGTTGACATGGTAGTTGGCAAGTAGACAGGCGTCACAGGCCAAGGAAATGGCATATGCATCGGCTGAGAGGTATAAAATAGCTTGATGCATGTGAGAGATTATATAGTAGTCAACTGGGCTAACATCACATGCAGGGAAGGGGGAAGGGTCATAGACAGAGAGGCAGCAGTCCATCTCGGAAGGCCCTGTATTGTACCTTAAGGAGTTTGCAGGCCATTGGACTCTGTGTGCTTCTTGAAACCCCTGAGAACCCTGTGGACAGGGAGGGCATCCAAGCAAGCGGTGTGGGTTTTGACAGCCACTGATCAGTTTCATACAAGAAGAGAGGAGGATGAAATCAGAGTGAGTTTTGGAAAGACTGGCTGCAGTCTGGAGGGTGGATTAGGGAACGTCCAATCCAGAGAGAGGGGACCAGTTGAGGAACAACAGTAGTGCAAGGAGGAAACAATGAGGGACAGACTCAGACAGCCCAGTGAGAGCGGAGGGGAGAGACCACGGTCAAGAGCTGCTGGGCGTTTGCGCAGGAGGGAGTGCCTGATGTGGCGTCTGGTGGGCAGGTGGAGGTGGCCGCACCCAGAGAGCCCATGCAGAGGGAAGAGAAGGGTCAGGTGAGGGGAGATCACGAGCTCAGTTTGGGGTATCGGCTTGGAGTGTGGGCACCTGTTGGACATCCTTCTGTGTAGACAGACCAGGGTCAAGGGAAGGCCAGCACTAGCAACTCATGGACGACCAGAGGGGGTTAGAACCACAGGAGCAGATGAGGTCATGGATGGAGAGAATACAGAGTGAAAGAACGAACCTGGATACCCAGCTTGTGAGGACCAGGCCAAGGAAGGACGAGGGAGCAGAGGGAAGGAGGCGTGTTCACGGAAGGAAAATACCTGGAAAGTGTGTTTTATGGAAACCTGGGGAAAACAGGATTTCAGGGGAGAGAGTGAGCAGTCCACAGCCTTGAATATGTAGAGAGATCCGCGAAGATAAGGTCTAAAAATTACCATCCGGATTTCACAATTCATTAGTAGCAGTCGATGGTTTCCATGGAGAAGTAGCAGCAGAAGCCAGATCTCAGGGGCTTGGCTGAGAAAGAAGTAAAAAGGATGGAGCCACACTGGGTTGCAGAGTCGGAGGAGGAGGAGAGTCAAGCTTGTTTATTAGCTGGGAGGAGGGCGCTAGTGAAGGGGGAGAGGCTGACCGTTGGGGAGGAAGAGGGGCGATAAACCATCCAGCAAATTTAACAAAAAAAGAAGCTCATGTAATGAGTTCAAGCAAGTTCAGCCTGAGTTTTTGTCCAGAATTGGCCTTTTGGCTATTTTGACTTATGAGGAGTAATTTTTAAATAATGTGGAAAAATAAAGAGGCTATTATAACAGATTCCTAGCTCTTGTTTTTACTGCCTTTACTACTTAAAAAAAAAAAAAAAACCCTGTGGTGAGATTTTTATTGCCTGTAATTTCAGATGACTTAATTCCTTGTAGGTAGCCAGGCAGATTGTTTAAGTCGACCTCTCTCAAACAGCCAGAAAATGTACATTGCATCCCACTGGCGTTTTATTTGATTTGCTTCTGGAGAGGTGAATGGGGGTCATTTGCATGTCAGGGCATTTTTTTTCTCTTTTCCCTTTAAAACACCCCTACAATCTAGGCCCTGATCTAAATGTTTGGACAGACAGGCGTACCTCACCCCCTTGGACTTTGTCTGACAGACAAGACATAATAAACATCATAAATCATCCTAAATAGATGATTGCAATAAAAATCACAAGTTACTTATAAATTTTATAAGTATAAACTTATTTTATATAAATAAGTAATCTGATAGAAGGTGATTATTGCTACAAAAAGCCTGTAGATTTTGACACCACGATTAAAGGATGACAGGCATTCTTAAAGCGGTTGTCCCTCTGATTGGAAAGATTTCTCTCTCTCCAAAGTCCCAGTCCTTTCTAGCAGAGTTTAAATGGTTCTTTGGCCATAAAAATGCCCTGAATCTTTATAACAAGAAGTCGTTTTCCTCCACTGAACCCCCACAGCACTCTGTACCTCTCTTGTGCCATTGGTCACTTTCTACCTTGCCCCAGAGTTATCTGTCCACATCACGAGTCTCAGAGCTGCCTCCTCGGAGGAGGACCACCTCTTTATCCTGTGCTGTCTCCATAATGCCTCGCACAGCTCCTTGCACCTGGAGGAGTCCCAGTGTGTTGGAATAAATGAACATTCTGATTTTATAAGGATCTCAAGATGTGTCATAAAAGTCCGCAATGTCTGTCGTGACATGCGTGAAGTTTAGAAATTAAGTAAATTTTGAAATTTTGACCCGTGTGAAGCATAACGCATCTGACTATTGTGGCACAGCATTATTAACTATATTCTTACTCTTCAAGGTAAAATAATTATAATTGTGCTTTTGGGAGAAAGGCCACATCAGTGAAGGCTCCTGTTTGAGGGACCCAGCAGGTTATCTGGGTGGAATTCCTGGCATCTGCATTGTCTCTTGTAGAACAGCCACGAGCTCTCTAAATGGGATCGCAGGCCACCCTGGATAACAGCAAGTGCAGCAGACCAAGCTTTCTGATCTCCCTCAGGACAGGACAGTTTCTTCTGTAAATGTCAGCAATAGGAGATGACTTCTGAGTTTGCAGTATATACATTAAGTTGTGCTTTTAATTCTATAGAAAGCGTATTCAGATCATAAAATTCCGTGCTGCTGGTGGTGAAACAATGCAAAAATGCTGTCATTGGAGGCAGTGGTGAAATGACTGGGCTAGACATAGAGTTTTACCCTTTTGATTCATTTATTTCATAAAATGAAGCACAGCATGGAACACACACCTTCCACATAGTTGGCCATTTTCAAGTAGACACAGGAACGTGAGTCCACGCACTGGGCTTGTTCTTCCTGGAGGCTCACATCCCACTTTGTAACAGCCAGTAGTTCAAGCAAGGCACTTTGTGAAAGATGGGTCTAGTGGAAAGATAACGGTCATGGTGATAGTAGTCCTGCCTGCTGTGCATTAAGAGCCTTCTGGATGACAGGCACTGTGCCGAGTGTATTATACACATTACGATTGTATCTTTTAATCCTCACAGTAGGCCAGTGCGGGACCCTATTGGCCCCATTTTACAGATGAGGAAATGGAGAAACAGAGAGGTTAAATAACTAACCCAGAGTCTCATGCAGCTGGCATGTGGAGGAACTGGGATCTGGTCGCCTGTCCCTCTGAGCCCACGTCCCCTGTTTTGTCCACTCTGACGTAGTCCAGATGTGAGCTCGGGGTCTTCCTTCCCACTCCACGTTTCTCAAGCCTGTGCATTCCCCGCCGTGCTCCCAGGGGGCTGGAGGACAAGCCTCAGGTTTAAGACTGTGTGGCCTTGGGGAGCTGCTGTCCATGGAGACGCTTTGTGAGCTGAGGGCCCTGTTGGACCTGTCAGTTGCTGTTCCTGCTGTGGTTTACTTTGGTGGGATGACGTGGCTCTCTGTCACTCCTGTTCCCTCCAGAGGTGAGCCAGCGCTTCCCCACGACGCACCCGAATGGGCGTCAGATCATGCTCACCTACCTGCTGCCCTGGCTGCACAACATCGAGCTGGTGGACAGCAGGCTCCTCCTCCCGGGGTCGAGCCCCAGCAGCCCCGAGGACGACGTCAAGGACCGGGAAGGAGATGGCACGGCTTCCCACGGGCTGAAAGGCAGCGGCTGGGGCTCCCCGGAAGCGACGTCGCTGGTGCTGAATAACCTCATGTACATGACAGCCAAGGTAAACTCGGAGGAGTCGCGCCCCAGTGACGTGGCTCCTTCCTCCGAGGAAAGCTGGAGTTCATCACACCCCGGGCTGCAAACCCGGCACCTGTCGTTAAAAGTCACAGGACTAGGCCATGGAAGAAGAGGGGGTGAAGGTTGCACAACAGTGTGAGAGAGCTTCATGCCACTGAGCTGCACACTCAGAAATGGTTAAGATGGGAAACTTCATGTTGTGTGCATTTTACCGTAATTTTAATAATAAGCCTAACATTTAAAAACCATGTGAGTAACTATCGTGCTTGTGATTTGTGCATTATAAATTGCTTTAAAAAATGGCCTCTTTCTGATGAATGGCCACGTTTCCCCCTTCTGAGGATTTTAAGATGACTGTGACCCTTAAAATGACTTTTCATTGGACACTTTGCATCCTGACATTTTCCCCACGTGCCTCCAGGCGGGTTTTTATTGTGTTTGTTGCAGTATGGAGATGAGGTTCCAGGACCGGAAATGGAAAATGCCTGGAATGCGTTAGCCAACAACGAGAAATGGAGCAACAACCTGCGGGTCACCTTGCAGTTCCTGATCAGCCTGTGCGGGGTTAGCAGCGACACGCTTCTCCTGCCCTACGTGAGTGCCCCCTCGACTTTCCCGAGTCATTACTCTGTCCGTGGCTCTGTCAGCAATTTGTAAATCAGACTGTGCTCTTTGCTCCAAGTGGAATAGACGTGTCAGATTTCATCAGTCACACTAATCTCCTGTGAGCGTCCCAGGTGTTATGTTAAAGTTCCCTTCTGCCCCCCTGAGACGCAGGCTACAGTGTCCTAGTGACCCTTCTGTCATCCCCTTTCCAAGCCTTTGGACATAGACACCTATGGATGAAGGGGTGGACAGTCTTCTAATAATCACCGAAATTATTAGACCCATTACGTAAGAGAAACTAGGTGAAACATTCTGTTATTACTAATAAAAATGTTTCCTGTTTGTATCTTCATGCTCTTAAAACAAAAATGCAGAACATCCAAGTTTTTCTCTTCAAAGGTAGGCAGTGGAAGAGAGAAATAAGCAGAGAGAAGTCCTTCTGAGATGCCCGCTACTTACTGTTTGTATTTCAAGGTGGCGTGATCCATAAAACGGTTGCAGTTTTAAAACCCTAACTCAGGTGGCATCTGTGTGCTGGTTGTCTTTCTGAGCGATTCTATGCCTGCCTGCTATTTTGAGCCACATAAGCCTCATTGCAGCTTCAGTGCCTCAGGTTTGACTATGAGGGCGACAGTAATGCAGAGCTTTAATCCAGAGTTATTTTTAAAATTTAAAACCATGCAAGCAGCTAAAACTCGTTTGCTTCTAGGGAAGAAGAGACCAGCAGGGACTGGCTTCCTTTTGTAAAAAAAAAAACAAAAAACAAAAAACAAAAAACAGCTGGCCGTTTTCCCCTATGGTTTGCATAAATAAAATACTTTTTCAAGATAAGACCTTAGGTGGCAGGGTTTTAGCTGAGATAGAAGTCATCTTTACCCCAAAAGTTACCCCAAAAGTAACTTCTGAAAACTTAGCCTTTAAGGAAGGTAAAACCTTTAACAACACACTCCAATCGGATGTGCGTGTGACAAGAGGGCAACTTTAATCCAGACTCCTGGCTCATCCTAGGAGAGAAGGAAGATGAGCTATGGGGTGGCTAGCTCCCAGGAGGTGACACATTCATCAAAATGAATGGGTTATCCTCTCTGCTGTCGTCAGCCCGGCGTTCTCATGGACATGCCCTGGAAAGCATCCCTTGTGTTCTGTTTCTTGTCTTAGATTAAAAAGGTGGCCATCTACTTGTGCCGTAATAACACCATTCAGACCATGGAAGAGCTTCTGTTTGAGTTACAGCAGACGGAGCCGGTGAACCCCATCGTCCAGCACTGTGACAACCCGCCTTTCTACCGGTTCGCTGCCAGCAACAAGGCCTCCGCTGCCGCCTCCGGTAGGGGAGGGCGCTGGGGGGACACCTTGACCTGGGGCCTGGGCTTCCCTTTACGTAGGGCAGTGAAAGGATATGAGGATGTGGTTGTTACTCTTTCTTGTTCCTACATGTCCATTCATTGAAGAAGTGGCTCAGGGATGGCTGAGACTCTCAGCACACTGTCCAGTGGAGGAAATGATTTTTGTCAGGATAACTGACAGTCGAGAGCCCAGGACTCATAGGCCACGGAGCTTTTTACTTTAGGCTGAGCTTAGGGAGGACACTGTAGTCACTTAGAAGTCTCATTTCTGGACCCTCCTTCTCGTATCTGTGGTATTCCTGTGGCTTATATTCTGCCAGGGTTGACTAAAATGCCCCCTACCAGTATTACTGCTTTCAGTAAATTGGCCTCTTAGCATCATTTTATGAAATATATACCTCCCTAGCCAAATTCCTGGAAGCCGTCCTCCCTTCGATTTCCCTAACACCGTAACTGCCTTCAGACATCTCTCCTCCCTGGTCTCTTACACCCTGTGTGCCCTACACCCTCCTGCAGAGCTGTGTTCCTGGCCCAGGGATCAGGGGCTCTAGGTACTTGGAACTGCTTCGCTAACATTAGTTTAATAACTCCTGGACCCAGAGATGCTAACGCAGCCAACAGCAGGGCTGGCCACTACAAATAAGGTCGTTACCTAAGTAGCTGGGAAGAAGGGGTTTCAAGAATGTTGTAGCCTCACTTTCTAAGTGACTTAAGGAATTTGGTTTGACCTTAACAGATGTCTGGGATTCTCTGTTTCAGGGGCTTGGAAGATTGTTTAGAATGTCTGAGATTGTGCAGAAGATGTGAGGAATCTTTCAAACATGAGATTTTACAGGAAATCCTTTCCTGGAATTACTTGAGACTTGAGCTTGACCCCTTCACATGCATTTTTTTCCTATGTGTTTTTCCTTAATCCCATGTGCAGGAACCACCTCCAGCAGCAACACAGTGGTTGCCGGCCAGGACAGTTTCCCAGACGCCGAGGAGAACAAGATACTGAAAGAATCTGATGACAGGTCGGTGCACAAATTTGGCTTCATGTCCAGTTTAACCCTCGGCAATAGTCTATACCAAACATTAGTAACATTTGGGGGGGCTTCATAAATTTCACACAGACACACACGCACACAAATCCTTCTTGGTTTTTAAGAAACACAGGTTGACTTTTAGACTCTGCTCTGTTTGTCCCTAAAAATAACGATTTCTCCCTGAGCAAAGCCAGAGGAGAGAAGTAATAAGAGGGGTGTGGTTCTGGTGGCTGAAGCCCACTTACCCCAGGGCTTAATAAAAACCGCAAGTTATTCTGCTGGTGGTCACAGACCATCTGGAGTTGAAGGGAATTTCCATGTGAAACTGTCAAATCTGGTTCTTGAATGATTTCTTAGAGATACAGTAGTTGTCTTGAGGTGAGTTCTGTGAAACAGCATCATTCTTATTTTCCCTTTATTCTGTCACATCTTGGCTAACCAAGGGCACGGTCATCTCCTGCTAAAAGAAGTTTCATTCCCCTTCCCATTAACTCTTTAATGATAACATTTCTCTTGTCTCTGCTTTCACATTGCTTAGGAACCACTCGTAAGTAAGCAAAATCTGGATCACTGTTTTCTGTGGTTGATTGTGAAGAGCACAGAGACAAACCAAAAGAGATAAACAGGACTCATATTTAAAAATAAAAATTAGGAGTGGGGGAGGGTATGGCTCAGTGGCAGAGTGCATGCTCAGCACGCACAAGGTCCTGGGTTCAATCCCCAGTCCCTCCATTAACAATAATAATAAAAAAATTAAGATGTTACTCATGATGTTGAAAACTCTTCAGGCTGAGTACTTTCTAGTGAAAAGTAATGGGGAGCCCTTTCATTTAAGAAATTAGTAACAAGGATGAGGTACTCACAGACTCATACTGGAGAAAAATTAGTGGGTCAAATAATGAAAATAATTTATTTAGCCTGAAATGTCCCTGGACGCTTTGTAACCACCTCAGGATTTCATCCTGTGCACAGTGATACATCTCGGGCTACAGATGGAAGATTATCTGACACAGGGCTGGAGTTCTGAAAGTTCATTCTCTAATTCAGGCATTTATCAAATTCCTCACCATGTTCATCCCTGGCTGTCTGTGCTGCCTTCAGGCAGATGCTCACCCATATGCACTTGCCTTCAGATCAGAAGCTCTAACTCAGTAGATCATGAATTATAGACCTTTTCCTTTGTTCTCTAATAAAAGCCTTCCTTTCTCAAAAATGGATAAAGTTCTTCATACTCCATACATCAGTGACAGTACAAGATTATTAATTAAGGTGTTATTTTTTAATCTATATTTGCTAGCACTTTCTTTCAAAAAGTCCTAGTTTAAAAAAAAAGTCACATGCTTCTCTAAAGATATTTCTACTTTCTGGGGAAAGTGTTAATATTCTTATCATTTACGTGTAGTCTAAATTTTTCATTTTAATTATACTAAGGGTAGAAAGGTGATACATTTCTGTATATTAACATCTCATTAGGAAGGCCCCTGTAGGACCAGGGTTCTGAGTGTCCTGCCTAAAGTTTCAGTGGTGGCCTTTAAAATGAAGAAGCCAGCTATCGCTGTAGCATCGAGACCGGGAAAAAATCAGTAAGAGGCTCACTTGTTTATCTCTTGCCGCCTTCTATCACTGCATCTCTGTTGGCCATTGGAAGGCTTGAAGCAGTTATGTACCAACATCTTTACATATTCATATCCATCTTATTCTTTCACACGGACTGTATCTATTTATCTACCTGTAGATAGATTAACTGATCATATTTACATATATATGGTGGTAGCTATATGAATATTCTGCCCCAAAGAGTACTACTGGGCTGTTGATCCTATATTCTACCTACACTGTTTTTGTATATATTCTATCTTTCCTTTGAAAGTAGACTGTGCCCTCAGCCTAAAATGCCTTTCTTACCTGCAGTCTCCTTATCACCTTCCTCCCTTTTGGACCCTGTCACGTGGATGTATGGCTACTTGTATACATGCTTGTGTCTCAACCACGAGATTTTAATTCTTAGGAAATGGAGATTAGAGAGCTCTTATCATAGTCCTATTCACAATGACTAGCCTGCTGTGCTTCCCAGAGCAATCGTTTTTTTAACTGGTTATTTAATATGTGAATGAAAGTTGGAGAAACAGCACAACCCGGGGTGAATAAGCCATCCAAACATCATCCAGCCCCCCTTTCTCCCTCTCTCTCGCTAACTCCATGACAGGACACAGTTATTTACTGGGTTCCTTACAATCCTTCTAGGTGAAGAGGCTACAGAGATAATCTTGGGCAGAAATACTGGCCTGGCTGCTGTGTGAGACAGCTCCTGGGGGTACTGGTCGCCAGAATGCGTCATTGGGCTCCAGGGGGCGCCGTGGAGCCACGCAAAGCAGCAGCCCTGATGTCATCTTCTTTGCAACTAGATTAATGGTTCTTGGATATAATCCAGAAATATTTCATAATACCATACCTACTGACAAAACATTCAGATAGCTTATAGTAAAAGAACCATTAAAACCAGGGTGAGAAAAGAAGAGTCAAGCTAGAAGGACAGTAGTTGTGTCAAAAGTCCTGACTGAGGAAAACTGCTAAAAGGCAGTATTAACCCAACCTTGAGTTCCTCCATAGCCAAAGTGAACAGAGGAAAAGATGGCAAGTTTTGTAACTTCCAGTGCAACAGAAGCCAAAAATGATTCGTCGGAAGCTGCTAAAAAAGTATCCCTAAGCTCTAGGAAGCATTTATCATGTAGTTTTTTTAATTAAAAACTAAAGTGAACACATATTTTTAATTAAAATAGCAGTTTGTAAAATATGCAAAAACAAACCCCATTAAGCATTTTTAACACATCAACCCTTAATAAAATCTTATTTTATATATCTGTAGTTCCATGAAAGGATTTTTCATAGGGAACTAATAGCAATAGACTTCAGCTATAAGTTTCTGGTGATTTATGTTGATAGAGGGGTAGAGATTAGTAATCCGCAGAAAGTTACCTGAGTATTAATTTGAGCAAAATCAGCAAGAGGAAACTTGGGAAAACATTTAGTCCTTTTCTAATTTTTCTCTTAGCAGAGCTATTTTTATGATACATTTCTGAGACAGGTACCTTTATATCAAAAGACTATTCAGTCTACTTCTTGGAATTCCTCTGGGACCTAGAACCCAAATTGTCTTCTTCAACCCAGGAAAGCAAAGGGAAATTACAGATTTTACTCTTGGGAATTGGTTTTTACTTTGTCTTTGCCAAGTGTGTACTTCACTGCACTTGGTCTCCATCTTCTCCAGAGTAAGAACAGTATGGAAGGGGCTCACTCCTCCCCTTCATCCTGGCCTCATGAACTTGACTCAGCACTCCTTGGGCTCTGTCTCAAAAGAGAAAGAAAAGAATTGCCATCTGTTCTGCAGTTCTCCCCTGCCTGGCCTTTCTGAGCATGATTGTAAATTTGACGTGTATCGCTCACAATTCCTGAGCATCTAGGAGGTCTGAGAAGCTCTCTGTCTGAGGAAATCTCCTGGGTGATTTTTTTTTTCATCATCCTGTTTTTGTCCCTTGTTGGATGATGCCTGGGCTCTGCGTATGCTGTAGATATCTTTGCATTTATCAGCATAAATACGATTGAAGAACTTCTCCATAAGGTTAATAAATAGGTTTGTCACTTTTCCAATTGCATAAGTACCAGTCTGACTGAGACGATTACATGGCCTGATTTGTGTGAAACGAAGCAGGTGGCCTCCATGTTCTGTTTTATCGGTTTGCAAAGTAATAGCCCAAAAGACATGAGAATGAAGAATGTCTGAAATATACAGTTGCTGGGGGAAAGATGGCTTGTCAGAACCACACACAGAAAGGCTGCCACAGATATCTACAAACTGAATGAAACCAAAGGCTTCGTCGTCATCATCATAGTCAGTACATTTCTGTTTTCAGCAAATCGAAACCACTGTTGCAGGGTTCTGAGGTTGTACATCTGGGACAAGGTAGCATCTTAACAGCAAACCCAGCATTTCTTCCTGAAACATCACTCCTTCTCCATACATTGGTGAGGACAGCTATAGCCCTGTATCTTCCAGTGTTCCAGAGGGAAATAGAGCGTTGATCTGCTATCATTTAGGGCAGAACACTCAGTTGGTAATATAGATAAAACCTGCTTTGTATTATTTTATATGAAATAAATATAGGCATACTATTTCACCCACACTTCCCTTCAGCCACTCCCATGCCTGACCTGATAGGTCTTTGGATCATAAGAATACTATTAAGAGAAAAGGCATTCTAGAAATCCAAAGTAGAAGAATAGTAATTAATACCTTGTCATTGCGTGGTGTCTTGAAGTTTTGGAAACATTCTCGCATCATTTCTTTTGATTCCCACAACAAGTAATAGTGAGGTGTTATTATTCCTTTTTGGCAGATATGGAAGCAGGGTCCCCAAGGAGGTAAAGGGTGACAGAGCTAGTGAGTGGGGCTCAGCCTGAGGTCACATGTGCCCCTTCTCGGAGGCAGCACGGCCGTCAAAGCTGCCCGGACCGCCGCCTTCCTCTGGCTGGCACTGAACAAGGTGCTCGGCCTCACTCATCCTCATTTGCAAAGTAAATAATGCTTATCTCAAAGATGAGTGACTGAGGTTAAATGAGATAATATGCATGAAGGTTTACTTGTAACCTTTTTTAGTTGTTGTTTCTTAAGCCACAGAAGAGACCAGTCTCTGGTTATGTTACACTTCGTAACACTTCAACTAGCACTTTTTCTAAAAACCCTCTGATCATTTTAAAGAAAACTTTAAAGCTGGGAAAGTCCAAACTTTGTTGTGAAACTTTTTTTGTGGATTTCCAGTTCTGTCTCCTTTCACTTACTCAGTCGTTCAGCCATTATTTCTTGACCACCTACCACGCACCTGGCTACCATATGAACAAAGGGTTCGTGTTATTCAGGGTCCTGCCCATTTTCTTCCCAAACAAATGTTCCAGTTTTCTAGTTTAATTCAAAGAGGAGCCTTGAAATGTTTATCTTTTCAAGGTTTGAATTTGTGCTCATGAGCAAAAGTGACCACCGGCTCTCTGGAGGACAAAAGGAGGGTTTTGTGTACACTGTTTACAGTGCGCTTTTAGGAGAAGCATCATCAGAGCTCACTGCCGAAAACCGTCACTGAAGAGTAGCATGTGTTTATGTGTAGCAGCACGTGTGCGTTTGTGTGTAGCACGTGTCAGTAGTTCACGATGGCTGCTCTTGTATTCGAAGGTTTAGTAACGTCATCAGAGCCCACACCCGTCTGGAGTCAAGATACAGCAATAGTTCTGGAGGGTCGTATGATGAGGATAAAAGTAAGTATCAGCAGGCGGTGGGGTTCCTGATGGGATGCAGGTGGTTGGAGGATGGAAAATGACTATCTTGGTTATTCTTGTTCTAATCACTAAAAAGGGGGCCCACAAATATTAAGCAGCCATGTCATCCAGCTATGCAAATGGGCAGAGAGTCAGCCTCTTATAAGTAAAAAAGAAGCCAAACAGTGCGTACATCAAAATTATAAAGCTTCAAGCTACTACCCAAACCCGTATGTTTATATTCTTGACACTTTTCCTTGGTAATGCAGTTGGGGAAAGAATAATAAGAAACTGTCCCATTAGAAAACAAACGTTGCGGGTCAATTTTCCAGTCTGTCCTGGGAGTGGACTTAACCTTTAAGCTTTGTGCGTCAGCTCAGCCAGGATAGATCTGTTTTCACATTGACTCTCTCAACAGCATAGTCTCAGTGGCCAAGTGAAACCCTCGCCAGACTGGGAGATAGAATTATCGCAGAAATGTCATTGTGCCTTGGGAAGTTAGGAAAACCGAAAAGGTCAGTGCATTCACTGATTTTGTTTAAGCCCTGGACAGGTTGTGTAGACACTGAGCAGGTAATGGGTGTTACTTGTTCACAAGTTACAGAAATTCTGGACCCAGGGAACACTCCCAGTGACATTTAGGTATGCTAAGGAAATTGGTCAACTATCTGGTAGAACTTATCTATCTGTTTTGGGGGAAGTCATAATATGATGATATTTCATGAGTTAGGTTCATTTTGTAAGTCAGTGCATTGGAGCTTTGTAGTGGTGGTTTTGAATTGTTCTGTTCTTATGGGAAATGTGCAGGGTGATTTAAGAGCTAAGTAGTTCTGATGACACATTTCAGCTGCCCTTACTTTACTTCTTAGTGCATAGATATGTAATTCTCTGCCATTCAAATTACCCATGGAAGGGATATCTAAAATCCATATATAATTGCCATACCGGGTTAAGTTTTATCTATGTCTCTATAAAACCTTTTTCTAGAACTGTCAGTATGAGGTCAAAAAATAAAAAAAGCTATTTGCAATTCCCCTCCTTTCTGTGTCCCATCTGGGGACTGTACCATCCAATCACCAATCAGTTGAATCTCGGGAGCACAGACCATTGGTCTAGGCAAGACTAGATTTTACAGTTGAGAAAAGTAGTGCCTGAGAAACAGAGAGTGTTGGTTCAAGAAAAGTCTAGTCCGTGTGCAGTATCTGGTAACGAAATCTGAGGGCAAATTAAATCATGAAAAGGTTAAGCAGTCATTTCCTGACTCCCCCAGAAGGTGACCAGCATGATGTAACAAAACATAACACTCTGTGAGGGTGAATTTTACCTTAGGGATATTGTTGTACTTTGGCCAGTTGATTTCTTCAAAGTGTGTCTCTTTGTTCTGGGTACAGGACACAGAGTTTGGTAGAAACACTGTAACATAGTAATAATCATTTTGAAAATACACCTTTAAAACCCTCTGGTATTAAAACTTCACATTTCTTATGTATTTTAAAATAGTAAATTTCAGAGAATAATTACAGCAAAATGAGATAATAATTGTAATTGTTATATAAACTCAGATCACTAACTTTAGGGACAAAAAGGAAAAGTAATAGAAGTATTTATAAAGGGAAAGAAAAACTAATGTGATTGCAGTTAAGGCATAAAAAGTAGTCTAGTATTATCATTATGGCCTCTGTTTTACCTAGAGATGTTTCTAAATTTGTTGTACTAGCATAAATAGCTTTAATGGGAAATTTTTGGTATAAAATTTGAATTTGATTGAGTCATGTGTCAGTAATATTCTTCACATGGTTACTGATAATGACCAGAGAAGTCAGAGTTCACAGTGTGGAGTTTGGGCATTGAGAGCTCAAGTTTTAAATTACTCATAAAAGAAAATGAATTCAAGCTACTTAAACAGATCCTCCTCACAGAAAAGTCCATAAAATACATGCTAAGATCCTTTTCCAGACACTCAAGTGATAGTACTTGACTTTGGCTGTCTTACGAAGCAGCATGTCTGGCGGGGCAGGAGTTCCCGCAGGACTTTGGTAACGGGTCCTCCCTGATGCGTTTTGGTTCCAGCTACCCAGTGATGGATGGAGCTTATGCCACGAGAGAGGCAAAGATTAGTAGGCTCAGTTCCAAAGCCTTATGGCCAGGCATCTGGTATATGTTAAGGGCAGTTATTTCCTCCCTGAATTCCTGAGGGTTTCAGCGGAGGCGAGGAGACTTTAAGAAGGGCTTAGGAGAGACCTCGTGGCCCAGTGCTTCGTAGTCTGGGTTTATCTAAAAAAGGATGGTGTGGCACCCTCTTAAATGTATTCTCTATTTTAAAAACCATACCACCTTGAGTAGAATGGACACGCAAACTGATTTCGATCTGGCCTATAAAGTAATTTTCTACCAATATTATGTAAACTTTTTTTTTTCAAAACTGCTTAAAAATATCTGGATTATTTTCCAAGGCCATATGCTCCTGGATGTAGTTGGATCCCCACAACAGGGACCCAGCTAGTTAAGATGGGTAGCAGCTGAGTCACAGTGGTTTATGCCTAACTGTAGAAAACCAGTTTTAGATCAGCTTAATCCTTCTCAACACATTTTTGCTGGATTGAATATATATCTGAGAACATTAATGAAACGAAAAAATAGCATATCCTTCCCTAACAGGAAAGGATTTCCTAACAGAAATTTCACAAGGATCTTTTTTTTTTTTTAATTCTTCAGTCTTCTCCCATTTTTGCTCTTCTTTCAAGTTTTATTGTAAAGTAACTAGTTACTTAGAAGTGCAGTTTGCAACTAACTTATCCTGGTTGCTTATTCAAGAAGTTAATTTGCTAAAAGTGAGACATCCTGTAGGTAGTTTACTGAATGGACTAAGCTGAGTGACTCTTACACTCATTTTCAATTTTTTTCTGGGCTAAGGCGGTGGCCAGGCTTCATGGTGTGGAATGACAGGGGTCTCCTCGGTCACTTGCTGGTGTGTTAGAGCCCGCAGTCACTTTCCGAGGTGACTCCTGGTCTTCCTCCTGGAGTTCACATCCCGGGAGCAGTGGGCTATACTTGGGTTTCGTGCCCCACTGTGTTTGGAGCCCCAATTTCCACAACAGGAAGGCTGCCTCTCCACTAACTCTGCTAACGTTAGGACCAGCATTCTCCACAGGACCGGCAGCACCAAATCAGCCACCTCGCACTACCTTCAAAGTGTAACCAAGAAAAACTGCATTTTGGAGAAATTGCCCAAGGTGATGTAATACCTCCTTCCCCTTGATACACTAGAACCTCTCCCAGGATTGAGCCAGCTTGTCTGAAGACATATACGTGGATCATATTATGTGGCCCCAAAGCGTAACTGCTTGTCTCGGGTGCCACTGGCCTATATTGAGAGCATGATAGGAAATAACTCCATGAGATTTGTTGCTGTGCTTATTTTAAAGATATTTTGTTGAGGAAATTTGTTAATTCATTAAAAAAAATATGCATCGATCGCCTACTACGTGCCAGATACTGCTCTCGCTACTAGGGAAACAACACTGAACAAAACAGAGGAAGTCCTGCTCTCGTGGGGCTTGTGTTAGAGCGGGGAGGCGGTCGGTGCCGGAGAATCTGGGCCAGGGAGGAAACTAAAGCAGGACGAGGGGAGAGAACGCAGTTGGGGATGGGGGTGGGTTTTAAATACAGTGGTCACGGAAATTCTCTATGATAAAGTGACGCTTCAGCAGCGACTCGAATGGAGTAAAGGGGGAGCCGCGCAGCCATCGGGGAAGAACACTGCAGCCACGGGGGACCAGTGGGACGGAGCCTGGCCAGGTCACGGAACAGCAAGCAAGCCAGGGTGACAGTGCAGTAGGAGATAAGCCAGGAGAGTGACAGGAGGAGGGTCTTGTCAGGCCTGCAAGGCCATGGTGTGGATTTGGGGTTTCCTTTTGAGTGTGAAGGGGAGCCACTGGAGAGTGGAAAGCAGAGAAGGGGACTTGAATGAGCTTCTGTTTTAAAAGGATGGTTCTGGCCACTCTGTAGAGAATAACCTCTAGAGGGGCAAGGATGGAAGCAGGGAGACAGCAGGTGGCTCTGACTCCTATGAGAGATGGTGATGGCTCAGCCTAGGATAATAGGGAGACGGTGAAAAGCAGTCACATCCTGGATACGTTTTGAAGTAGAGCTCACTGACTATGTTGATGGTGGCAAGTTACTTAACCTTAGTGTCCCCTCTATAAAGTAGGGATAACCGGTACCTCTGATGGGGCTACTAATACGTGAAGTGTGTAGACCAGTGCCTGGCATAAAGCACGCGCTCTCTGTGTTCTGATGGTGTAGAATGGTCAGTTTATTACTACTCACATATCGTTGCCATCATCATGAGTAGCAGTTGGGTGTGAGGTAAGAGAGAAGTCAGGGAGGAGTCCTGAGCACGCTGGAAATACGGAATTGCATTTTACTGAGAGAGGGAGATTAGAGAAAGAGCAGTTTGTCCCGGCAATGCGAATTCACGTGATTTCATGGTTTTCTTTTTGCGTATCTGTATTTTCCATCACTCTCTAATGAATAACTATAAATTAGGGACCCAAGAAATAAAGGGATGGAAGAAACTTAATCAAGTAATTCTACCCGTTTGATCATATAATTTCACACTCACCAAATGGAATGGTTAGAAAGTTATTTTTACAAGCATGAATTTGTAAGTTTCCTTCTAAAAAGTCAAGTAGGGAAAACAAAAATCTTCTCTCCCTGAAAATAAAGCCCTCTTGCCTCTCTCGTGCTGCAGATGACCCAATTTCTCCCTATACGGGCTGGCTGCTGAGCATCACAGAGACCAAACAGCCGCAGCCCTTACCCATGCCGTGTACCGGAGGGTGCTGGGCCCCCCTGGTTGACTACCTCCCAGAGACCATCACACCACGGGGGCCACTGCACAGGTGAGTAGCATGTACAGGTAGAGGGAAATGACCACTTAGCTTTGACGGGACTTTTCTTCCTATGAAAACAGAAACTTATTCCAGGTCCCATCAAATGAAATGCTCTTTGACATCAGAGAGAACACGCATGACTTAACTGCAGCTCTCAGCGTACGGGCAGAGTTTGGTTGAATATTAACCAGTGCGCACAGCTGCCTGTAGCCCTTTGAAATTTTCCCTGATGTAATCTTGGTATGGGTATTCATTCTGTTATGCTTTTTAAATTTTGAGCCACTTGAAGACAGAGCCCTGGCCTTCTATTTCTCTTCATCCCACAGCGCTTACTGCCTAGAGACAGGTAGACTCTGCATTCTATGATTAGCTCAACTGATGTTTCTTCTGCTTGTAGAACTCTGTGCTCTGCCAGAAGTTAAGCTCCATGTCCCTGGAATAAAGGTTTTACGTAATTCTTCAACGAGGCTTAAGAGTTGGATTTCATTGTGGCTTAATGATCTAACAGTATATTTTCATCCTCTTCAGAAGTTGCATTAATGTCATCATTTCATTGACTAGGTGCAATATTGCTGTGATTTTTATGACTGAGATGGTGGCGGATCACAGTGTAAGAGAAGACTGGGCTCTTCACCTCCCATTATTGCTCCATGCTGTCTTCTTAGGTAAGACTTGATCGAATAGGAATTCTAGCCAATAGGGTCAAAAACCTATAGCAGTAATCCATAGAGCTTTCCTTTTACACTGACATCCTGCTTTTCCCCATGTCTGCAACATCTAGTCTCTTCTGGTTTTCACTGTCTTTTTGTGACATCTTTAAAATTTCAGTTGACCAGTCACTGTTTAAACTTGCCTGATTACCGCAGTATAGAGTGGTACCTCGCTCATGCTATTACTCTAAAGATATCCAAGACAAGTTGGGCCTCTTTGAGGGTCTTTGGTCAGAAGTGATAAATTTAAAGTCATGAGTGAAGCCAATTTGGAAAACAGTATGGAGATTCCTCAAAAGACTAAAAATATACTTACCATATGATCCAGCAATCCTACTTCTGGGTATACATCTGGAGGAAACTCTAATGCGAAAAGATACATGCTCCCCAATGTTCATAGCAGCACTATTTACAACAGCCAAGACATGGAAACAACCTAAATGTCCATTGACAGCTGACTGGTTAAAGAAGTTGTGACATATTTATATAATGGAATACTACTTAGCCATAAAAAGGAATAAAGTAATTGCATTTGCAGCAACATGGATGGGCCTGGAGACTGTCAGTCTAAGTGAAGTAAGCCAGAAGGAGAAAGAGAAATACCATATGATATCACTCATATGTGGAATCAAAAAAAAAAGGACACTATGAACTCATCTACAAAATAGAAACAGACTCGCAGACATAATAAACAATCTTATGATTACCAGAGAAAGGGGGTAGGAAGGGATAAATTAGGAGTTTGAGACTTACAAATGTTAGCCACTATGCATAAAAATAGATTTTTAAAAAGTTTCTTCTGTATAGCACAGGGATCTGTGTTCAATATCTTGTAATAACCATTAATGAAAACAAATATATGTATGTATATGCATGACTGGGACATAGTGCTGTACCCCAGAAATTGACGCACTGTGATTGACTGCACTTCAATTAATAATAATAATAATTTTTAAAAAAACAAAGCCATGAGAGACAGTCAGTGCAGAGAGGAAGAAGATAGAGCACAGTGGGCCTAGCAATGAGATTTTAAAATACCCAAGTTGTAGAGCGAAAAAATGGAGAGAGGAACCAAGCAGGGAAACTCAGAAGTCCAGTTAGAAATAGAATGAGAATCCTTCAGTAACAGGGAGAGCCAGGGAGGAGACTGTCTCAGGAAGGAGGAATGCTAACCATGTCAGATGCTACAGGGAGGTCAGGAAAAGTCCACCTGTCAGCATTTTACAAGAACGTTTGATTTAAGGAATAAAACATTTTATTTTCCCTAAGCCCAGCTTCTTTATGTCAGTAACACAAACAATAACAAAGAAAACTAAACATTCTTTGAACGTGTTCCTGGCGGGTGTCTTGGAATCCTTACTATCCCTGGAATCTGAACGAGCTGAAGATTTGTTTATACTAAGAGATTCCGCCGTTTTGTTCCAGGTTTGGACCATTACCGGCCTGAAGTCTTTGAACACAGCAAAAAATTGCTTCTTCACCTCCTGATTGCCCTCTCCTGCAACAGCAGTTTTCACGCCATTGCTTCTGTGCTCCTGCAGACTCGAGAGATGGGGGAAGCTAAGACCCTGACAGTTCAGCCAGCCTACCAACCTGAGTATCTCTACACAGGTAACCAGAGGAGCGACAGGGAGCCCACGACAGAGTCACAAACATGAAGATAGCTAGAGATGTCACTGGAGCCCAAATTAACTCTTCTAAGTGCTGTTAACTCTCCCCCAACTTTCAAAGTGATAGAATAACAGCGCGGTAAACCTGCGCCATTTCACTTGATGTCAACATGCCTCTCAGAATCCTTCTTCATTAGTTAATATTTTCAAATAGATGTTTTAAATTATTATCATGATTGCTGTTTCATAAATATGTTCCATAAGTACACTCCTATTGTTGCGTTGGAAATGAAAATGTCCGTTGGCCAAGAGTATCAGTCTGGAACCCTGAAGAAGGAGAATGCAGAAAACAGGGCTTGTCCTCATCACCTTAAGGGCAGGCATTGCCAAGGTGCCAGATGTTTCACTACGTACCTTCTGGTTCCCCTGAAGGGATCTGTTAAATGACTGACTTCTCTGGAAGACACCATTAGTGGAAGTCTATTAAAAATCATTGCTGTTCTGAAACCAAAAATTTCTTCTTAGAAATGAGAACAGAAAGCATTAGCTGAGTCAAAGAAATTACTCTATTGTGTCCAGCTACTCAAAACTTTCCCAAAGGGGCTGACCAGCCGTTTTCATTTAGAACCAGAATGTGTAAAATATCTTAAAATGATGATGAACTAGCAGAGTCCTGGAGCTACTTTTCTTTACCTAATTATTTTGTCCATCACATTGGCACTGGGTTATGGTATGGTGTTTCATGTGTTACCACGTACTTCCTTCACTTGAAAGGAAGGACCTTTTATTCCCCGCTTGTGCTCTGCCCTGTCTTGTCTTCTGATGGATGCAAAAGTCACATATTTCTTTGGAGAACAAATCTGAAGTCGTTAACTCTGAGACGTAGGGACTACTGACCTCCTCTTTATTTTGAACCAAGCTACACTTAATCGATATTAATCCATCAGTAGCCTCTCAGAGACACAAAACTATTACAGACGCTTAGTTAAAAAACTGAAGACTCTGGCTGTCCTAACTCCCCAGGATAGGGATGTATTCCGTTAAGCACATGGCCTTAGAGTGAGAAAATTGTAGTCTCTGTTAAGCTGTGGATCTCTGAGTGTCTCAGTTTCGCATTCACTCTACTACTGATGTGGCATTAAGTGGTTTAGAGTGGGGATTTACAAAGCAAAACCAAACACAACATACTATAGACAAGACAAAAAATAGCCAAAAAATTTGGATAGCTGAAATGATTGAATCTGTGGTTCACATGGACTGAGTGTACAAAAAGTTTGAGAATCATCTACTGTTTATAAACATTTGTTAACTATTTATTGAGTATCCCGTTTCAACTATAGTTGCTTTCAAATCCATACTAAAAACCTATGTGATAAAAATTATTATCTTCATATTATTTTAATAGGAAGCTGAGGTACAGAGAAGTTACATGACTCCCTGAGATCACACAGTAGATGGCAGAGATAATATTCAGACCCAGGGCTTCTTTCTTCTCATTTAACGTATCTGTCAAACATACCAGAACCATGGACTTTTTCTGTTATTGAGTAGGAGAAAAGGGATGGTCATGGGTATGTATTTTCAGACCCACAGCCCACCCACCCAGAGATGTAGAATGCTAACTGTAGTATTCGCTTACCTATTTCTTTGACTGCTTTGAAACATACTTTATTAAAAATATATTAATATACACATAATATTTACAATTCTGGGCACATTTACTCATAACATTATGTGTAACTTACTCATCGCCGTTCGGTGCTGGTATCCTCAAAATTGGTATCGTTTCACTCAGTTAAGTAGTCTATTATCCAGGTATAATTTACTAACAGCGCCCTTGGGTCCAAGTGTTTAGTAGTGGACCATTCATCAGCCTGTGCATGTGTGCGTGCATGCACCCACAGACACGCACACTCTTGTTTGCAGAAAGCATCAATTAAAACCCCAGAGTAGAAAATAGCAGATGACCTTCTATTACCAAGTGTGCTCTAGTTTACACAGCAGTGCAGCAATTCCATAAGCAGAGAAAAGAATATCAGTCTTGTTTAATCATAGCCATAGTCAAAATCAAGTGTTTTTTCCAAAAAATTTAAATAACTAGACACTTCTGTATGCGCACCTGACCTCATTAAGTGCGTGGCCTGCACACTCCACCTTGACCTTGTCTCCCACCAGGTGGCTTTGACTTCCTGAGAGAGGACCAGTCATCCCCAGTGCCAGACTCGGGGCTGAGCTCCAGTTCCACCTCCTCTAGCATCAGCCTTGGGGGCAGCAGCGGGAACCTCCCACAGATGACCCAAGAGGTGGAAGATGTGGATGCAGCTGCCGAGACGGACGAGAAGGCAAACAAGCTCATTGAGTTTCTGACGACCAGGTAATGAGGGGTCGGGAGATAGGCCGCTGTTTTCAGGTCCATCTTTGGAAAAGTGACATCACTCTAAAACCACACAGATGGAAGAGTGGGCCAGAAGTTCCAGCAGAGCCTTCTTTCTCTTCTGAATTGTGTCTGCTGGAGTCTGCATACCAGGCAGACACCGGTAGACGTTGTCTAAGAGCCCACTTACGTCACAGTTGAGGGGCAAGGAGATTTCCTAATACAGTAACCACACAGCAGATGGAGGGAGGAGACAGTAGCACCCCGAGGTGAGCATGACGTTAATCATCTATAGGGCTGCCAGGATCTGGGAGTTCTGAGACTCGGCACAGAACATCACTCTGGAAACCAAAGATAGGGGCTGTGGTTGACCCAGAGGGGACCACTGTCTGCTCATCTGGTCCAAGGAATTATTTATAAATGGCAGTCAGAAACCAGAAACAATATGACGTATGATGGGAAAGGAATCAAACTAATAATAAATCAAAAGTAAGAAAAACTGTGAGCCATCCTGTTTTTCCAGGTTTTCTGGTTCTTCTTGTGAACACTTGAGCTTGTAAGGTTTCTGAATCTCTAGTTCCCTGAGGTCTGGTATTTGTATAAACACACGCTTACCTGTGACCTGGGGTGTGCTGTCCTTCCTCTGTGAGTTAAGTCCTGGAAGTCTAGTCTACATGTGTGTTTGTTACCTAGGACCTTACATGATTTTTCTTTCTTCAACTAAGGTTATCAATGCAAAAAGTAAAAAGAGAGTGTTTCCTTTTTTTACTTAATGATTTAGGGTGTTCTGTGCAGCACTCAGCTCAGTACAGGATTTAGTGTACAGGACGCTCAGGAAGGGGGCTGATGGTGCCTCCATGCAGGGTCCCTCAGAGACCTGACTGGTTTGTGCAGAAGAAGGTTACTGTCACCGCTCACGGCTGTCAGTGCCACGTGCTGGGAAGGGCGTTCTCTGAAATTCTCACACCTGGCTCCATCCCGTTCTCACGTTGTTAAAAAACAGATAAGAGAGATTGCATCTTCAATTTGGTTCTGCTGTGTCTGGCAAGCTAATGAAGTGATCCTAATAAAAGCATTACCTCTGCAAATTCTACAATGTATAAATTGAGTCTGTGTCTAAATCTGTATTTTATTTAACTTGTTATATCATTCTATCTAACACGTACATAGCACCTATTATATGCCAAACTCTGTCATGGTGAATTGAGAGGTTTTAATTTTGCAGGGTTTTAAGTTTGTAAAACATAAGAAAAAGTATGTCTGTCAATTAGCTAAATCTGTTTTGAGTATGCTCTTAAGCCTTATAAGACTGAAATTTACCAACAAATTAATAAGTAAAAATTTAAAAACGTATGTTGCCCCTTTGGAGTTGGAATTGTGTATATCGTTTTAAAAATGCAAAAGGATAGTTACATTTTTGATATTTTGTGTGTTTTCTTGAAGGGCATTTGGTCCACTTTGGTGCCATGAGGACATCACGCCCAAAAATCAGAATTCAAAGAGTGCTGAACAACTCACTAACTTTCTACGTCATGTTGTGTCCGTGTTTAAAGATTCCAAATCAGGTACTTTTCCTACTTCCCCAAATCCCACTGTCAGCATTTTTCCATCATGGAGCTCATCCTCCCCATATAACTACACACCATTACGTCTGTCTATTTGTCTGTCTGTCTAGCTATACATACATATATATACACACACATACATACAGATATACTTGTATTTGTGTGTATATATAATCCTGCATTTGGCATCAGTAGGAAAGGAAAATTCACAGGGGAGTTTTGAAGCTTTTTCAGATGTCCTAGCTGAATGATAGCTAATGCCCCATATACTTGGGTTCCATTCTACCAGATAATCTCCCCCAAATCACTCTTCTTGCTTCTTTTACTTCACTAGAATTAAACTGTACCAATATTAATTTTATTTAAAGAAGGCCATGCATGAGAAACAAATCTTATTCATTGACTGTGATTAGACTCAACTGTGAGAAACTGTCAGCCTTGCAAACTGGTTTTAAAAAAAATTTTGTGATAAATGTTTTGCCAACAGGTCCTGTGCCAGTGACCACTCAGTATTCTAAACACTGTGTGATTCTAATTTAGACTACAGCAGCATCATAATATTTAAGCCTTTAGCTGAATTCCATTCAGATTCAACTTGGCCTGGGCTGATATGTGTGTGAAATTTAAGTTTGGTTCCTCAGCACGATACAGCAGAGATCCCTGCCTTTGTTCACACAGCAGGCTGACCATAGTAAATACCGCTTGCCAGCTCTCCTGGCTGCTCTGTTAATTGGCACGTTTTTCACAGTTTAAAACATTCCAGATTAGCCACTTCTCCTTTCATTGTCAGGGGATGCTTACTGAAAAACAAGACATACTGGTAAACCAAAATAGGAAAGGAGTTCCAGGAATAGGGCTGTCATTTCTTGTTTTGAGTTTCTACTTCAGAACTTCTTTGAAATATTAAGACCTTTTATACTGGTATTTCCCCCACTTAAAAGTCACATGGTAGCCCAAAGGAAGAAATTTACTGTTTGCATATGAACTATTCATTTCTCTAAAAGTCTTGATTGTATGAAGATACTAAAAATGAGAAAACAGTTGACTGCCTTACAGTGTATTCTCAACGGATGCTTCAGGCTGCTTAGAGTCTAAATCTTTTCATACCTTGCCCAAGATGTTTTTACCCACTACAACTTCTTTGTACATTGCCGCTTTCTGCCTGTTCCCAGTGTAGTACAGTAAGATGTATTCCAGGAAACACTCGTGTTAGTCAGGGTAGCAGGAACAACCCTCGCAGCTCAGAGACCTAACACAGTAGGCCGTTTCTGGATCATGTAAACAGTTTCATGCGAACGTTTGGCCAGCAGCCTTCCACCTGGTGCTTCAGGGACCATCCACCCTGCGGCCCTGCCACCCCCGAGGCTCAGAGGCCCCCACTTGACCCTGTCGCGCGGGCGGAGGAGGAGAGCGCGTGGAGGAGACTCGGGGGAGCTCACGTGCCGGCCTCGAACGCGCGTTCCCGCGCTTCTTCCCGCACTGCGTGGCCGGGGCTCAGGGGCCGCACTGACAGCAAAGAGGGCCGGGACACGTGGGTTCACTGTGTGATGGGAGAAGCACGATGCCACCTGTTATGTAGCTTTTCCCGAAGGATGTTGTCGCGGCGGGGGAGGGGTCTGCGGTCCGACTAGTACAGTTCTAGCGTTGTGATTTAAATCAGCCTCTGGTCATTGTCAGGGGACATGATCCCTATGTGTAAAATGGCTTAAGTAGGGAAATAATGTTTTGAAAAGCAAAATAAAGATGTAAAAAACTATTTTGAAACATGATCTAGTCGTAAATGGTGGATTGCCTGTATGGCTTAAATCCTCTGTTTGCTACCCTGAATGTATCTAGTCCACTTTCCAGGACCCTTTGTTTGCGCTGCAGGAATATTTTCTTACATAGGGTGTGTGTCCCTAGGGTCAGACAGCCAAGTGGCAGCTGGGAACAGTAACACCGAATTGTCCTCCTGGTCCACTTCCGCGGACAATCAGATGTGCCGCAGGGCCCCCAGACCGCAGAGACAGCCCAAATAGCCCAAATCCCTGTTTAGATCATGTCCTCTGACCCTCGTAGCCTGGTTTTCTCCCTGTAAAGAGGCAACCAGCGTATGGTTGAATGGCCCAGAATTCAATCAGGGGACTTCTCCTTATGTTTTCATTTCTGTCTGATCAAATGGTTTTCTGATGACTGAGATTATTTTCATGCCACTGGAAGAGCAAATACTCAGGCGAAAGTTTAAATGATGCCTGCCTCCTCTGCCACACCTGCATCTCCGTATCTGCCCGTTTGTGGACGGTGCTGAAGAGCAGCCTTTGGCCTGGGCTTTGGCTATGCTTTCAGCTGACCAGACCCAGAACCGCTTTCCTCTGCATACACAAGGACTCTGAAAATTTGCTTCTAACAAACTCTCTTATGAAAAAAGGAGTGAAAGTCCCCCATGTAAAAAGCAGTACAGAAAGACAATGTCCAACAATAGCAGGGTAATAAATAACAATGCATTTGTGAGCCCATATTGTATATCAGGCACTGTACTGAGCACTTTTCAAGTTGTGTGATTTTTCACAACTCTTTGAGATAGATGCTGTTATTCATAAGGTAAAGACAAGCAAAGAAGCTCACAGAGACCCAGTGTCTTTCCCAGAGTCCCAAATCCTCATTCACAACCGGGACCATCTTGTCCTAAAGCTTCTGACGTTTCTGCTACACAACGCCTCTTTAAGATTTATTCAGATTTGATTTCTATTTTTAAATGGTTGATTTTTAAATAAGTGCCACTAGGAGGTAGCTCTGTGCGGTTAGCCTGTTTTAAAGGTACCGGTAAACCGTGCCCTGCGGTTTGCAGAGGAGCTGACCTGCTCTCTGGCCCCTGTGCCCTAGGTTTCCACCTGGAGCAGCACTTGAGTGAGGTCGCGCTGCAGACGGCCCTTGCCAGCTCGTCAAGGCACTATGCCGGCCGGTCCTTCCAGATATTCCGGGCCCTCAAGCAGCCTCTGTCAGCACACGCCTTGTCTGACCTTCTCTCAAGACTGGTGGAGGTGATTGGGGAACACGGAGATGAGATTCAGGTATAGAAGCAAAGCCCACTGAACCCACCCTTCTCTCATCACAAAGATGAGGAGTGAGCAGCTTTCATTGTCCTCTCTTCCTCTCGCCAATTACCCCAGCCATCTGGACATGTGTATTTTATTAACAGCATTCTAGAGGTTGACTTTTACTTTTACAAAAGTCACTGCAAGAAACATTGTTCTAGAATTCAATGCACTCCATCTTATTGAGCCAAAAACTAAAATCCTTCAGCAACTTCCTTTGTTGTTTTTGTTGTTGGTTTTATTTGGCAGAGTGGGGGGGAGTTATTTTGTATTGTTTCGTCTTTTGACTCCTACCCTAGGGTGCAATTGTACAATCTCCCCACCCAGAGACGGGATCTCCATTGTATCTATGCAAAGCACCAGTCCTGGCTGTACGGCTAGCCTTCCGTAAACAGAGGAAAGCCAAAGAAATAATGAGGAGAATAGCTGCCACAAGAAGCCCCTGTGGACTGGGGGCCCCAGAGACTGAGGAGTTGGTCAGGTGGAAAGCCAGGGGCGTTACAAGCTCTGTAGCTGGGATTGAGCCCTTCTTTTCCATCAGCAATGTCCCTGCATCTCAGGGGGCCCGCACACCCGCAGTCTTCAGCTTCTTTTCCTCCTTCTGGCCATTGGAGGTGCTATTTAGAATGCCGTTCTCACACTTCATCTCTTAAACTCCGGCTTTTGGACGTTGCCACTTGGTATTTCAAATGCCCACCATCTCCCCTGGCAAGGGGCTTGCCCCCTGTAGCCTCGCCCACTCCCTGTCGGATTTCAAATGAGACTGATCGGTTGAAGACCATACATGTAGGGAAATAAATGTTCATGATGATCCGCTAACTCCTAAGCCATCTGAATTTCCTCAGTGGCCCTGAAATTTTGTTTGTAGACTTTGTAAATTAAAGCTTCCATGACTATCTAGCTTTCAATGATATGACCATTATTTGAATAAAGTTTGCATTAATTAAGTTTATCTTGCAGAAGTTAACAATATTATAAGCAGTTCAAAATGTTGTCTTTGCATGTTTGGCAGGGTTATGTAATGGAAGCACTCCTTACCTTGGAAGCTGCTGTCGATAACTTGTCTGACTGCTTGAAGAACAGTGATCTCCTAACTGTATTGTCTCGGTGAGAATCAGCTTATTGACATTTTGAAATCAAATACACTGTACTGAATATGTGAGAGATGCCTGGACTTTGGGCAAAGACTAAAGAACAAATCTAGTTTTTGAAGTCTGTTGATAACCCAAGAAAGTATATATGATATTTCCTTAAGTTAAAAAAAGGAAGTTAAAACACACACACATATATACACAGTGTATGAGAATTTTAAAACATTGGAAGATAGACATTAAGTGTTATTTCTAAATAATACAAATATTAATGATTTTTCATGTCCTATCTCTGAGTATTTTTTCAAATTTTATGAAATTATCCTATTTATTACATTTTATAGAAACAAAGTATTATTTTTTAAATGACTGTATACAAAACTCTTCTGTTCCATTACTATAAAATCAGATGGAATAAATGTTGATTTTACTTGAAGAAATTTCTACCTGAGGATCTTTCTTTTTTTATTTTTTAATTCTTTTTGCTTCTGCCAATACTTTATAACCCATTTAAAATCATTTACAATTTTGTATTCTATTTGTGTAATTAAGCTCATCTTGCTTGAAATTGAGTCAGTAATGTTATAGCACATTGGGCCTTGTTTCATTTTTAAGTTGAACATTTTTATGGATCAGTAATTTTAGTGTGATTACTAACATCATGTATATTTTCCTATATAGACCTTCAGATTTATCTAAATAAATAAGTATCTTTTCAGCCTGAAATAGACTTAGAAATCATTTTCATAAATTTTTATAACTGCAAAAAATTTCCTTTGACACAAACATTTACTGACTTTTTTCTTTCTAGGTATTTCTATATCTGTTCTTTTTTACCAATTAATAGAATATTAACATTTGTACCTATAAGGTACATTTTATTTTATAATTACTTTTGCCCAAATTCAAACAGAAAAATAAATGAAAGATCAGTAAACTATACAGCCACCTGCTTATTTCTTCAACTTTTCCATAAGTAGAAGTCCATATTCGGTTTTGTTGTTGTTTTTTTGATGAGGGTGGTTCTGGTTAAGTTTTGTTCTCCATAACTTTATGTTTAAGAAGGAATAAGGAAACATAAGCTTTAAAATATGGAAAAATGAATAGAAAGTAATATTTTCAAAGAATGATTTCCCTCCCTTATTGTTTGTTGGTGGATCTTAAAAGGACTGGCTTTTCACTGAAGCATGTTGGTTCCTATGGAACTTTTTTATTTTTATACCCAGCTCTTCATCACCAGATTTAAGCTCTAGCACTAAACTAACAGCCAGCAGAAAGAGCACAGGACAACTCAATGTGAACCCTGGAACAGCCAGCGGCAACACAGCGACTGCAGAGCGGAGCCGGCATCAGAGGAGCTTCTCTGTGCCCAAGAAGTTTGGTGTTGTTGACCGATCCTCAGACCCACCTCGGAGTGCCACCCTGGACAGGATTCAGGCCTGTACCCAACAAGGACTCTCCTCCAAAACCAGAAGCTCATCCTCCTTGAAGGACAGCCTCACGGATCCATCGCACATAAACCATCCAACCAACCTGTTAGCCACCATCTTTTGGGTCACAGTGGCCTTGATGGAATCTGATTTCGAGTTTGAATACCTAATGGCCTTAAGGCTGTTGAACAGACTGCTGGCTCACATGCCACTCGATAAAGCTGAGAACCGAGAAAAACTTGAGAAACTCCAGGCACAGCTCAAGTGGGCAGACTTCTCGGGGTTGCAGCATTTGCTCCTGAAAGGATTCACCTCCCTCACCACCACTGACCTTACCCTGCAGCTTTTCAGTTTGCTGACACCAGTGTCCAAAGTATCCATGGTGGATTCATCCCAAGCCATTGGTAAAGCCCACAGCGCTCACTCTCTCACAACTCTGGTCGTGGCTGGGCTCCTGTTTAGTGTAACAAGATATTGTGGGCTTAGTGCTTTTAATAGTTCTGCTGGGAAATAGATCTTTGGGAATGGTTTGTTTCTTTGAAAATTCCATGTAAGTCTTAATTATGTTTATTATAGAAGATATTTTGAAGGCAGTAGCATAAAAGGGGCAGGAGTAATACACAAGATATTAGTCATTTCTTTGTGCTTTCCAGAACAAACTTCAGATAGTGTTTGTTTATTCTGTCATTCTAGTACAGACATTTTTTTCCCTTTTTTTCTTAACTCCTGAATCTTTTATTTTTCTTAGTCTTTCCCTCTTGAAAATTTCCCTGGTTCCCGATTGTTTCGAATTAAGCCAAATCAACAAACCAGGTTTTTAATACCATGGCACGTGGCCCAGAATTCTTTCCAAGAAGCTAAAGCTTAACACAGTGGGACTAATCTACTCCTCATCATTTTAAAGAATCTTTGGTTACATGAGTAAGACTTCAACTGATTGGCCCATGTCTTCCCAAACAGATTTTCCTTAAAGTACATTTTTTGATAAAAATTTCAAACTAGGGTTTTAGTTCATTTCAATCCATTTTTTAAAATCTGTGCCAATCATTCATATTTACAACTGTCCAGAGCAAGACAGCCACTGTATCTGAAAATGATAAATCTACTTAAGTGCCTCCTTTGAACTGGTTAGTTTAGATTTTATTTTAGTCAGATTACAGTGGCTTCAAGAGACTGCTTTTGCATCACCTCAGAATAAAATCTATAATATGCCTTCCTACTGTTCACGGTTAAAGTGCACCCTATTCACCCATCTCCATTGTATCTTCTCTAATCCAGGGTTTCCACTGAATGTCTTATGTCTTCTGCCCCAGCTGATACAGCATTTTGAAAGCCCCAATCAGTTCTGTAAGGATGTAGCCGAAAGGATTGCTCAGGTATGACCTACAGCTCCACCCTCAGACAGACCCATACCAGCCTTCAGGAAGGCTTCACTGATGTCAGGCAGGCATTACCAGGCCCAGGCAGAGCGACTGAGTTTCATAAAACCTGAAAATCACAACTGATACTGCTAGTAATTCACACTCCTGGGGGGCTGAATCACATTGCCACATCATTAATGAGAAAGCAGGGGGAGGGGGAGGAGGAGGGTATAGGTCAGTGGTAGAGTGCATGCCTAGCATTCACGAGGTCCTGGGTTCAATCCCCAGTACCTCCAACAACAACAACAACAAAAACAGTAAATAAATAAACCTAATTACCTCACTCTGCAAAAAAAAGAAAGAAAGAAAGAAAGCAGATGGAAAAAAAATTGTGAAAATTAAATTACTAAGCACTTCTGCAGCTACCCAAAAAATGTACCCATGAGTTTTCCAGCCTGCTGAGGCTTATAGCAAAATTGCTAACACTTCTTCCTTGTCATCAGGCGGTTTTATCCCTAATTGATTTTCTCCTTGTAAAAGGTTTGTTTGGAAGAGAAGAACCCCAAACTTTCCAATCTTGCGCACGTCATGACTCTTTATAAAACGCACAGCTACACGAGGGACTGTGCCACGTGGGTCAACGTGGTCTGCCGGTACCTCCATGAAGCGTATGCTGACATCACCTTGAACATGGTGACCTACCTGGCAGAGGTAAGCTGTTCAACCAAGGATAAAACCTACTCTAGTTTCTATGGGTAAAATACATATTTAGAACTGATAATAATACTCTTAATTACATTCATTGAGCATCTATTATATATTATCATATGCTGTAGGAAAACATTTTAAATCCTTACAGCAACTCAGTGACGTAGCTATTATCACAACAGGGGATCTGAAGCTCAGCCAGGTTAAATAATCTGTCACAATTTTAAGGTGACAGAGCCAGACTTTGAACTTAGGTACAAAAGCTTAAACTCCTTTTTTACTACATTAATACCTGTCTGCACATGGCAGAGACAAGGAAATTTTATCCTGATTATTTGGGGTCTTCAAATCCTATTTAAAGAGTTACTGCGTGGCTTGATATGTTTAATGGTTGTTTGCTCTGAACTCATTAACCAAGCATATATTTTTGAAAAGAAAAATTTAATCTTCATCTTTTGTGTTTTGTTTTTAAAACTGGAATGGGATTTTTGTCCTCTTACAAATGTGTTCCCAGCACGTTTGTTACAAACCCCTACTCTGACATCTGTGTACGTTGGTGCTAGAAATAACACCACATTGGGCAAGTGATGAAGTGAATTCTGTTTAGCACCTTCGGACCTCAACTACTTTAATATACAAGGTCACAAAATTTACGAGGCAAGTGATTAATAGCTGTTACCTTGTTTTTGCATTTTCAGCATTGCTTTTCCTTTCTGGAAATATGCATTTATGCCTCTTGCTAGGGCCTTTTCAGAAGTGATCAGGACAGTCCATGCTGATTTTTCTTTCAGTTTTACCACCAATTCAGGGTACAGATAAGTTAAGAATCAGTCATTTTCTTAAAGGCTCCATCAGACTGAAAGCCTCGACCTGAAGAAGGTAGCTGCCCCATCCATTAACACTGATAGCTGATGTCACAGGATTTTTATTTGCAACACAAATCAGCAGTGTTGGGCTGTATTCAAACTGTCAGCAGCCAAGGATTCACTTGCTCTTTCCATACCCCCATCCCTGGCATTTAAAGAATCTCTTTTATGTGGAAAAAAAGGAACCCTCCTATACTGTTGGTGGGAATGTAAATTGGTGTAGCCACTATGGAGGACAGTATGGAGGTTCATAAAAAAACTAAAAATAGAGTTACCATATGATCCAGCAACCCTACTCCTGGGCATATATCTGGGGAAAACTCTAACTTGAAAAGATACATGCACCCCAATGTTCATAGCAGCACTATTTACAATAGCCAGAACATGGAAGCAACCTAAATGTCCAGCAGCATGTGACTGGATGAAGAAGATGCAGTTTGTGTATATGTATCTGTATCTATACATCTATATATCTATATATAGATACATTAGAATACTACTCAGCTATAAAAAAGAAGGAAGTAATGCCATTTACCACAACATGGATGGACCTAGAGATTATCATACTAAGTGAGGTAAATCAGAGAAAGACAAACATCATATATCACTTACATATGGGATCTAAAAAAAAAAAATGAAACAAATGAACTTATTTACAAACCAGAAATAGACTCACAGACATAGAAAACAAACTATGGTTACCAAATGGGAAAAGAGGGGGAGAGATAAGTCAGGAGTTTGGGATTAGCATTTACACAATACTATATATAGTACTGTATAGTGCAGGAAACTATATTCAATGCCTTGTAATAACCTGTAACGGAACAGAATCTGAAAAAGAATAACATATGTACATATATGTATAACTGAGTCACTTTGCTGCACACATGAAACTAACACAACCTTGTGAATCAACTACACTTCAATAAAAATTAAAAAAACAAAAAACAACCCCCCTCCCCGAAAGAAAGAGATAAAGAAAGAAAGAACCTCTCTTAAGTGCCACCCTGCTGCCTTTGATGATCAGCTTGGTCACATCTGTCCCTGTGAGATCGCTAAGCAAGCACACATGCCATAGCAAACAGGAAGCACCTGGAGAAACAATGTAAATGTCCTGCTTACGGAGGCAGCCAGTGCCTGTTCTAAAACAAGGTGAGATGCAGCATTGTAAACTGACTATACTTCAGTTTTTTAAAAAAAGTGAAATGGGAATAAGCAAGGAGGCAAAATTTGTTTGGTTCACTAGACATAAATTTTTTTTAATTATACATGGGCTGTGGTCTGTACATACGATGGAATATTATTCAGGCTTTAAAAAGTATTGAAGTACTGACTCATGCTTCAGCATAGATGAACCTTGAAAACACTACGCTAAGTGAAGTAAGCCAGACACAAAAGGACAAATGTTATATGATTCCACTTATATGAGGTACATAGAAGAGGCAAACTGAGAGCCATTTTTTCACAGTTAGAGAGTTTCAGTTTGGGACAATGAACAGGTTCTGGAAATGAACAGTGGTGATGGTAGCACAAAAGTGTGAATGTACTTAATGCCATAGAACTGCACATGTAAAAATAGTTAAAATGGCAAATTTTTAATTGTATATATCTTGACCACAATAGAAAAATAAATTTAAATGGATTACCTAATTTGTTCTATTCAGCCCTTATCACCAACTATCACCAAAAATTTTATTATAAAGTTACCTTCTCACTGTATATAGTACAAATTAACTCCTATTTCAGTTACTCACATGTTCTTTGAGGTGGTGGTCAGGTACATACACATAATTTTCGGTAGCCGTGGTCGCTGTTTTGAACCTGCTCTGCTCACTTCACGGGCACTTCGTGTATGTTTGTGAGTGTGTTGACGTAGCTCACATAGTGTTATCTTCAGTAACTGTGGAATTCTGTCAAATTAACACCACTTGCTTAACCATCTCCCTTTTGTTGCTTATATTCATAACTTTTTTCTATTACAAAGGATCCTTTGATGTAGACATTTTATCAGATCATATTCAGATCATTTCTTCTGGTGGCATTTCCCAAAGTAACTGTCCAGGTAAAGCTCACGGACGCGTAGCTACGTCACTTAGCTCTTCTACACATTAGGGAAATTGGTCTTTACAGAGATTTTCCCAGTTTACAACACTACAAGGTATAAATATTTATGTTTTCCTATACCCCCACTAAATTTTATCATTCAGTTTATTCATTATTTTCAGGTTAATATTTTTATTGAAACTTTAAAATTATTCGCTTTGGGTATTTCCT
Source organism: Camelus ferus (assembly GCF_009834535.1). Classification (NCBI taxonomy): domain Eukaryota; kingdom Metazoa; phylum Chordata; class Mammalia; order Artiodactyla; family Camelidae; genus Camelus; species Camelus ferus. The sequence goes on along the minus strand of NC_045709.1, from coordinate 17,420,899 downwards.
TTCTAGTGAAGATGTTAGTTTTTCCATGCAGCGGATTTGTGTGGTTATTTATTTCCTCACATGTTAACGATACAGTTATTTCTTTTGGCCACTTTTAGTGTAGAATTTCAGCATTTATTTGAGTCTTTCTATTAATTCTTTATTTTGAACCTTTTTCACTATGTCTGTCACATAAATTTTCTCATTATTTTGCTTTGCTTTTTGAAAATATCATTGAATTTCTCCTGATTATAAAAGCAGTATATGCTTTTAACAGAAAATCTGGAAGGTACAGAAAAGTTAAAAAAAAAAAAAAAGAAAGAAAAGAAAAGAAAATTTTTCCGAAATAATTATATTATCTAGAGAGAAACACTATTAACATTTTGTTGGGTTTTCTTCCAGTGTTATTTCTATATAACACACACCCATTCATACCAGTGTTATCATCATCTATTATATAGAAATTGTTTATCCTTCCTCTTAACAATATTATATGATATGCTTTACTATCTTTAAAAATGTCATTCTATTGATTACATAATATTTCATTGTACCATTTACCATAATTTATGTATCCATTTACCTAGTGTTAAACATTTAGGTTACTTACCAACTTTCTTGTTTTGTGTGGGTTTTTTTTTCTTTTACCATTATAAGTAATACCTTGGTAGTTACTATTTCAAAAGATATGAACCCTGTTAGTACTCTCAAACTCAGTTGCCAAATTATCCAGTTTACATCTCCACTGCTGTGTGAGAATACTCTTATATCCTCACCAATACAATCATCAATTTCTAATCTTTGCCAATTTGATAATGATAAATTATATCTTTTTTCATTTGTAATTTTCAATACTTGGTGGTGTTTGATGCTTTCCTTTTGAGGTTTATTTTGTTGTATTCCATTGTGTGAATATTGTATTTATATATTTAGACATGCCAAATTGTCTTTGAAAAATCCCCATTTCTTCAATAAGATTGAGGTTAGGATTTTCTTTTCCCTCCAAAGGAAAAGTGCAATCATAAAGGCACTGGGAAGGCTTGGGGCGTCCGTGTGAAAACCTGGTGTCAGACTCTGACTCCCTCTGCTTCGCCCACAGCTGCTGGAGAAGGGCCTCCCGGGGATGCAACAGCCGCTCCTGCAGGTGATCCACAGCCTGCTCAGCTACATGGACCTCTCCGTCGTCCCTGTGAAGCAGTTCAACGTGGAAGTCCTGAAGACCATTGAAAAATACGTGCAGGTGAGTGTTTGAATCAGGGTGTTTCCAGAGAGTCAATCCACAAAGACTGAGTGAGGCTTTGCATGGGACGGGCACTAGGCCACAGAGCTCCGTGGGTACCAGGCCACGTGTTCATCCACTGAGATGCATGACATGCTGAGAGCGGTCCAGACGGTGGCTGACCACACCCTGAGTGGTGTCCTGAGGAGAAGGATGGGGCCAGGCCCCAGCGCGTTTCTGAGCCTTCAGAGGACACATCTCTGCCTCTTGGGCTCTTGAAAGCACACTCCTGGCCAGGAGGGCAGGGGCAGTGTCTTGTTTGTACGGTCCCATTTCACAGGAGGAAGAAGCACCTTGTGTGGGCCTGGTTCTAGGCCAGGTGTTTCCAATGCGAAGGGTTCATTCAGAGGTTAAAACTGTCACTCTAGACCTGAAGGATCTAAGGTTAAGAAACTGGCATAAATGTACTTGAAAATACTCCAACAGTCGAGCATAGGGTACTTAGTGAGTTTCGAGGGCAATGCTAGGTTTTCTCTGGTTAAACTCATTGACAAAGTTGTATAATTTTAAACATTTTTTTCCATCCTCACTTCACCAATCACATTACTTGCAGAAATTAATGCTGAAAGTAATTTTCAAGCTTTTTTTTTTTTTTTTTTTTTTTTTCATTTTTCAAGTGGCATTGCTCCAGTAACAGTGGTACCATGTACTGGTAGGTTTTCATTATCACTTTCTCACTTTACACTCACAGGAGGCAGAGAGTCCGTTCGCATCTTCCTACTGCCCATGTGCCCCTGGTTTAAAAAAAAAAGTTGTTTTTTCAGGCTACCTCTTCTGTCTTAGGCCTATGGGCCATCCCTGGTTCTCCATATCTTATGATCCCATGAATGGTGGCAAATTTCATATTCAAACTGTGACTTCCCATGTGCAGAATTCAACAGTGAAGGACATGTGTTTTATTTCATGTGCTTTTATTTCAAGGCCTAGGCAAATAATAACTTTTTTCATGCTAGTTTATCTACGTTCAGTATTTTTGTGGGAGAAGTACCTCCGTCTGCCTGGGGGGTTGTCAGGGATACAAAGATGGTAAAACAAAGTGAGACCTACAGGAAGAGTAGGTGTTTGCTAAGACGAGGAGAGGAAGGGCCTTCCAGGATGAGGGACTAGCATGAGCAGAGGCACAGAGGCTGAGAGACCTTGCCTGGTTTGGGGGACTCCAGGAGTAGCCTGAGGGAGATGACCCCTGGAGGCCCTTCTGGAAGAGTGTGGACTCCACCCTGTCCACCAGAGGGAGTCCTTGCAGGAGTTTAGGCAGGGAAGTGGCTTGGACTGAAGAGTTCTAGAAAGATCACTGTAGTTGGAGTGGGTATGATGGGCCTCGGGAGAGGCTGCAAGCAGGGAAACCAGTTAAAAGGCCGCTGAAATAGTTCAGGTCGAGACCAGAGAGGATTCAGCTGAGCCAGTGCCAGCGGGCACGGAGCGTCGGGACAGATTCTCAGGAGGGAGGGAAATGGCTCAGAATGGCTCCCAGCCTCCCGGGTTAGGTCACGAGGCAGACACGGAGCAAGCAGGGACGGGGGCTGAGGGTGGAGATGCGGCACCTGGGGGCACATGGAGCAGGAAGAGCAGGGCAGCAGAAGGACCAAGGAAGCCCGGAGGTGGAGGTGGGGAGGCTTGAGACAGCGGGAGTCGTCGATAGCTTAAAATGCAGTTGGGATTGTTGGGGTGTTTTTTTTGTTTGTTTGTTTTTTGATTGGTTTGGATTTTCAAATCAAGGAGGTACCTTATTAGTAAAAATTGTACAGGGTTATTTTAAACTTTTCTTATTTGAATGTGGACAGAATCAGTCTTTTTTTTATTAGCTTGTTTCCTAAATGTAGCTCATCTTATATACAAATTATCTTTTTAATTCATTTGCCTTTTACTTATCACAGAATGTCCTACACCTCTTTAAATCAATGAATTCTGCTGGTCACAAGAAGTTTTGGTTGCTAGTGGTGTATTAGTTTTTTTTTTTTTTCAATGAAATTATTTTTAACCATGGACTTCTATTTCCTTCAGAGTGTTCACTGGAGAGAGGCTTTGAATATTTTGAAGCTGGTAGTGTCTCGATCTGCCAGCCTAGTTTTGCCTTCCTACCAACACAGTGAGCTCTCAAAGATAGAAATACATCGAGTCTGGACTAGCGCCTCCAAGGAATTACCTGGGAAAACCCTGGACTTCCACTTCGATATTTCAGAGGTATGTTAACCATTTCTGTAAACTTTAGCATGACTGTGTAGTGGCAAAGGTCAAAACTAGTTGCCTGGAGAAAGGGAGACATACTTCACATTTATATCAAATGAAAGCTTCTGAGTCCAAACTGAGTTCTGTTTTTTAAGAACATATTGAGGGTCATATTCACTGGCCTCTTATTTGGCAGCTTTTAAAAACAGAAGCTAGCTCAGTTATATAAAAGTGACTTGTAAAAAAAAGAGAGAGAACTTGAAAATGGAATGCTCTTAAGTATTTTAAACCATGACCTTCGCTCATTCTTTATCTGATAGCTGTCATGGCCTCTTGTGTCTGCAGTCTTGCTCCCTGAACCTCAGCCAAACAAGGAAATGACTGAGATTTGCAGGAATACAGAATCTGCCTTTATGGTTGCCTCCCCAAGTCACACTGCTTTTTAAACCGGTAAAACTGCCTAAATTCTTGTCTTGAGACAGAGGGAAGTGTGGAGGGATGCGACTTGTGCACCAAGCTAAGGAGTCAAGAAGAAAGGGGGACAGAAAATAGTCAGGTTTACCAGCTGGTCCATGGATGAGCTTTTGGGAGGCCTGTATTTAACCCTTTTACTCTAAGATGTAAAAATACATTTGCTTCCCTGTCTCTCTTACCCCATGACCCGTAAGCCCCCCATAAGCAGAAAGTACGATCTGCCCACTTTGTAACCAGGGTCTGGTATGGTGTCTGGTACATGCGGTCCTTCATAAATATTCATCAACTTGGCTGAATGAGTTAGTTCACTAAAGGAATAAACCACATCTGCGTACACGGAAATTACTCACTCTGTGAAGTCAGTGGTAGCCCCGTTGGGTTTTTTCACACTGTGCTCTCATTGACCTTTTATTATTTCGGTGCTCAGGATGAGATGCTATTTTCTGTCACTGTGATACCTGTACAGCATCTATGTACAGTATGTATATGATACCAAGGTATCAGATCAGTATTTTTCCATTTTCTATGTTGCTGGGAGAAAAGCTACTTCTGCTCTTTGACTTAAGTTTGTTCCAAAGAGGTACAGAACACCTGTAGCCAGTCAGCTGCAGGCCCCAGAGTCCCAGCTGCTCCAGAAAAATGGGCCTTGAGAGACAGGTGGAGAATTACCAGCCAGTTCCTGCCATGCGCCTACAGACAGGTTTCTGTGGAGACCTCCTTGGGGCCCAAGTTTGAGAAGTTGACACTCCAGGACTGTAAGGAAGTGAAAGTTCTCAAGTGCTGCCCAAGAACCTGGCCCTGACCTCATTCATTTAAATAATTGAAAAGATATAAATGATTTAAATAAATTTTTAAATAAGTGAGAGCATATCAAGATTGGTGATTACAGGTTGGGAAAAGGTGAAGAAATTTTGGTCTCTTGTTATAACTCTTAAGAAATTCTTTCAGGCCTAAACATGTGATAACTGACTCTACTTTCCTGCATATTTTCCTTCTCATCTTTTCAGTCTTTTCTAAGGTGTGTTTAAGAACAAGCGATTGGATTTGTTTTCAGGTACTAAAGAGGGTGGGAAAATGCTGAAGATGCTGACTGATTTAGATGTGTACTTGAACTTCAGGAAAATGAGCCTCCTTGAAACACTGAACTCCTCTAAGTTTTAATCAGTAAGCAGTTCTTGGCGGCCGCTGGGTCAGAGTGATCCGTATGCCACAGAACTATTAATGAGCCGGAAGAACGTGTGCTTTTCTCCTCTTTTTTCTCGAGACGCCCATCATCGGAAGGCGGTATGATGAGCTGCAGAACTCTGCGGGGCGGGATGGGAAACCCAGGGCTGTGGCCGTCACCCGGAGCACGTCCTCCACCTCGTCAGGCTCCAACTCTAATGTCCTTGTTCCCGTAAGCTGGAAGAGGCCCCAGTATTCTCAGGTAAAGAGTCCTGACTCCCAGGATCAGAAGGGAGCTTAGGGGACCTACTGAACCCAGCTGCCCATGTGATACGGGGTCCGTGCGTCCACCATCCCAGCCTTGCCCATCTGGGTGTCAGCACTGCAGTGATGAGGATCTCACCGGCTTCCAAGGGGGCAGATTTTATCTTTGAACAGTTCATTACCTTGAGTTGAAGTCGGACACTTTGTTGCTTCTGCTCATTGGTCCTAGCTCTTTTGAGGCTCAGAAGATGAAATCTGATCGAAATTTCACATGGCGGCCCTTCAGGCACTTAAAGAAATGCCACCCCCTCTGCGCCTCACCCAGATGAGTCCTCTTTTCTCCAAGTAGTGCACCCTTAGTTCTCCCGACCAATCCTATGCGATAGGGCTGCCCCCCCGGTGACCATGCTGCCTGCTGCCCCGTGAGCCTGTCCTCCCGTCGTGGGCTCCATGCACGGCCGAGCCCTGCGGAGCAGAGCGGCTGCCGGCTTTCTCTGCGGTTCTGTTACCACAGCCTCAGACTGTATCCACCTTCGGGGTGCCTGCTTCACAGTAGTGGTGTCACTGGGCTTACTGTCAAGTGAAACTCCTGTATCATTCGGGGCTCTTTTTGTGACATGTGCCAAAAGCCCAGGGAGAAAGTACCTTAAGTGGAAAAGGAGTTTATTAACTCATATATCATGGCTTCGAGCACAGCTGCATTCTAGCACACAAACCCCTTAGACTCTCTCTCTCCTTCTCGCTATCCCCACCATCCCTTCCCAAAATCTTGGCCCTGCCTGCTTTCCTGTCTGCTGACTTCATTCTCAGGCAGACTCTGCCCACATGAGGCACCACGGCCTCTGGCAGCTCCAGATTGCCATGGTCTTTGTCTCTGATGATTTCAAGACAGACGCCTTCCCTCCCCAACGTCCCCAACAGCTCCACAAAAAGGACCCTTGCAGGATGTGTGAGGGAGGCAAAGCCCCACTTAGCGGGAGAAGAGCCGTTCCCAAGATACAAAAGGACCACGTTGCTGGAAGAAGGGAAGTGGGCGCTGAGCAGAGAAAAGCCCTTTGCTTGCAAGCCCAGCAGGACTCACCTTCACTCTGCAAGGCTGGGACAGTGTACGCCACAGCACGGCGCCTGCTGGAGCAGAGCTGGTCTCAGTGAGTGCTCACTGATGGTTGAATAGAGAGCCCGCTGCACCTCCTTGCGGGGCTGGATAAGAGAAGAATAATGTGCAGTCCATTTCTGTGTTCCTCTTTGTTGACTCCTTCCCAGAATTGTAAAATGCCCACTAAAACTTAGGGAAATAGGTTAGTAAATCTCTTGTCCTTCAGTATCAAGGCCCTCCTGTCTTTGACCTTGAAATGATAATGTATTGAGCGTCCTATCTATAATTTAAGAAGGACGCAGGGAACCGAGTTCCGTTTGGAAGGAAAACCTGTGAGTGATCTTAGCCTCCTTGCGTTCTCCCTATTAAATGAGATTAAACGAGAAAAAAAAAATCATTTTCAAGAGATTAGAGTGATTGCTTTAAGAGCAATTCTGAAGCACCTTTAACATTTTTTTTTAGGCTCTGGTTACTCATCCTTTTCATTTTCAACTCACTGATCATTCTGAGACCTAGTTTATCTGTGCCATTGGAAAACGTGGTGGTTTGCAGAAGAATCCCCATGCTTAAGGGACTGAAGATTAAGGTTTATGAAGAAAAAAAAAAGGAATTGAATCTGTTTAACTTTAGGAAGAATAAATTGAGAAAGATTTAATATGGCTTGCAAATAATTGAATTTTTTAACTCTACAGAAAGTAAAATTATCCTCCCACTTGAGGGAAATAGATTTGTGTTGTAACATAATAGATTTAACTTAGGCGTAAGGAGACCCTGGTAAGTGCTGGACACTGTAGCTCGCAGGAAAAGATGATCAAGGGGAGAAATGAGTATCTGCTACCGAACCGAGGGACTGATTGTCACGCCCCCTCCCTGGGGAAAACTTAGATCCGCACTGACCAGTAGAAACATAATGTGAGCCCCATTTTAAATGTTCTAATAGTCCCCCTTTGAAAAAAGGTTAAAGGAGCAGGGAGGGTGTAGCTCAGTGGTAGAGTGCCATGCTTAGCATGCACAAGGTCCTGGGTTCAATCCCCAGTACCTCCATTAAAATAAATACTTAATTACCTTCCCCACCCAAAAAAAAGACTGATTAATAAAATTTTTAAAGTTTAAAAAAAAATTTTTTTAAGTAAAAGGAAACAGGCAGAAGTTCATTTTAATAATATATTTTAGTTAACCTAATATACCTAAAATATATCCAAACCTAATACAACCTAAATACAGGTTATATTATAACTATGTATCTAAAATATTATTTTTTCAATATATAATCAATATTTTACAATTATTGATGAGCTATTTCACATCCCTTTTTCATACCAACTCTTTGTGTGTTTTGCATCTCAGTTCTCACCGGCCACATTTCAGGTGGGTTAAGCTAGGGTTTTAGAGCAGATTTGATCACAGGACCCCAAGATTAAAATCTGCTTGTGTGTTTCTTTTCCAGAAGAGGACAAAAGAGAAGTTGGTGCACGTCCTTTCTCTGTGTGGCCAAGAAGTAGGATTAAGCAAAAATCCATCAGTAAGTTCTATCTTGTATCACATCTTGGTACCATATCATCTTTACCTTTGGTCTGTTTTTGCCTTTGGTTAAATAGTTTAGAAGAATGAATTGCAAGTATGCTATCCACCACCTAGATCAAACCCCTAGATTATTTCTCTTCACGCTATGATTTTTAATCTCACTTAGTTCAAAGCAGTGAAAGATGTTGTTTGCTATTTACTCCACTGTCTGTTAAAATACTCAGTGATTTCTATTTTTTAATATCTTGGATTTTTAATAAGTATGCTCAGACTGCCTCAGAATATGTATGTGTGACTCTCCTGCAGCACCATGTATGACACACATTCCTTGTGGGTGTGATTTCACTCTCTGTGCACACACTTCTTACTGTGATGTCACGTTAGATGTCTCATGTACTATGGAAGTGAACATAATGACATACTGTCATGTTTTTTATCTCATATAAACTTCCACTGATGTTACAGTTTTTTTTAAAAAGCCATTGGGCTCTGGAATAAATGAATAATTGAAGTATTAGGAGTTAGTTTCTGAAGCTTTTATAAAATTTAGAAAATTCAAATTGTGTGTGTGAGAAAGTATACTGTAGCAAAAGCAGTAAAAAATCTCAGGCTTTGGTTTCACCAAACATTTTTATTTCATGTATATCACAGCACCTTTATTAGTAACCAAAACAGAAATAGCAAACTAAATAATTTCTCAGGTAAAAAGAACTAGCAAACAATTTCTCTGTGGAGCTACTTTTAAAATTCCAAAATGTATGTACTAATGTACTTGGTGAGCAGGAGAAATGTACGAGACAAAAAGACTTGCTGAAGTGCAAGCTGATACTTCTCATCCTCTGGGGGTGCACCCCAGCCAGAAGCATGGCTTCCGTTGAAGTCACCTTCTGAATAATTGATCAACGGGTTTCTGCTGCTCCTGTGACTTTACTGAGGGCAGAGGGACGAGGCGGTGGTGGCCGGGCAGACGGAGCCGCCAAGCGCCCGAGGGAGAGGAGCAGGACGGCGTGGCCTTGCGGCGCAGCACAGCCGGCGAGGGCTGTTTCTTACAGCTTTGTGGTTGCACTTTCTCCTCGAGCTCCCAGCTGCCTGCTTCTGTGCTGAGGCCTTTCTAGCTGGAAATGTTTACCTGGACCATGTTACAAATAAGAGAAGCAGCACCAACTGAGAGAGGGAGCCTTCAGCTGAAGAAATCAGAATTCTAGTCTCATCTCTCACTGACTAGCTGGCTGCTCCTCAGTGCTGTTTATCTCATGTGCGCACTTGCAATCCTGCACTGACTATGTGTCTCGTACCATTTTATGAGAACACAGTGTTAGGCCTGTTCTTAAACACTGGAGGGAAAATAAAGTATACTTAAAATCCATTCACTCTTTTCACTTTGGAGAGACATCTGGTACCTTTAAATTCTAATAAATGACTTCCTTACTTCCAAGAAAGACCAAGACGTTATAATGGCTAAATAAGGAATACTGTTCATTTTATTTAATATCAGTCTATGTTCAGGAGAGGCTGGATGGCAAAACATTTAGGTTCATTTTAGTCTATTATTTCTGCAAAGTTCTACTAAAATGGCCCAGTGAAAAGAACCTAAACAAAGAAGTTAATTTTAAAATATTAACATACTACAGTTTTCATGGGAGAAAAAAGTTTTATTTTGTTTAAATCAACAGGTCGGGAATTTAAGTAGGAATTATGAGCACAGCTGCTCAGTTCCTCTTATGTGATCAAATGAACAAGTACTGTACTTTTTGGCTTCTGCTGCTTTTTCCTTCCCAGTTCTTGGCTTATCTCTAAAAGGGTTAAACCCTTTGCTCTCACAGTTCATTCTACAATAACATATCTTGGCATCAGCAGTCCTTAAATATTACATGTTAGAGAGAGTGTGTGTGTGTGTGTGTGTGTGTGTGTGTGTGTGTGTGTTCAATGTCTAACCTCAGTCAGTTCAGAAAGAATGGAAAATTTCTTGTATGCTCCAGTCTGTCTGTGAACACATGCTCAGTTGCCACACACACACATACACATACACACACACACACACATGCACGCACACGCACGCACAGGTAGGATCCTGTTTCCATCCACTAAGAAGCCGCGATTTGACTAGAACATTTTCCTAGTGCGAGAACTTGCGTCTCTGCAACGAGTTTAATCTGAAGGCACCTGTCCAACATAAATAATAAAAGAGCAATCTAAAAATACCCACTTAAGGAATTAGGTGTGTACTGGAAATACAGTGCAAGGAGGAGCCAATTACAGTTTCTGTAGCACAAACAACCCAAGGGAGAGCGGTTTCTCAGGAGAGGACTCTCGGTCCGCAGGTGATTTTCTCCTCGTGTGGGGACTTGGACCTGCTGGAGCACCAGGCGAGCCTGGTGTCTTCCGAGGACGGCGCCCGGGAGCAGGAGAACATGGATGACAGCAACAGCGAGCAGCAGTTCCGGGTCTTCCGAGACTTCGACTTCCTAGACGTGGAGCTGGAGGACGGAGAGGTAGGGTGGAGGCTCCGTGGGAACGATCCACTCCTCCTTTTCCTTGACTCACAAAACCGTTTCTTTTACTTGCTAAATAATGAGTTCTTTAATTGGAAAGCTGTAAACTTTATTTTGAATTGACTTATTCAAAGTACAGCAGCTTAACTTTGGCAGAAGTCACCACACCCTTCCTGTCTGAGTCCACAGCCAGAGCGGCCAAGTTCCTTCTAAATGGCAGAGATCTGACTTTGAATGACCACACGGAGACTGTGTGTGTGTGTGTGTGTGTGTGTGTGTGTGTGTGTGTGTGTGTGTGTGTGTGTGTGTGTGTGTGTGTAGCCCAAAGATGAACTGTAAACAAACAGAAAAAAATCACAGGTACACTCTAGGTCTGAGTCTGTTCTCTGGTACCTGGGTAAAACATGCTAAGCATGTCACTATTTCAAATGTGAAATCACTCGAGTTTGATAACTTTGGAGCTTGCCTGCTGCCACATGCAGTCAGAGCCTGAGGGCCCCGGCATCTCTGGGCTGTTCGATGAAGCTGTCGAACTGGAAGCTAGATGCAACACACGAGAGAGCTCTTGGCTCCACTTTTGGCTGGGAGCTGGCATTCCTGACACCTGGAGCGACTGAATTCAGGTCTCAACAGGCAAATGCAGATTCATTTATGTGAACGCTCATCATGGTAATAAGGTGCTTTCAGTTACGAGTCATGTTTTTGAAAACTGGGATCAGAAGGAGGAGCGCCATTTCAGCAGCTCGGGGGCATGTTCCAGCTGAGGGGCAGTCTTCTGCCTCCTGGGATGAACACTTAAGTTCCCTGAAGTGAGACTGGCATCTGTCCGCCTGGTCCCCAGCCTGGCATGCGATGCTGCTTCACATACTTGAGCTCACATTTCACTGAGTGTGCTGTATTTCCCAGACAAAGACAGGGCTTTCTGCTAGTCATGCAGTTAAAATGGAGGCCCAGAGCCAAAGCTGATATATCCTATGGCAGGTAGGCACCTCCGAACTTAAGTTAGGAAAATGATGCTTCAAGTGGCTGCTTACCTTCCCTCCAAGGATACGATTGTTAATCAATCCACTCATGTCCAGGGGAGGCTGAGGAGCGAGCCACCTTTGTCCTTCCTGGACCACTGACCGCCCTGGCTGTCTGCGCCAGCAAGGGAGCATCCTGTCCTCAGAATGAAGAATGTTTTCTTTACCAATTCTCTCCCTGGAAAACAAGTTAGCAGACCCAGTCCTTAAAGAGTCTAAAGGCATTGACTGCAAGGCATCTTTAAAATAAGTGTCAGCTTTTCACCTTGAATTGTTCTAGAACCAGTAAAAAGTATTGCAGCGTTTTCTGACTTAACTATAATTAGTGATAAAGAAATCAGCCACTAAATGTGGTGAGAATTATTTAAAGTCTCCTACAAAATACAACTGTTTTGAATAGTTTCAAAATGATCCAGGGGATATAAGGAATGTCAAAATATGAGCTTTCTGATCTGGGCAGCTGACCTAACCTTTGTTTTTCGGCTAGAATTCAAGCTTGGGCATCCTCTTCACTCTCGAGATTAAAATAAGGAGGGAAAAATTGATGAAACAAGAGAGGCATCGTTTTTCAGTCTCAGCCAAAGAAAAGGTGTTATATGAAGGGACCTAGCAAGAATGATGTAGAGGAATCAGACACAATTTCAGAACGACTAACAAATTTACTTTCTATCAAAACAAAGTAAGGAAAACCTTAGGTGCCTATCACTTAAAAATAAATATTATACTCATGTTTTTCAGGGATGATAAATAATGAATACTGCACCTTCCTTCTAGAGTTCTTTTGTCCTAGCCATCAAGAACTAAAAAATCATAGTGATTATTTGATCTTGTATGATTAAGATTTTATAAGAAACTCAGGAATGTGAAAGTATAGATTTTCTCCAAATAAATAAACCATTTGAGAATGTTTTGCTACTTCTCCATAAGGTTATCACTAGAGATTGTAGCGTGCTTGCGGAGTGGTGGCGTGAAAGTGCCTGGGCTTTGGAGCCAGACAGGTCCAACTGTGACTTTCAACTCTGCCACTGACCCAGCTGCATGACCTTAAGCATGGATGCAGCTTCTCTTGGCATCTTCCTCTGCTGAATGGGTGTGACAGTACAGGCCCACAGAGTTGATGTGAGGCTCCACTAAGATGACCTGGGCAAAGCTTTTCACATAGCTCCATGTACATAGTATGCCTTCTAAATGTCTGTTCCTTTGTACTGGCATTGGTGAATAATTTCAGTATTTCCTCATCTGAGAAAGTTAAGCATATTTGGCTTCTAGATCAAAACACATTTATCAAAAAAAAAGAGAGAGAATTTTTTTGTCATGTCTGTTCCTTTTCATCAAATAGCCTCAGAATGTAGTGACTAATATATTTAAGGGTTTGCCTTTGAACTCTTCTGAATCTTTAAAAGGTGCTGTGTCTTTGCTATTAATTGCACATCAGCAGTGAAACAGATCCTGATCACACGCACCTCTGGCTTAGTGAGCAGGATCAGGTCACGTCACCTTTTTTTCCCAGCTGATGACCCCCATGCGTCTTCCCGTGACATTCCATAATTTTCCCACAAATAGAAATTTAGGCATTCCAAAAAAAAAAAAAGTGTTGAGGAGACCAAAGTTTTCACTGAATGGAAAGCTGTTTCAGAAATTGCATTTGTGATGTGTTACCAACTACATCATCCACCACTAAGAGGTTTGGAATATCTGGTGTTTGATACTGATTTTTCTCTTTGGGGTTTATGTATCTTTGTCATTTTTTTTTAAGTTGCATCTACGTAAGTATATATTGTTAGTATTGTTGCTGTTGTATTAAAACTAAGACAAATGCACTTGAGTATCTGTAATATAATCATTTTAAATAGACCTCTTATTTGTTTTTCTGTCCATTCAATCTGCTTCCCAGGAACTTCAGGTAAGATGGTGCTATTTTTGATTCGGATATGCTAGTAGATGTTTTGCATCATTGCAGATTTATAACAACATAATTGCTTTTTTTCTCCCGTCTAGAGTATGTATGCCTATTTGCGTATGTACACTGAGGTATGTGTGTGATAGAAAGAAGTATTTTTCTTGGTTGCTCTAGAAGGGAAATGCTTTCTGAAGTATAAATACAAGGTAGTTTTAAAATCTTTCTGTGTCTAGTTCTGGAAGTTGCATGATTATATCTCATGAGAGAAAGTAAGTTTTTAAATACGATCCATAGAAATCCCGTAATTTCTGATCAGGCAGTTGTACAACCGGATTGGTTTTATTGTTAAATTCTTTTGTTAAAGTTGAAGTCAATAAGGTTTATCTAACAATTTACCACATACACTTCCAATCAATTCCTTTCATTTTCCAGGAATTAGGAGCTATCTTTGTATGGTGACTATATAAGAAGTTTCATTCAAATGAGGACCCTTTTGCAAGTAAAAGAGGGTCTGGTAATAATTATACCCAGACAGCAGGCATAAACCAGGATTTTCCTGAGCAAACTGACCTATCATCACCCAGTATCTAGGCGATAAGGACTTACACTAAGTAGGGACATTTGGGGAAACATTTTGACCACAGTCCATCCATGTTCCTGCAACAATAATTCTTACTTGATGGAATTCCAATAAGAAAAAAAATTACTTCAAAGAATATTATTTCAACATTTCTAGAATATTGAGTTATTAATACTTTCTCATCTCACTAGAAATCCTGAGGGGTGATTTAAGTTTGATAACTGACACGTGCACATTGTCCACCCGGAAGAGTCAGCCATCTTCTAAATGTTCTCACACATAGAAAATCTGACTTAATCAGTAATACAGTTTTGGCTTTTAACCTCGTATGTAGCATAAAATGCAAATCTGACATTTGGTTGTGGGGGAGGTGGAGGGTGGCTCTCCCAGGAAGGGTATTCCTGTGCCATGAGAAGGCCAGCTGACTTTTAATCACCACTGACTTGCACGTCGGCAAGGCTACGGCACTGTTCCATCCCAGCCTCTCAGCCCCCACCAGGCAGACGATTTCAACAGCTTTACTTCTAATGGAGTTACTGCATTCTCTGGCAGGACACCCAGATATTACTCCTGCAAAAACAGCTTCCCTGACTTCAGTTCCCACACCCGGTTGATTCAGGCTTCACCTGAGCTGTGGTCAGACAGCGGCAGTGGTCTGTGCCCAGCGCAGCGCTCTCTGGCCTCAGCTGTCTGTATTTGTCTGCAAGCTCCATGCAACCCAGGCTCAGTGTGGGACACTTCCAGAACTGCTGCCTGAGATAGTTCATCCAACCCATCCATTGATTTGGTGCCGGAGAATCAGTTGTGTGAATTTATGTTGTGTATCTGTACATTTCTCCCAGTGGTTTTCACATTCTTCTTTTTATTCTGTATTACACTGCCCTTTTCTTTAACTTCTTTATTTCTTCACACATTCCATTTTTTTTTCCTTCCCAGAACTCTTGCCTCTTCTACTTTTTTTTTTTTTTTCATTGAAATAGCTATTTTAAAATACCAGCTTAACAAAGCCTTTTTTACCAGGAAAAAAAATTATCTGATGGTAATTTATCACAGCATAAAAGGTACAGATACAGCTACAAAATATGGAAACCATATTCTCAGTTTTTCTCTTATAATCAAACAGTCCTAAAAACAATCATAAACATCAGAAATGGGGGTGGATAAAGATAGCAATTTCCATATCCAGAATGTGTGCAGGATTCTCACCTGCCGCCTTCCCCCGTGAATAGCCAAAACAGACTTGGGAAAAGCTAAGCATTTTTATAAGAGAGCTCTGTGAGAATGACCAGCTTCGTCTCATTGGGAACCAGAAAAAACAGATCCTTAAAACAAGAGGAAAATTAATACAATTAATGCTCATTAATTTTAATAGTAATTTACATCTCTCGCTGAAATTATATTATGATGCTACTTACTGAGCTCTCACCATAAAGTTATTTTATTTATTTCAGTGAACTGTCACTGTTTCAAATGACTAATAAATGACAGGATTCTGTGCTAGATTTTATTCAGATTACCTATTTGTTAATAGGTTAAAATTTGCTTACCAGTGGGCTGGTAGTATTTCCCATGTTTTATTCCTATAGAGAATAGCTTAACAGAGAGAAAAATAAAACCCAGTTTAGTTTTTAGAAAAAAAATTTTATGTTCGTCAAGTAAACTTAACATCTGATGGTTGTAGAGAAAGTCTGAAATATGCCTAAAATCTTTAACACTTACATTGCCAGGGAGGGTATAGCTCAGTGGTAGAGTGCATGCTTAGCATGCATGAGGTCCTGGGTTCAATCCCCAGTACCCCCATTTTTTTAAAAAATGAAATAAAAAAAAGATTTTTTTTCAAGTTTAAAAAACAAAAACACATTGCCACTTAGCCTCGTTCTCAGTGAATTCAAATGTACAGTTTAGCAGTGACCCTTGGTACCAAGTCAGTTCATTCAGGCCCAAGGAGGGAATTATTTTCTATGTTGGGACACTTATTTAAAGATGAGCCTCACGCAAACCTTCAGCCTTGCTGCCCGGCCCCTGCGTAGTGCATGAGCGTCAGGCCGTGCCCAGCTGCTCTCTCATACTCTTAACTCTGCATTTGATCTGTGAAAACCGCTGTGGCAGAAAGGGCTGGAATGTTGACCTAATGCTCGTCTACATAATACCCAAAGGGCATGGAATGTGCCACGAGCATAGCTCCCACTTCTCTTTCTGAAATCGGGACTAAAGAGGGGCGGGATGTGGGGCAGGAACCACCTCTTTGACGTTGTTTTACTGTTCAGTCTCTTTCTGACAGATTGTTGTTGACACAGATTATTTATAGCGTATACCCACAAATCACCTTGTAAGAAAACAGAGTATGACCCACTAGGCCAAAGAAGAGTGTGTAGTCACGTCTGCCTAGGACTTAACATGCGTTTAGGTGGAAACAGTGCGCTCTTCACTGCTTCCCACATCATGGAAGTGAAAAGTCTGGTGCCCGGGGCCAGGAGGGCTTGAGGGCTCATCGTGAGAGCGCTTCTTTCTGAGCTGTGGCTAGCTGAAGGTGTGAAGGTGTGAGTGCAGGGAGGTTTCTGACCTAAACACAGCAGCTGATGGTGTGATTTCAGGGCGAGAGTATGGACAATTTCAACTGGGGAGTACGCAGGCGCTCTCTGGACAGCCTGGACAAGTGTGACATGCAGCTCCTGGAGGAGCACCAGCTTTCGGGAAGCTCTCCCAGCCTCAGTAAAATGAACCATGAGGATTCCGACGAGTCCTCTGAAGAGGAGGACCTCACGACCAGCCAGATCCTGGAGCACTCTGACCTAGTAAGTGGGAGCCCGCCCAGCCGCTCTTCCCAGGAGATGCCAGACTGCTTTCTGTAATTCAGGCAGCGCTGCAGTTTCCAGGTGCAGCTCGAGAAACTTCCCACAGCAGCTAAACCAAAATCTGAAGTGTCGGGTGGTGTCTGAGTCTAACTGGCCTTTTCTCCGTAGGTTGCAAATGGAAACAAAAGCTGGGCTTTTTGATGAGCTCTGAGTGCCATCAAGTCTGTTCAGGCCTAGATTTTCCCCCAGTAACTTCTATTATGCTGGAATCTTTTTGGGAAAAAAAGAAAATCCTCAGACATCTGAAGTGTGAGGAAACATGGCAGGACAGACGTTTTGATGGGGTGATCTGGAAGTCAGGGTATTTGTGTTTTGGAGAGCGGCGCCGTCATACCAGGTTGCCGGCTGCCGCGCTTACGTTCTGTAGCAGTGAAGTGTGCAGGTGGAACCGTCAGTACCTAGCCACCACCAACCAGCCTGTGTGAGCTCGTGTGAAGACTAAAGTAGAGCCTCTAAAGACTCGAACATCACTCTGTTTTCTTCCCTTTGCTTTCTCCTCAGATCATGACCCTCTCCCCTTCTGAGGAGACTAACCCCATGGCATCGCTCACGACAGCCTGCGATCTGACCCCTGCTGACCCCCATTCCTTTAACTCCAGAATGACTGGCTTCAGTGCTGCTTTGCCTGATATGAACAACCTTCAGATCTCTGAGGGTTCAAAGGTGAGGAGATTTTGGCAATTGTTGACCATCATTTTCTTAAAGAAAAAGCACTTCCAATTTTCTGAGCATTCCTAGCGGGTTAAACAAGTGGAGGGACCATCTTTATCTTTTCCTTTCTTTCTTTTTTTGGCACAATGGAGTTTGTGCACCTAAGCCCAGGTTTTGAAGTTGTTTTACTCTCACAGACTTGAGCAGCCACCTTCTTGTGGGTTGAAAGAGATTTGATTTGAGGTCCTTTTAAAATGAAACATTTTTGTGTTTTCCACGTAGTGTGAACACTGCTGATTAACAAATTGGTATGTGTCTGAGATCGCTGAGACTGAGAAACCCTTGCTTTGTCCTGACTTTTATAAAACAATATGCCAAGTGAGGTGTGGGTGTATGCATGTGTTGGGGGAAATTTTTTCCTACATAGGGACCAATTACACAATCTGTACATTGATTCCGTTTGGCAGACTATCAGAATTTTCAGTATCACAGTATTATACACAAAAGAGATTCACACAGAACAGTCCTAATCAGGCTCTCTGAGGAGAAAAGTAAGTTACGGACACAGTTTCCCTATTTAGAAGGTCAGCTTAAAGAAAAAAAAAATCTAACTGTGTATTTCATTTAAAGTTTATTTTATCAAAATTTCAATAAAATTTCCTGTCTATAAAACTATTAACTCCCACACTGTTTTCACATATGTGCCCACATATATGCCCATTAGTATAGAATTTTATTTCCTTATATTAGAAATACCAAAATAACCTATTGCTGTTAGGATAAAGTTTTCTTTAACCTGAGTTTGGTTATGGTGGTGTAAATTTAAAAGTGAAAAAAAAAAGAAAAAAATTTATAAAAATATATTATTTCTGATCCTTCTAATGGAAAAATCTAATACTGGCCATTTGTATTATTTTATAGTGCACTAAAAATATACCTGAGATCTAGCGAAATCTGCCCTTGGTTAGGGCAGCCAACCAAATTGCAATCACTTAAAAATACTGAAGCTTAAGAAAGAATTATTTCTAAGACTGCCTCACTGCAAAAGGACTAGAACCAGGATTCTTAGAATTTGCAGTGTCCTTTTTTTGCCAAAAAAAAAAGGGGGGGGCTATAAAGGAAATTTGTCTGAGATTAAAATGCCAGAATCTTAAGATTGAGAAATTAAATTTCATTGAAAGGACATCACAAAATAAGTGTAACATTTGACATGTCTCAGTCTTGCAATAATTATTTTCTCAATTTTTCTATTTTGAATGCTAAGTTGTATAGATTTCGCATACAGAGCCTTTCCTAAGTAGTAATATTTTCATGAACTCACACAGAAATCTAATTTTCTCAAGGAATTCTATCAAGAAAAGGTTGAGTCTAATTTCTGAAAAGCTATCTGTTTTTCAACATGAGCTAGGTTTCTGTAGTGTTTGGTGTACCTGTGATGTTTGAAAGAGAAGATAAAAGATATTTTTAAACGAACTCAGCCCACCCCCAATAGATTAAGTTTATACACACTGATAACCCAGCCAAATCACCAGAGGCCCGTCTTGTTGGCACCACTCTAGTTTTAAAAGCAGGAAGCAGCAGATATGGATAAGCCTCTGAAACGCAGTCTCTACAAGCAATTCCTTCAAAGACATAAGATACCCTATTTCCTTAACATATCTGTAAACATTCCTAATTTCCCTGTTAATCCTATACTCAAAATACTAAGCTGGTAGCCATATGTCAGCCCATGATAATGCCCTAATTCATAGATATGTCTCTTTTGCCTTGGTTTTGTTTTTGTTGTAAGAAAATGACTCACGGAACCCTGTACGTGTGATCTCTTCCTCTCCTCTTCTGCTCTGGGACGCAGTTGCCTTCCTTCCTCTCATAAAGAACAATCAGTTCTCCAGAGGGTTTCCCCCTGGCCCGCGTTCAAGCCCAGCCTCTTTTTCCATTCTACTTGCCACGTCTCTTTCCTGCCCCCGACTGATCCCAGCCCTGCCTGCCCTAGGGCCCTCTCCTCGCTGCTCTTTCCACGTGTCATAGCGAGCTGGGTATCTGTTAGAGTCGAGGGATGTTCCGCAGGGTAAAGCATGTGTGTATGTAGATCTCAGAAGGTTTTCCACATGGAAAGGCCTTTCAGCGTGGTGGGCTCAGTGAGTAACTGCGGATCACTCGTGCGCACTGCGGATAGGTATGGAGCCGTGACTGTCCCATCGTTTCCACGGGTAAGAGACCCTCTATTGGACGGCCGGCTTTGGCAGGCTGGGGTTGTACAATGGGAAGAGTTCCAAATCCAGAGATGGCGGTTCTCATCCCCGCTCCGGCCCTGCCTGTCTCCCTGGTATCGGACATGGCCCTTTCCCACGACGAACATCCATGTCTCGTCTATGAAATGTGGTGGCTGAACCAGGGGGGCCTCTAGGGTCCTTCCTAAGTTTAGCGTCTATACTCCATAAACATGGGTCAAAAATGGTAATCTACTGAGAGTCTCATTGGGAACGCTCCTGGAAAAGACTGGCAAGACACACTGGCTATACCGTAGCTAGAAGACACGGGCCCCCAGTTCCCGTTACGCTCAGGATTGCAGATCTTCCTGTAGATATTCTTACACATGGCGGGGGTTCTTTTCTCTTTCTGCGCTTCCAGGCTGACGCTGTCCCGGAGGAGGAGGACGCCACTGTGCATGAGGATGATCTGTCTGGCTCCATCAACGAGCTCCCGGCCACTTTCGAGTGCAGCGATAGCTTCAGCCTGGACATGACTGAGGCAGAAGAAAAAGGCAGTCGGGCCCTGGACCAGTTTACTCTCGCAAGGTAAGGCAGCCCTGGGGCGCCTGCACCTATCACGTCTTACTGGGTTCGCTCTAACTCCAGCTAAATGTCAGGCTTGCACTGCTGGGACTTCCCAATGGAGTCCAAGTTGACATCTAACTTGGAGGGCTCTCAGCGCGATGGAATCATCTGACCCCAGTGGGGGGCCTCATGTGGAGCTGAAAAGGCTGGGCACGCAGGAACTCATAAAGCCCTAGAGTAACGCACAAAGCCAAAGAAGGGCCTGGGGACAGGGTCCAGGCCCTGTCAGCTCGGAAAATAAGCAAGCTTGGCAGGGCTTGGGAGCAGGGAGTTCTTTCCACTTTGAGTTAAGAGTCCAGAACAAGAGGCCCTTTATAAGCTAAATACCTACTCTTTGTTTAAGGGGGTGGCTTTCAGCCTCGTGGCTGACATTTCTGAGACTAGTGAGATCTAGTCAGAGAATATGAATAGGAAAAAATATAAAGAGGAATCAGTTTTTTAAAAATCACTAATGCAGCATCTAGAATAAATCACAAAGGATAACGCTGCAGATGTACTGTAGCATCAGAGAAGAAAGCCAGAATCCTAAAACCACTCCTCTGAACATTAAAAGTAAGAACTAAGTGAGAGCTTCTGGTCTGGCTGGACAGAGGCCTTCTGCTATGGTGACCCCTGTCTGTCCGTCTAGGTGAAGCCTGGAGGAGGATGTGGCTTTGCACATTTTGTTCTTTTCTCTCCTTTCTTTGTACCTCACCTCTCTGTCTCATCCTGCATCTCTCGTCTTTCATTTCCTTCCCTCCCTCGTCCCCTTTCTTCCAGACATTTATGCATATGCACTCATTAATACTTTTCCTCCACAAAAGAGAAGTAAAAAGATTCAAAATTTTTCTTATCGAATAGAAAAGTGAAAAGAGGAAAGAGATAAATTAGGGGTTTGGGATTAACAGATACACATTACTATATATAAAATAACAAGGCCCTACTGTATAGCACAGGGAAGTGTATATGCAGTATCTTATAAGCTATAATGGAAAAGAATCTGAAATATATATATGTATATGTATACCTGAATCACTTGGCTGTACAGCTGAAATTAACATTGTAAATTAACTATACTTCAATCAAAAAAAATTAAATTAAAAAAAAAAAAAAACAGGAAGGACTGAAATGGCCAAACGAATGTTTACTGTGCAGGGAAAGGCCGGCAGGAAAGTGAGGGGGCAGTTGCTGAAGGCTAAACAAGGTACCACATCTGTAGAAAGGAAATCAGAATTGGAGGAATCCAGAGACTCCAGAGGGGAAAATTCTGTTTCCTAGAGTCAAAGAATCCCGGAGCCTCCGAATGAAGGCCAGGTTCCCAGAGCAACCTCGGCGGGAGGAGCGGGCAGAAGGGGCAGCCTCGGGTGAGAACTCAACTCAAGCCAGCCAGCAGGGGGAAGGACGTCACTTTCTGACAGTCATTTCCATTTTTTCCAGCTTTGGGGAAGGTGAGAGGGGAGTCTCTCCGCCCCCGTCGCCCTTCTTCTCGGCCATCCTCGCTGCGTTTCAGCCCACCGCCTGTGACGACGCAGAGGAGGCCTGGCGCAGCCACATCAACCAGCTCATGTGCGACTCGGATGGCTCGTGTGCTGTGTACACGTTCCACGTGTTCTCCTCCTTGTTCAAGGTACGCGCTTGCCTGGGTCAGGAGGGCTCTCAGGTAGCCAGCTGGCTGTCGGCTAGTGCTGGGTTTATCCAACTCTCCTTCCAGTCACCTGGCTTTATCATTCCTTCTGTTAAACCTTCCTCTACTCAGCCTCCCCAGACTGGCCTTGTGGGGATGCTGCCGTCAGTGGTCTGGGCCGCCATCCTGCCTTTTATTGACGTCACCTGTCCCAGGCAGGCAGCCAGTGACTTCGGGACCACTGAGTGGTATCTTCTGCTAAGCCCATCCTCCTCCTCTTTGCGCCAGCGTCCTCTCCTGTAGCTCTTTTTTCTCCATCATTTGTGTTCTTCCTTTCCTTGTCTTCTAACTCCCGCTCCCCATGAATTCCTTAAGCATGCCAGCTGTAGCTGTGAACACTTGCTTACTTTCCTTAGCTGCTACTAAACAGATGAAAGGTCATTCTTTGCTCCTATGTGAACCACAGCCCAGCTAGTCTCTATAGGGTCTTTGTGCAAATTGGAAACAAATGTCCCTCCCTGCAAGGGTTGCAGTACCACACGTGGCCAGCAGAGGGCAGGCTGGGTGTCAACCACAAGGAGTTCTGTGTAGCAGCCTCGCGTGTGGACACCTTCAGATTTCAGCTTGCTCCCCCATAATACACTTACAACGACTACTGAAGTAGACATGGCGGGAGCTCGACTTCTGATTGGTGGTTGAAAGTTTATAACATGCCTTGTTATAACTAGCCCTGTGTGCCCTGTCTGAAGCTGATATGGACTAGGGGAAAAGGGCAGTGCTGGAACTACTACTCAGCCATGAAGATGAGGTTACAGGAGATTGAACTCAGGGCTGGAGGGACTGTTAGGCTTGAGACAGAAAATAATGGGCTGCTGAGAAGTAAGAATTCCAGAAGCACCCCAACACAAAGCCAGAGTGAAATTTAAAAACAGACTACCAGAAAGCTATCATTTGAGGTAAATATAATTGTTAAGGATTCAGGAGCAGAGAAATTTATTGTATTTACACTGTTCTAAAGTCTATTTTTAAATAATGGTTAATAATGTATATTTCAGTAATTGTGGTAATTTTTGTGTTACAGTCACTAGACTCTCCATGCTCAGTGTTACCGTCCTGAGCAGCCCTCTTCCCTCTGCCAAGAGCGGTCCTCTCTCCTTGTCCCTCAGCTGTACTCCCAGGGACACGCAGATCCCTGACTGGATGTCACTTCAGTCAGTGAAGGCTTCCCTTCCTGCTTTCTCCCCCCTGTCACTTGGGACCCGAGCACATGGTGGCTGCATCTGTTTCCTTGTCACACTGCACTGGGATCACCTGTTTAGGTGTCTGTCTCCCCCAGAGAAGGCAGGTTATGGGATCATGCTTTGATTCCCCAGCTGTTGGCACAGTTGCTCTGCTCAGTAAATGCAGTAAAATGGGGATGTTTTTAATATAAACCTTAAACGTACACCTTCTGACTTAATGCCAGGATAGCAACAGGTTGTCATATGAGCAGGGACATGGGACTGGACCGTGGAGGGGGCAGGTAGACACAGACACTGGGGTTTGGCTTATTTTCTCATCAGTGTATCGGATCAATTCCTTAGGAGCTTAACTGCAGTAATAATACAGATGTGTACCTCCTAGTTCAGTTTTTAAGAACTTTCTCAGCTACCATCAAGTGCTCTGTGATTGAGAGCAATACTGGTAGCAAAATCAGTATTAATCAAATATGCTGGGAATGAAACACACTTCAGACGTGCAGTCTATTAACCTCTCATCACATCCTCACCATGTCTATTTACTGTTTTTCAACCTTTTCTTGTGAGTCTGCACCATGTTTCCCTGTTTGGTTGGATTCTGGACAAAGTACAGAGGAGGTAATTGCAAGAATAACTTGGTTTTAAAATCAAGGAAATGGTTTCTAATGTCCAGCATGGACATCGTTCCAAGTGTCTCACTGTGTTTCCTTCCCATTGCTCCTGTATTAGAATATTGTCATTTGGTCACACACAGTGCCACCAAACTGTGATATTTTTATCTGGAAGTCACATGTGGCTCTGAGTTCCCTGAAAAATCTAGCTTCTCAGTACAATACAAAATAAACCCAAATCTCACCGTTTCCTTGGATAAGACGGGAGGAACCATAAGCTATTTGGAGGACCTGGATCACATGGCATTTCCTGTGTCTTTTGGCTGTAACATTCTGTTGTGTTTTTTTTTAACTGCACATAAACTAACAGCACCATAAAGACATATGGATGTTATGCCCTCCAGCAAGATTTGCAGATATATCAAATAGAAAGTAAATAATATGCCATGTGGTTGGCATTTTTCTAATAAGGAACCAAGAGCCTGCTGCTGTTTGGGGGACCTGCTAACTTCCCCAGAGCAGGGCTGGGCGGATTTCTCAGGGACTGGATTCCTCCAGTTTAGAAGGCATGACATCTCTCTGGGGAAAGCCAGTGCCCAGGACTGGAATTATTTTTTGGTTAACTATTTTGTTCTTTTTGTTACTGTGTTAGAAGCTGGAGCTAAAAGTGGTCTCATTTTGGCACTGACCCAGGCACGTTTTTGACCAGACAGCAGAGGACGAGTAGGACCGTTCAGGGAGCATTACGGGTTGAGGGGAGGAACGTGAACTTGGAACCAGGCTCCCCTTCCCCCGTTACTTACCAGTTGTGTGTCCTTGAGTGAGTCCTTTAATCGCACTTAACCTCAACGTCTTCACCTGGCTGGGAGGCTCAGTGGGTTGACGGACTCGAAGCTGTAAGACAGAGAGACCCCAATCTCACGTGCTGTCCCAGGGAGAGGGGTCCCATCTAGAATTTACCCTGTAATTCTTCAGAAGGCCCCATGTTAGTACTCTGTCCCATGGAAACAGAAAAGGTTTATCCCGTGCCCTGTTTCCTCTCATCCACGTTGAAGTCATCTCAGGAATCCTCACACTAGGACTCACGCTGCTGACCGGCACCGACCATCCACAGAAAGCAAAGCAGCATTTATGTAAAAGATTATACGAACAGTCCACAACTGAGAAATGGCATTTTAGGCAGAAATTTTGTCCTCACCGAGTGATTATTTACTTAAGACCAACATTCACTCTGCCTCTGTCACCTCCCTCGCTACACGGAGAACCTGTGCTCATTTGATATTCTTATAAAGATTAAAAAATAGCTTTTTCTAGTACGTGAGTTAAAACGTGGCCTTTACAAATAATGATCATTTTGCCTTTCAGAATATTCAGAAAAGGTTCTGCTTCCTAACCTGTGACGCAGCCAGTTACCTGGGAGACAACCTCCGGGGCATCGGATCCAAGTTTGTCAGCTCTTCCCAGATGCTCACCTCCTGCTCCGAGTGCCCCACGCTTTTCGTGGACGCTGAGACTGTGAGTACCCCAGGCCTGCTGCTGTGGCCAAAGGCCTGCCCAGGAACTTCAGGGACGCACGTGTGTGTTGTGGTTTGTCTGAAAGACAGTTTGAGTGTGAGCGAGCAGCACTGTGTTGCAATACTGGTCCCAGAGGCCTGGGTCGGCCCAAGCCAAGGCATTCACTGCAGGGAACCAGGAGAAAATCCACCTCTGTGCTCCCTGCATGTCCTTGGCGCCCCCTTTGATGGCTCTAATGGCTGTGAACATGGTGAGCGAATCCCCCAGAGTGGACCTCACCCTTCCCCCCGCCACCCGCTCTCCGGCCACCTCCCTGGGCCAGGCTGGCCAGCCAGATGGGTCCCCAAGGGGCAACGTGTCATCACTTTCCCTACTTCCAAGAGAATGACTGCCCTCTGGGTGGATTCACCCAGCCCAGCCACAGATGATGAGTTTAAAGGCTGTTTAAAACGGTCTCTGGCTGACAGCTGCCTCATGACTGTATAAATACAGTGCTAACCTTGCAAGGCAGGCAAGCTCTGGAGGGCACGTTACCTCCTTACCTGCCCCGTGCACACCACAGAACCATCGCATGTGCTGAGTGCCTGCTGAGGTTTAGAGTCAATGAGGATGTGCTTAGATTTTAAGTCTCTGAAGAGTCGGTCTGTCCAAGAACTTGGTTTGGACAAGTTGGCTGGCTGGCTTGCAGCAAGGAGTACAACATGAGAAGTCATTCTGTGTTAAGGGATTTAAAGTACAGATTAAATACAAAATCAGTCTGCAAATCTATTTGGGGGTCTGTCTTCACATTACTCGGAGTATTACTGGGTGAAGATACTGGAGTCCATGCTTAAAATTGGTACCTTGTCTTAGTAAGTGTTTCTGTGGAATGCTTGCTAAGATTTGTCTGTATTTTCCCCATATCAGTGTAGACATTTTTATAGGAGATTTAGATTAGCCAGTTGTATTCAAATGCAGGTGCAGGTGATAGTGGAGCAAAACTACAAACTGCGCAGCTTATTAAAATGGCTGCCACAGCCCCCACTTCACATGACGTCTGACGTTACTTCTCTCGTCTAGCTGCGTAGCCGCGCCCTGGTCTGGGTCTCTCTCTAGTAGCTGTTTTAATACCAAGTGTTTTCCTCTCTTTAGCTCCTGTCTTGTGGACTTCTGGATAAGCTCAAGTTCAGTGTTTTGGAACTGCAAGAATATCTGGACACCTACAACAATAGAAAAGAGGCCACTCTCTCGGTAAGCTCTTACGTTTCTGTGTGTGTCCATTTAGTTAAAACCAAATGAACCCAACCACTATGAGCTCTTGGGAGGCAGTGTGATTAACCTAAGAGAGGCTCTTTTGTGAGAACACAGACTGCCTCTATTCCTCTGGTAAGGATTACATTCCAATTTAATGGTGGTAGAACGCTCAATAGTATGGATTCTATTAAAATAATTTTCTACAAAAGAGAAATTTTCCAGCTTTCAATTTCCACTCCATTATTTCCCTACCAAGAAATTGGGGAGCGTGAGTATCTGCCTAATGTCACTTTATCAACGTTATAACTTTTCTTTTCTCAGAAATTTAAAATTGTTCATTACTTCCTTCCAGGGTTAGCCTCACCCAAAACTAGTTGAGGTGGATCCCGGCTGTCTCCTCCTCTTGGTAGCTGTTTCTCGCTGACTCCATGGCTTCTCTTGGCCTTAGCTCCTGCTCTTTACTTTTTCCTCCCTTCAAAGATCTAAACTGTAAAATATTAGAGACAGAGGTGGTCCAGTGGGGGAAGGGTATAGCTCAAGTGGTAAAGCACATGCTCAGCACCCAAGAGGTCCTGGGTTCAATCCCCAGTACCTCCTCCAAGCGGAAATCAATGAAGAAACCTAATCACCTCCCCCTTGTAAAACAATACAAGAAGTGGTCCAGAAACCATCCATGCAAACCCCCGATCCATGATGCAAATAATCATGTGGAATTTCTAGGGAGCACTTCCTGTCATATACTGAGCACTATAAAAAGAGCATGGATTTTGAAGTCAGATGGACTTGAGTTCAGATTGCAGCTCGGCCAGCTAAGGATGAGTGACCTTAAATAAGTTGCTGACCGTCTCATCTCAGGTTCACCATCTGCGAGGCAGTGATAATAGTAATTAACTTGCAGAATGGTTGTAAGGATATAACCATCATCACAGTCGTAGCCCCTGTCATCTCCTGAGTTCCCTTCTATGCGCCCAACAACCTGATAAGAGTTACATCTCTTATATTAAATCATGTAACACTTACAACTACCCTGGGAGCTGCTACTATTATTCTCGTTAGCTGGGAGGTAGAAGAGTAGTATTGAAACCCAGGTCTGTGGGATTTAAAGGTCCATGCTCTTAACCACAACACAATACTGCCTTTAAAATAGAAATAATATATGTAAACTACCCAGCACAAGTGCCTCCTACACAGAAAACGTTCACTGTAAAGTTCCTGGGCTTTTGTTTATTGTTACTGTCATTACTTAGCTCGTGACCTGTCAAAGGGAGAGAGTTCTGACTTCCTGCTGCAACTGTCCCCTTTGTCTTCTCTTTCTGTGGCTCTTTTGCTGTCACTGTTTTCCAGCTTCTCAGTCATCAGTTCATAAAAGTAATCCTTTCATTCTGGGTGGTGAACGAGCCAGTCTTCCGACGTCAAGTGTGAATTTTAGTTCTTCAGTGCCTGCTGTCTTCTGCCCAGAGGTTCCTTTCACATCTGTATTAGTTACTAACCCAGATACTTAAGACTGGCAGAATCTCTAGGCAGCTGGGCTATTATAATAATATATTATAATGTAATATATTATAAATAGCCCTTCTTACAGGGAAAGAGGCCTTCTCCATAGGCGCCACCGCAATACAACAGAGAGGAAGGGGCTCCAGGAGTCAGGTTGCGTTGTCCAGAACTACCCAGCCTGCGAGGAAGTGTAGGCCCCACCTCCTAATCCCAATCTTATGAAAGGTTTCTAACCATCTGTGACTTTGTTTTAATTTATACATAAATTAGGAATGGTCTGGTGAAACCATTCTTCAAGGTGATGCATCACAGTGTTGAAATTATAAATGTTGACATTTTTTAATAACCATTGCTGAACCCATAGAAACAGGTATTTTTATTTCAAATTGTTAATCTTTAACCAAAAATTTTTTTCAAAAAGTCATTTTAGCCGAATTTTGTTTACTGTGATTAGAAGCATAAGCTATCTTCCCTGACAGAATTGATGGTAAGAGTACTCTTAGGACATCACTGTATTTACCTGCGTCTGTTTCTCTCTCTAACAGTGGCTTGCAAATTGTAAGGCAACATTTGCAGGGGGATCAAGAGCTGGAGTCATTACCTGTCAGCCAGGGGACTCAGAAGAAAAGGTAATAATAAAAGCCCGTTGGAATTTACCTTTTCTGTGCTCTGACTTGGTGTGTTCATTCTGATCCACCCAAGAAGCGTGGAGCTTGAAAAAGGAAGAGGCAGAATGAGTCTTACCATACATTCACGTGACACCTGTAGAGTAAGACAGAATGACATTCAACAAGCATGACTGTGTGTTGATGGGATCTGGGGTGGGTTCTTCCTTTTGGAAAAGCAGACGTGTAAAAATAACCTTCCTGCTGGACACTAACTATACTAACCGTTTCCTAATAAATCTATTCTTCGTTCAGAATATAAAGCCAAATGTCATTAATTCTTCACTACACCACTTAGTTCCTTCAATGAAGAAAGTCTTTATTGACCTTCCAGCAATCACTCAAAAGAAGTTCTAAACGAGAAAAAAAAAATCGGTTTCAAAGTACACACCTCAGACCAGTTGGCTTGTAGATGTCTGCCATACTGTAAAGGCAACTGGGCAGAAAAGTGTGAACAGATTAAAATCATTCCTTCTGCAGTTGCTCCCGTGTGGCCCCCATGGTGGATACACTCATGAATTCTGCTCTGGTGGAGTTTCTGATCTGTTCAGGGAGACAGACATTAATCAAAGAGTCATACGTGTGTAAACTGTTAAGTGCCATTAAGGAAAAGACAGAACAGTAGGCATGAAAGAATATAGCAAAAGAACCTGACCCCGTGGGCGGGCGGTTCTGGGACGGCTTCTCCACGGACATGCCATCTAAGCAGAGATCTCAGCCACGAGCTAGAGCTCCCCAGGTGAAGGGGTGGGTGGAGAGCCTGTGTCAAGGCCCCTGGGCAGGAGTATGGAAAGTGATGGGAGAAAAAGTGGAGCAGAGTCTGGGGAGGCTGGCAGAAGCCAGACCATGCAGGGCTGGGGTGCGAACCTTAGCAGAAGTGGTAAGTAATTCCATGTTTTACCAGGCGGTTGTGATTCCATCTCCCATGGAAATGGACTGAAGTGGACAAGAGTGGATTTGAGAGGATGAGTTAGGAGGCTACTGACCGGTCAAGGCAGAGAAGGTGGTGGCACCTTGGGATTACAGTGTCACACCTAGAAGAGCAGGTCAAACTGTGCATCCTCCAGAGTATGAGAAAGCACCCTCAGGGCTGGCCCTGAGGAGAAACGACAGTGTCACACCATTTAAGTATGGCTCTCATGTCCAGAGTTGGTAGAGATACTTCTCTGATTAGAGCTACCATTTGGCTTCCATCCCAAAACAAAACCCAACAAGTGTTTGACCTCAGAGCACGGCTTACCCTCCAGTGATTCACTCCAGCTCTCTTTTTTGTCAGATTCTCTGTCTTCTGGATGAGTTTGATGTTACCAGTTATTCTGAGCATCCTTTGTGTGGGGACAAATGGAAGGGGGACAGGAAATGAGCTTTAATTCAAAGAATCTGTGTCTGGACATAAATTGCAAAGCTAACATGCCCAAAATGATTCCACATGTACATTCTAGTTCAGGGAAGTGTGGACTTTATGGAAGGATTCGTACTCGGCTTATTAAACCTAGCAACGTAAACCCTTGAGCAGTTAGAGACGTCAGTCGGCCAGAGCAAGTGACCACGTAGACAGGCACGTGGCATCTTCCCACCCCAAGCCCTGCCCCGTCTGGTCTGGTCTTTGCCCGTAGCTGATTTCTCATCATTCTTAACAGGTGACATAAGTGAGAAATGGCTATCATACTGTTTGCAGAAAAGGATATAGCTCTTTGCTGGGTGTTGAACATTTGTTTTCTGATTTTTCTTCTGTTGTCAACATGAAGTTGCAGACATCAAATTAGTGAGGAAGGTGACACACTGGTGGCCTGTAAGCTGTAAGCAATTCACAGATGTGTTTTATTTAGCTTGTACAATTTTTTAATTGACCCAACATTTAAAAATTAAAATTGTTCATACATACACTCAAAACAGCATTTCTGGCATCTCTCAAAAAAAAAAAAAAAAGCTAGCAACATGGGGCCTGCCTTTGTAGAGTCCAGCAATGACCCTGAGCTAACTATTGACCACCCCTCCACTGTCCCCTCAGCACACTGAGTCCCTGACCCTGCTGGCAAGAGCCAGATGCCAGTCATCACGATGCTGGACTGGCGTTTTCTGTATAATGGAAACACGGGCCTCTGTACCTTAGGCCCCAAAACGGGGACATGAAAGCTAAACACCAAGAGCTGTCTGTTTCCAGAAAAACGGGAGTGTTCTCCTCTGCCTCTGCAAGAAAATAAGATGCGAGCGCCTGTGTGCAGAGCTCACGCTGACATGGAGGCAGGGAGAGAAGCCACAGTGTGTGTGCAAGACAGCGGAACAAACGGTGTCCTAAGAAACGTGTCTCTAATACGGGAGAAGTATCTGAGGGATGGCTTTTTTTCCTAAAGACAGGTGTGATCAGTAAAGGATTTAGGCTTGCTGGTGATTACGGTACCAGCCCTCCTAGAGTGAGGCGCGTCGCACAGTGCATAGGATGTAGAACAAGGCAGGCGACGTGAGTCGCACGTGCCATGAGCACAGCTCCGCTCGTGGGCAGACACCGCTTTCCCTGGGGTTTCTCAGCCTGCGCCTGGAGGAGAGAGGGATCTTGTTATGACTTGAAACCAGCACTCCTGATTAAGGATTGTGGTTTCCCTTCTCCATCTCCCACAGGATTCACTCTGGAGCGGCTACTGCTGGGTAGTTAAGTTCCCGGAAACGCAGGAGGGGTGAAGCCTCTGGGCCCTGGGCTCTGGGTATCGGCCCTACCGCCAGTCAGCAGAGCTTGCCTCCCCTGTCCTGCAGAGCTGGCCCTGGGGCAGCTGGAGAGGCTGCCATTTCAACTGTTAGAAGTGATTTTAGTTCCTCTCTACAGCTGTTTCTGAGCGCTACTTGAACATTTGACTCTTTGGACTCAAATACAATCATTCATATTTAGTCCCACCACATTTTATCTTATTATAGTCAAGCCACCATAGAGTCTTTCTGGACACTAACCTTCGCAGTTGTGTATTTCCCACCCCTGCCTAATCCATGAAGGAGAGTAGCCTGCAACCTCTGTTCTTCTACCAGCTGAACAAGCTACATGTTGAACAAGACAAGATGTTTCCGCAGCTAAATTGCAACCCATTAAACATCATCCTTCAGATACAATCAGTCTTCTGCTGTAAGGAATCCTCTTTCCTGTACTGACTAAGGAAGTGTCTGCTGAAGCAAAAGTTTTCTTGAAAATAGCAAATACCTCAGTCTGTATAATCTGTATCCTGTACTGACTAAGGAAGTGTCTGCTGAAGCAAAAGTTTTCTTGAAAATAGCAAATACCTCAGTCTGTATAATCTGTATGATAGGGTTAAAGGTATTTATCTTTCAAAGCTTTGAAAGATATTCATGGCCAAGGTCAAAAAAATTTACTCAACAAACATAACGCAGTAGTCATCAGTGTTCTAGAGCCGAATGGTTTTAGCAACAGGCGATTAGCATTGTTCACACCTGCTTAGGAGGTGGCATGCGTCTGTTTTACTGAGTAGGAAAGCTTCAATATTTGGCTAGATTTTCCAAATGTTTTCTAGTTTAGCTTAAACCAGTGACTTTCAGAGATTAAACATGATGAAAATTATAGCTTATATGGTATACTGAGGCCTGCTTTCTCAGATTTTTACCTAACTGGCTATATCATAAGCATAGAACTCATTTCAGAGCAGAACACAGAGGAACAAGTATGGCTGTGCTATTGTTAATGATCAAGAACTAGATTATTCCAGGTTCATCCGTTTTTTCAAAATTTGGGGGGGGGAGGCAGGTAATGAGGTTTATTTATTTATTTTTAGAGGAGGTACTGGGGATTGAACTCAGGACCTAATGCATGCTAAGCATCTCTTCTACCACTGAGTTATACCCTCCCCCCTTATCAATTTTTAACATCTTGATTTTATTTTTCTCATTTTGGGGAAACATACCTCTAAATCCAATATATAAATCAAGCTATATCAGGAGTACAGGAAGAGGGCTTGAAGAAAATCCTTGTGACCAAATAAAACAGTGACATTCCCACATTTTCAAAAGAATCTTAAATCACCAAAACATAGCTACATCTATAAAGACTTCTAAAGGGATTATTTTCAAAGCCCGGACACAGGAAAACCTCAGCACGGCGTCAGGGTGGGGAAGTTTCAACATTTTCCTTGAAAGGCATTGCTCACTATTTTTTGGAGCTCTAATGAAAACTAGGTCCCACCCTGTGGCCTAGGAAAGGATTCTGAGATAATAAATATCAACGTGGCTTGGACTAGCTACCGAATAAGGAAAGTTTAAGGAGGACCCTGAGAACTAGTGTTCGTCAAGTTGGCCATCTCCCAAGAAACACAATTTTGTGCCCTGACCACTGAGTGGGAGGAATTTATTGACAATGAAATTCCTTAGCACCAAGCTGGAGTCAGAAAGTCTCATCTGCCTTCATTGAACAGAGAGCTTTTTGCTTTAACGGATTTCATGACCTTCTTGGATTACAACCTTATTTTGGAAAACAGTAAAAAGATAGCAGTTTTCTTCACGCAAGACCATGTAATTTACTCAGCACTTGCTTCATTGCCATGCTTCTGAAAAGTAAATTCCATGGGAGAAGCAGCTATGTGCTAATAAATTGCATACTAAATATCTCAATCAAATTTGATGTTTTCTAAAAAGTCTTCACACTGGAAACTCTGTACATGTAGACTTAAGACTCAGGTCCTGTACTCCTTTCTTGTGTTAACACTGTCTTTCAGTACATAAGGTTTGGTTATAAAAACATCTAGCATAGTTAGTTTTCTTGAAAATAGTTAACACCTCCAGTTGTGTAGTCTATTTCACAGATTTAAAGGTATTTGTCTTTCAAAGCTTTGAAGATATTCATGGCCAGGGTCCAAAAAACTACTCAATAAACATAATATAATAGTCACCAATGTGCCAAACCCACATGGTACTAGTAACAAGCGAGGTCAGGAAAGACCCTTGGAGTACAGGGGTAGGGAGGTGGGAATTGGGATGGGAGCTGTTATTGGTGATGCTTTATGTTTGAAAATACCAATAAATAATCTGATAGCTTTTTTTAATGCAGTGTACCTTATGTTAAGTACAATACATTAAACTGGTGATAACCTAGAGATTTTTTTTATAAAGAGCTTTAAAATAAGGGGCTTTTTTTTTGGTCAAGGATTAGAAAAGCTAGACAGGTCCTTAAATATTTTGAAAATCCAGAACCAGACATATTGATCCATGATTAGGAATGGCCAACTTGATTTTTTTTTAATATTCTGTCAAGTTGTGGTAATCTCTTTCCACATAACCAAAGTTTCCTTGAACCAATTCTGTGGTTATGACATGGTAACACCAAAAACTGGTAGCCATAGTTGAACATGGCCCAGTTACAAAGTTATATTATTCTAGACTAATCATCAGTTCTAGATTACTTTTAGAAATTGTCTACTGGGGAGGAAAATTACACAAAAAAAAATGCAAAAAAATTCCTTGCATCTCACACTTGTTTGGGAACATACGGACAATATGCAGTCCTTTGAAATAACAATATTAGCAGTCCTATAAAACAGTCTCAATGTGGAAGGCAATCTGACTCCAAAGAAAAAGCCACTTAAATTATTAGTTATATTCCAGGCTAATTGGATAGTCACAGTTTAGTAGATATGAAGCCAAACATATTAAAGGCTCTGCCTTAACTAACACTTAGCAATAGTCTCATTTGTTTGGGGCTGTAGTTCTTTCAAATTAAACAGCTGGTCTCCTCATAGTTTTACTGTGTTCAAGTATTATGGACATGTAAACAGTAAAATCTTCAAGCAAGACAAGTTTTGACTTCTGGTCTCCAAGGCTGACAAAATCTAAACCAACTAATCTAAAAGATCACAGGTTACATTTTTCAATGACAGGTTTCCCATTACGGCTTTGTTCCTAACTGGACCGCTGCGCATGCTGAATGGGTACAACGTTTGCAACCACTTATCACGTTGGGGCAAGCAATGCTAATACTGCTGACGGTTCTGCTCTCGGACGAGGGCATGCTTTCTGTTGCATGCGTTACACTGACCCTGTACTTTCTTTCCTTTCCTTTGTTTCCTGTGCCATGCTTGCTGTGTAGCAAATGGAATCTCTTGCAGTAAGTTAACTTTCTTTCATATTCTTTGTCCACTTAGGCATGGACCCATAACAAATCTTATTTTTACTGTTACTGTTAAATCTCTTAGCGTGCTTTCCCTTTGTCATTTCCTTTTATTTGGTAGGCCTGAGACACGTAGTTTATTAGCATTCTGGGCTACCTTCCTCCCAAAGGAGAAACCTATGTTGCTATGGACTCCCATGCTATCAGGGGAATATTTGTAGTAATAATGACCATTGTCTGACACTTAGGAAAGTCAGTTTCATAGCTAGGTTTCACCCTAAATTGTGAAAGGTAATATTTTGTTTTTAAACAATCCTTTTTTTTTTTTTTTATCTGCAAGTCTCTGGAAGCTGTCTTTTACTCCAGATTTGGAAAGCTTTCTATAAAGAAAAGTTTAAGTGATCATCAAATAAAATATTTTACTGAAACAACCAAAGATCTGGTTTGGGTTAACGAGTGAGTGTAGCTACTTCTTTAAACTTAGGCTGGATCCCGGCATTGAGATAGCAAAGAAATCTGAGCAGAACTGATTTTTCTCCTAAGGGCCAAGGACAGAGGAGAAAGAAAACCTCATTCAGCAGGCTTAGCATGAACTTTAGTAACTTGTAAAACTTATGCTCAAAGGTATGTTAATACTGTTAAGTAGACTATTCTTCCTAAAACCTGAATTTAAGTTCTTGCCATTTCTCTCTGTAAACTGATTTTAGAGGGAACCATTTTAAGTCACTTCAGCAGCTCTCAATTCTGAGCTGAGTTCTTTTCAGTCCATGAGTAAACTGAGAGGCCCTGTTTATTCTCACTTGACCACATCTGAAAACTGAGCAGTCATACGTTTGGCTTAAGCCACATATTTAACCCGCTTTCAGTGGTGACGTGGAGCCGTGAAATTCCACCTGCGAGGGCTGTCCTCTTCCTTTCACGGAATCCCATCCACTACCTTAGGAGCTAAGCCATTCCCGGGATAAAACAGGCGAAGTTTAGAGGCCGTTATAAGCAGATGAGCTCAGAGAGTCGTGTGATCATTGGTGCTGGAGTTACTCGTGGTTTATTCTTTCCTCTGTGTAATGAAAACGTTTTAAACTCCAAAGGTGTCTACAGGGCTCGAGGGCCATTTTGTGTAATGTTCTTTCCACAGAAAGTTTTGTTTGCTTTCATAATTTCTCCTTTTTGTAAGCACTTTGGGCCCTTTTTATCTAATTCGACAAATACTTACTGGGCACCGAGTAGAAGCAAGTAAAACTGATGCAGGGCCTCAAAGGATCACGTGACTCTGGTGTTTGCACAGATTTTAGGATCACTACCTACATCCTAAACGGTGGCCAGAATTGTCACAAGCAGTAATCTTCCTAAGTGTCTGCTGAACTTATAAATTTAACACCTAGAACCACTTAATGCTGTATCTTTCAAATATACTTTAAAAAAAAGAATTGTTTTAAAAACATGTAGTTTATAAATATTAAGACAACCACAGCTATAACTGGTAGAGATTTAATTGGCAAATATCATGGAAACTTGGCAGTTCACTAAGTCCCTTTGTAGCCACTCCTTTTTAATTAGTCACCTTCCAGGGGCTGTTTTATTCTGTATGATACAGTGATTTTTCTCACAGATATTTACTAATTGGGTTTTGTTTATTTTATTTGGGATGGTAACAGCTGGTTATGTTTCCTTGATGAAAAAAAAAGTGTTAGCCTCCACCAAGATTTCACTTATTATACAAGAATGATCTTTAGTAACTATGTCTTCCCGTGCAAATTCTCTCTTTAGCAATTGGAACTGTGTCAGAGATTGTATAAGCTACACTTCCAGCTGCTGCTGCTTTTTCAGTCCTACTGTAAGCTCATCGGCCAGGTGCACGAGGTCAGCTCCATGCCAGAGGTGAGCCCACCCCTCCCGCCCCAGGTGCTGCTATGAAAATCATTCCTTTCCTTTCGTTCTCCCCTCACCAGTTTATAAAATGTCCAAGTGATTTTACTCCCCCATAATTATCTCACTCAAGTGCAAGTCTCAGGTACAAGTGTTTTGTATTTCTATCCTGTGCTGGTCGGCAGTGCCTGCAGGACAAGGCAGGGAGGCAGGTGCCGTACGTGGACGTAACGCATAAGGACACCCCTGAGGGTGAGCACCTCCCTCAACGCTGTGCCGAGGGGCCTCACTTGCCTCCCCGTGGCCCTGGCCCTGTGTCTAGGGATCCTTATTGGAAAAAGTTCCTCGTGTTACGATTTTTCTTCTCTATCTATAGCTTTTCATAGCTTGTCCCTACATTGAGATAAGAAGGAAATAATTACGTGATGTTTGATTCTCTTCAGCTTCCCTGCCCTGCTTAGCATTGGGCTGTGTTAATATTTTTAAACGTGAAAGGCAAAATAACTTAAGCATACTGCTTCTGAGCAAGCCAAAATTTTCCTAGACCTGGAAAAAATACCACTGCAGTGTAGTAGGTGTACACTGGAAACTATGGAAGCGCAGAGGGTGAGTGCCTGGTTCAGCTGGAGGCCGGGAGGTTGAAAGAGGAGCCTTTCGGGGGAAATCACAGCTGAGCCAGTTCTTAGAGGATGAGCTTGGAGTTAGAAGAAGTGGGAGCTGAGAAGCAACATTCCAATAAGAACAAACAGTGTAGTAAGAAAGAGGAAGGAACTACAGAGCAGGCAGTTTAATACTGCTAGACTACAAGGAGCAAACGGAGTGAGGCAGAAGAGATAAGTGAGGATGAGATCACGGAAGACACCCGCCTGGGAGTGTTTTAGTTAGATCTTTACAGCAAGGAGGTGGAGGGTGGACTTGATGACAAGCAGGTTGGAGACAAGAGACCAGTTACGAGGCTGCTGAAATAGCTCAGATGGAGAAAAGAGTCTGAATTAGGACCAAAGTGCTTTGTATGAGAAGAGGGAGGAAATGTGGGGGACATTTTAGGACAAAAGGTCAATGATAACGGTTGGGTGGGGGCTGAAGGAGAGGGAGGAGTCGAGGACGATTCTAGGTTCCATCTCAGATGAACTAGGTGACTGGCCGGCGGAGCCACAGCAGAGGCAGAGAGAGAGCAGGAGGGCCGAGGCGACTGTACGTCCCATCGGTGACGTTCAGTCAGTGACCAGGTCTGCCTGCAAGACCACACAGGTGTGACGGCATCTTGCAGGTAGTTAAATAAGAGGACCTGCAGCTGAAGGTGCAGATGTGGTAACTGTCAGGGAGCAGCCATGAGTCCATGAAACAGTCCCACCCTGAACAGCAGGGTGAGGACGGAGCCCAGGAGACCTTGCGTCTTGATAGAGGAGGAGGAGACAGAATGACAACCATGTTACCACGTTTACCACTCAGCTTGGGAAAAAAGGAAAGTGTACAGTTGACCCTTGAACAGCATGAGTTTAAACTTAGTGGGTCCACTTTAATGTGGTTTTTTTAAAATATATGGGAAATCTTTTTACAGATTTGTGACAATTTGAAAAAACTCATAAACTGCATAAGCCTAGAAATAATGAAAAACTGAGAAGTTATGTCATGAATACCTAAAATACGTAGATGTACATATAACACATAAAAATATGTGTTCATCGGCTGTTTGTGTTATTGATAAGACTTCTAGTCAACAGTAGGCTATTAGTAAAGCTTTGGGGGAGTCCAAAGTTATACGGCGCCCTAACCTGCACATTGTTCAAGGGTCAGCTGTACTTCCACAAATGCCTAATTTCAAGGGAGGAGAAGACATCTTGCTTTATAAAGAGCTCTTCACAGACCACAAGTTATCAGATAAAAGACATGGTAACTGCTATCTGCCCCACTATCAAGACTTTACGCTTACTGTCCCAGCAAATATGAACAGGATCCTCAGAGTCCATCTTTGCTCAAAAAACAGAGGACATACAAGTGCAACTCACATGTCATTTTCCACACTGAAAAAGTCATTCAAGCTTCACTCCAGAGTAGTAAATTACATGTTATATACTGTGTGTCTATATATGTATGCAATTATTTTAAATCTAATAAATTTAAAGTGAATTTCTCCTTTATTTTAAATCTAGAGAAGTTTTAAATACTATACACACACATACAGTATTTAAAACTTGCCTAGATTTAAAATAAATTCACTTTTTCAAACTTAAAAATTGTATACCTAGAATACGCTAATAACTTATAGGAAAGAATCGCCTCATTAAATTTTAAACCTAGTTCTGGAATAGATCGTTGTATCTACAGGCATCTGTGTGAAGGCGGATAGTCCTTGAGGGCTCAGTTCTATAGCTTGTACAACAAGCAAGCTGGGAATGAAGATGAAGATGTTGGCTAAAGCAACTTCCTAAAGAAAATGGGCATTCTCAGCTTGCATTACAAAGTGAAAGGGGAAAATAACCTTTAAATTCACATTAGGTTTTTTTTTTTAATGCTCTTAGGGTCAAACTGCAGGAGAGTCGTCTTCCACAGTACACTTTGGGGGCCCTAAGGAGTGACAGAGGTGCTCCCTCACCATTTACTTTTTAACAACTCTGGATCTTTGGGTTCCAGTAATTCTGAGGGAAAACGTCTTTTACCTCTGTAATATGAATACTAACATTACACTGAGATTTTTCCTTCTCTCCCTTAAAATTATGTCTATTTCTATGCCATAGGTAAAGGTTAGTCAGATTTATTCTTCACACAGGTTCCGTGTTCTTGATTACATGTATTGAGCACTTAGGTGCCAAACTATTTGTTTAATATTTAAAATAACCTTGTGAGGTGGATAATCCCTTCTGTCTCACAGATGAAAAAACTGAGGCACGTAAAAGTCTGTTTCCTTGACTGTGCCATAGTCAACAGTGCAGAACTGCCATCTAAACTCAGCTCTGCCCAACTCCCAAGCCTGTTCTCTTGTGCATTTTACTTCTACGTGTGCCCTTCTATCTAAATAGAAACCATTTTAAAGAGACTATCTTTTATATAAGGAGAGCATCCCAGCTGCTGATACATAGTTATTCCGTGCGTGCGGCCCCAGAACGCTACATACACCATGCAGTACTTTCATTTGTCCTTTTAGTTTACCAAGATATTAAGCTCATGATTAACCAGATCTCTTATAGTCATTTTTTTCCCTTGGGGGATATAAAATCCAGCCTGCAACTAAATACAGGAAAAATAACATTTTTTTTTAACAGCTGCTAAATATGTCCAGGGAACTGAGTGACCTAAAGAAAAACCTGAAGGAGGCCACTGCAGCCATCGCTGCTGACCCTCTCTACATAGAGGGGGCGTGGTCTGAGCCAACCTTCTCGTCCACCGAAGCAGCCATCCAGTCCATGCTCGAGTGCTTGAAGAACAACGAACTTGGCAAGGCTTTACGGCAAATCAGGGAATGCAGGTGACTCTACTGTTTCTATTTAGAGATGGTTAAAGGAAATGTGTGCCTAATAGCTGCCCTGTTGTGGAAGGAAAGTCTAGGCCTCTGCCATCACCATGCGAGAAACATCAGAATTCACAACTTAGCGGTTACAGTATTGGTGTTGGTTCTGGTCATTTGTTATCCTTAAAATGTTGAAACACTTCCAAGTATACGCCAACATAATTTTAAAACTAATTATTTGAATGTACCTCTTTGGGTTTTCCCCTCTACATTATGATAGTGTATTCACATTCATTGGAACCAGAATGCTATAGCAAATAAATGTTTTAAAGATTATCAGATTTTATTCTTATATTTTTATATTTTAGGTATTTTTATCAAATCTAATAATATTCAGTATTCTAAAACTGATTACAGTGATGTTTGCACAACTCTGATTATACTTAAAAAGCCACAGAATTGTATGCTTTAGACAGTTGAATTGTATGTGAATTACACCTCAATAAAAGCTTCTATTAAAAGTAATTTTCTTACACTAATAAAGACTCTTAACTCGTCAACCTTGTGACCAATAGTGCCTCTCATCTCTGCTTCTCTTTCCTGACTGCAGAAGTCTGTGGCCCAATGACATCTTTGGAAGCAGCTCTGACGACGAGGTCCAGACACTACTGAATATCTACTTCCGTCATCAAACTCTAGGACAAACAGGCACTTATGCCCTGGTGGGGTCTAACCAGAGCCTGACAGAAATCTGCACCAAGTTGATGGAAGCTGAACATGGAGATCCGGGACATGATCCGCAGGGCCCAGAGCTACCGGGTCCTCACTGCTTTCCTCCCAGACTCCAGCGTTTCCGGCACTAGTCTCTGACAGGAGCCTCCCACCCCCCGTGGGTGCCAGGCTGGGGGTGCTGCCACGCTGGGGTGACCTCATTCAGTGTCTTCTCAGCCTTCAAAAGGCTTGGTCAGACTGTTCTCCCTCTTGTTACCTGCAGGACTTTCTCTAAAGAGGACGGCAGGACTTCCCACGTGTAGCAATACTATCAGAACCAAGGCAGCACAGGCCATTCTGGGACAGACTCCAGCGGTCATGCTGTGTAGCACACACGTGTTATCATTTTACTGAGCAAACACAATTCACTACTGAAGACGTGACTTCCACTGCATACCAAAGCCGACTACTCTGAACAATACCTTCCTTTCTAGAAACAGTTTTAGATTGGCACAAGTGCAATGTTTTCTTCACTAAAAAGTATTTTATATTCTGCAACTTGTACATTCTTTCCCTTTCTTTTTCTTTTTTTTTTTCCTGGGTGAATTGAGGAAGGGGCAGGCAGAATGAAGCTGGCCACTGAAAACTGTATAACGGTCAAAAGCTGACAGCCTGTATGTGTGAAAAGGGAATTGTAAATGGACAAATTTAATGTACACTGAAATTTGAATACAATTACTGTATCTAAAAGGAGCTGCTATGAAGTACCTTTCTTATGTTGCTAGGCTACTGTCTCTGAAAGCCCTGGATCTCTTTGCAGGGGTCTGTGATTAGGACCCTCACACCAAAAATGGTCCACATAGACCCTTTTTTTTAAGGATCCTGGCTGCTTTTTACTAGAAGGTTGCTTTTATGAGCATATTTATACTATAGGAGAATGAGTGTTAATTTTAACCAACTTTTCCATTTTGTAGAAAAAAGTTAAAGATATTTACACTCTAAATTCCAAGTCTTTCCACCTGTCACGCATGCATATTTTAGTATCCATTTGGATAATCGTAAGTAGAATCATAAAGGTAAAATATGAGTTGTCACTTTGTTTCTTAAGAAATGTCATTTTATTTGTAATATAAATGTAAAGGGCCACCCTTAAGTTTTCTCCTTAAACTTAATGCTGTCCCGTGTTAGCTGCGTGCATGTGAAGCTGTTGCACATATTCAGAAACATAGTCAAAGTTTATCTATGTAACTTATTCACTCTGTAAATACATTTAAAGTTTTTGTGATGTAATCTTGGTTGATACTCTGTTCAGAACTTCCTTTAGACTAAAAAAGAAAAAATACATACTGACCATGAGTTTTGTTTCTGGTTAATGAAGATTTCTGCCTTTGACACATTTATGGTTTTGCATGTGGGTCACCACAGTGACAGCCCCAAAGGGTGCTGCACTCATGCCTATTCCGTGAATGCCACCACTGGGGCTTGCTAGCACAGTGACCCTGGGAAGCAGGAGGACTCTAGAACCTCTTTGGAAGTGGACACCAAAGATGGTGACCTTCAACCATCTTTCATGGAGCAATCAGCAAAGAACCAGAGCTCTGACTGTCCACAGCCTATCATGAGGTTGTCATCCTTACAATTTTGAAAAAGACCCAGAATGAGCAGGAAGAAATAGGAGGAGTTTTAATTCTCTCACCGACACCCATCTATCCCTCACCCCACTCGAAAAATAGGGGCATGGAGACACACAACCATCTAATTTCTACTGTCCTCTTACTCACAGTTCTTAGACTAACAAATATAACTTGCTTTCCTAACATACAACCAAATCATAAATGGTAATTTTCTAGAAGGATCCTACAACAGAGTCTGACCCAAGAGTTTTTTTAATGTTACCATAGATACAACTATTAACTGACTTTAATGACTTTCTGGAGATTGCTGTCAACACATTCTGCTGGTGATTTATTTTTTTCAACTTAGCTGAAAAATGATTTGCCACAAATTTAGAAAAAAAAAAACTGAATCACGAGCTCTCTGAAAAAAAATCTCATTAAATACTACCAACCCTAGCCAACTCTCAGAGTTCTGCTGGGACCCACAGTAGAAAGGACTAACCAATTAACTAACCAAGTTAATGACTTAACTTTCCACCATGGCCTCTAACCCAGCAAAGAATCACTGTAATGGCGTACTCTTAAAAAAAAAAAAAAAAAGAAGAGTAGGGGAGGATTTCATGCCATAGCTCATACTGTCCAAAGGTGCTTTAAAAATACTCAGCTGGAGAGGGCCACGATAGTGGAGTAGAAGGATGCTCATAGCTCACCCTCTCCCACGAATACATGAAGACTGACATCCACAGAAGACCCACCCATCCAATCAGAACACTTGCTGAACTTCGGCAGAACATCGCCTTCTTCAAAAGACAAAATATGCAATCTAGTAGGAGAAAAGGAAAAAAAGGAAAAAGCAAAATAGTGCGGGACCAGTCCCACGGGGAGGGAGAGGCAAAGGAGGAACAGCGCTCGTACACTGGGGTCTCCCCCTCTCCAACGGAGAGGTCAGTGGGATGGAGGAGGAACCTCCAAGGCTCGGATCTGTACTGAATAGCCCTTGACTGACAGAACCAAGTTAAACGGGCACAAAGGGTCCCTGTGACCCCCAACCCTAGACTCGAATCTGCAGGGGTGGGACTGGACAGGCTGCCCAAGCCGGGCCGACTGCACAGGGGCAACCTTGGGGGACTGCAGTGTGCTGTGTGCCATTGCTGGGAGGGTAGACTGATCAGAACAGCCTGGGTCCCCCATAAAATACAAAAAAAAAAAAAAAAAAAAAAAAAAGCAGAGCAAAACTGCTGGTGTGCCCTGGGGGGAGGGGCACCGTAGCCTTTGTCCCCACAGACCCGCAGCACCATTACTGCAGAAGAGAGGCGGGGCTCAGCCACAGCCACCACATTCTCAGTTGCGGGTGCCCCAGGCAGAGGCAGGGTGGAAGCCTGAATCCTTACCTACGGGTTCCACAACCTCATAGATGGGACTGACATTTCTTTACAGCCCCAGGCAGAGGGGAATGTTGTGAACTCATGCCTCTAAGACAAATGAACAAGGAGCACAGTTCTGGCACAGAGCAGGGGCGAGGGCTGCTGCCACCCTTTTCTCCAAGCCAGCCTACCCAGCGCAGACCCCACGTGGCACAGGGAGCGGCACTGAATGGGGCGAAACCTGAGGGCCTCTGGAACCAGTGAGTGGAGTTCGCACAGCAGGCAAGGGCAAGGGCAGGAGTGGTGACAACCACAGAACAAAAAGGAGGCCCTGATCAGTAGCCAGGGCAGGCTCTGACTACCAACGGCCACATGCCTAACCAAAGGGATAACAGGCAAAAGGCATGGAAGGAAGACTTGGCAACCACCCATACTTAAGAAGGACCTCTCGATAAAATTATTAAGAGCACACAATCTCCACAGGAAAATATCCACTTTTATTTCTTTTCCTTTTTTAATTTTTAATTTTTTTAATTTTTAATTTTTTAATCCCTTTTAAAATTTTCTTTAAACTTTTTATTTTTTCTTAAAATTTGTCTCAATTTGATTTTAATTACTCTTTGTTTTGTTCTGTTATTTATTATACTGCTTTCAAATATCTTTTCTTCTTTAAAATTTTTCTTTTAATTTGTCTTAACTTGATTTTTATTTCTCCTCATTTTGTTCTTCTCTGATTGATTATATCCTGTTTTCAAATCTTTTTTTCTTCTTTTAAACTTTTTTTTAGTTTTATTTCCACATCCACTTTAGATAAATAAACAAATTAATAAATAAACCCTTTCAGGACCACAGTAGATAACTGATATTCC
This sequence comes from Camelus ferus, assembly GCF_009834535.1. Classification (NCBI taxonomy): domain Eukaryota; kingdom Metazoa; phylum Chordata; class Mammalia; order Artiodactyla; family Camelidae; genus Camelus; species Camelus ferus. Next base: position 17,376,286 of record NC_045709.1, on the reverse strand, counting down.
ATAATCCATAGGGCCAGAGAGATATAAGTAAAATGAAGAAGCAGAGGAACCACTCCCAATTAAAAGAAAAAGAGAAATCCCCTGAAAGAACAATCAGTGAAATGGAGCTTAATAGTCTACTAGATCATGATTTCAAAAAAGGAGTGATCAAAGTACTGAAGGAACTGAAAGAGACTGTGAATAGACAGAATATGTCAAAAAGGAAATTGAAACTATAAAGAGGAGCCAATTAAAATTGGAAAAGTTATTTGCTGAGATGAGAGCTGAGCTAAAGGCTGTAAAAAGTAGGCTAGATAATGCAGAGGAACGAATGAATGACTTAGAAGACAGGATAACAGAAATCACCCAATCAGAACAGCTGAAAGAAAAACAAATGAGAACAATAAAAGGGACCTATGGGATAGTATAAAGCAACCAACCTATGCATAATAGGGGTCCCAGAAGGAGAAGAAAGAGCAAAGGGGATTGAAAAGGTATTTGAAGAAGCCATGATTGAAAACTTCCGAAACCTAAAGAAGGAAACAGATACCAAGTACAGGAAGCACAGAGGGTCCCAAACAAGAACTCAAACAGACCCACACCAAGACATATTATAATCAGAATGGCCAGGGTTAGGAATAAAGAAATAATTCTAAAGGCAGCAAGAGAAAAACAAAGAGTTACAAGGGAACCCCCATAAGGCTTTCAGCTCATTTCTCTACATGAACACTGCAGGCCAGAAGGGAGTGGCAAGATATATTTAAAGCCCTGAATGAGAAGAAGATGCAACCTACGATACTTAATCCAGAAAAGCTATCCTTTAGAATAGAAGGAGAGATAAAGAACGTCACAGGCAAGCAAAAACTAAAAGAATTCAGCAACACTAAACCTATGCTAAAAGATATATTGAAAAATCTACTCTACATAGAAAAGCAGGATGCTACAGAAAGGAGAAAACCATAATTGGAAGGTGATAACAATAATGAATTACAACAGAATAAACATGAAATTGTAAAAGATGACATTTAAATCATTAAGAGTGGGAGAGGGGAGCAAGAAAATACAGTTTTCTTCTTTTTCATTTTCTTTTTTTGTTCTTAATAGGATGGGTTTGAGCTTATATTACTGTTTAAAACAGATATAGTAATGGGTTAGTATACATATAAAATAAGGTAACCACAAGCCAAAAGATTACAATAGAGTCACAAAAACTAAAAAGAAACCAAGACAATACAAAGGAAAATTATCAAACCACAAAAAGAAAAAGGAACAAAGAGGAAATACCAAATCAACTGCAAAACTAAGTTCAAAATGGCAATAAACACACATGTTCAATAATTACTATAAATGTCAGTAGACTAAATACTCCAATCAAAAGACACAGAATGGCAGACTGGATAATAAAACAAGAACCTACAATATGCTGCATACAAGAGACCCACTTTAGGGAGAAAGACATACATAGATTGAGAGTGAGAAGATGGAAAAAGATATTTCATGGAAATGGAAATGACAAGAAAGCAGGAGTAGCAATACTGATCTCAGATAAAATAGACTTTAAAACAAAGGCCAAAGAGAAAGATAAAGAAGGACATTATGTAATGATTAAAGGAGCAATACAAGATGAGGATATTACAATCATTAACACAAATGCACCCAATATGGAAGTACCTAAATACATAAAGCAAATACTAACAGATATAAAGGGAGAAACTGATGGGAACACAATCATAGTAGAAGATTTTAACACCCCATTAACATCACTGGAAAGATCTTCCACACAGAAAATTAATAAAGCAACAGAGAAATTAAATGATACAATAGAACAATTAGACTTGGTTGATATTTTCAGAACATTACATCCCCTAAAAATAGAATATATATTCTTTTCAAGTGAACATGTAACATTTTCTAGGGTAGATCATGTTTGGGCACAAAAGAAGCCTCAACAAATTTAAGAGGATAGAAATTATTTCAAGCATTTTTTTCTGATCACAATGCCATGAAACTAGAAATCAACTACAGAAAAACAAAGGAGGAAAGAACGACAGCATGGATATTAAACAACATGCTACTAAAAAACCAATGGGTCAATGATGAAATCAAAGAAGAAATTAAAAAATAATTTGAAACAAATGACAATGAAAAACAACCACACAAAATCTATGGGATGCAGCAAAAGCAGTCCTAAGAGGGAAGTTTAGTGGTAGAGGCCTTCATCAAAAAAGAACAATCTCAAAAAAATAATCTAAACTACCTGATAAAAGAATTAGAAGAAGAGCAGCAAACAAAACCAAAAATCAGCAGAAGGAAGGAAATAATAAAGATCAGGAAAGAAATAAATAGAGTTTTTAAAAAAAGAGAAAAACAACACCCATTTATGATAAAAACTCTCACCAAAGTGGGTATAGAGGGAACATATCTCAACATAATAAAAGCTATATATGACAAACCTACAGCCAGCATAGTACTCAATGGTGAAAAACTCAAAAGCTTTGCACTAAAATCTGGGACAAGAAAAGGATGTCCACTATCACCGCTCCTATTCAACATAGACTTGCAAGTCCTAGCCACAGCATTCAGGCAAGAGAGAGAAATAAAAGGGTTCCAAATTGGAAAAGAAGAGGTAAAAGTGCCACTATATGCCGACAACATGTTACTATATATAGAAAACCCTAAAAGGTCCACACAAAAACTACTAGAGCTGATCAAAGAATTCAGCAAGGTAGCACGTTACAAGATTAACGTTCAAAAATCAGTTGCATTTCTTTACACTAACGATAAATCAACAGAAAAAGAAAGTAAAGAAACAATCCCCTTTAAAATAGCACCCAAAGTAATAAAATACCTAGGAATAAATCTAACCAAGGAGGTGAAAGACTTATACACGGAAAACTATAACCCATTGATGAAGGAAATTAAAGAAGACTTAAAAAAATGGAAATATATCCCATACTCCTGGATTGGAAGAATCAATATTGTTAAAATGGTCACACTGCCCAAGGCAATCTACAGATTTAATGCAATCCCTATCCAATTACCCAGGACATATTTCACAGAACTAGAAAAAATCATAATAAAATTGATATAGAACCATCAAAGACCTAGAATTGCCAAAGCATTACTGAAGAGAAAGAAAGAGGCTGGAGGAATAACTCTCCCAGACTTTAGACAATACTATAGAGCTACAGTCATCAAGACAGCATGGTATTGGTACAAAAACAGACATATAGAGCAATGGAACAGAACAGAGAGCCCAGACATGAACCCACAAACTTTTGGTCAACTAATCTTCGACAAAGGAGGCAAGAATATACAATGGAATAAAGACAGTCTCTTCAGTAAATGGTGTTGGGAAAACTGGATAGCAGCATGTAAAACAATGAAGCTAGAACACTCCCTTACACCATACACAAAAATAAACTCAAAATGGATCAAAGACTTCAACATAAGACAAGATACAATAAACCTCCTAAAGGAAAAGATAGGCAAAACATTATCTGACATATATCTCAAAAATTTTCTCCTAGAAGAAACTAAAGCAAGAATAAACAAATGGGACCTAATGAAACTTACCAGCTTCTGCACAGCAAAGGAAACCATAAGTAAAACAAAAAGACAACCTACGGAACGGGAAAAAATTTTGCAGATGAAACTAATAAAGGCTTGATCTCCAGAATATAAAAGCAGCTCATACGACTCAATAAAAAAATAAACAACCCAATCCAAAAATGGGCAGAAGACCTAAACAAGCAATTCTCCAAAGAAGACATACAAATGATCAATAGACACATGAAAAAATGCTCAATATCACTAATTATCAGAGAAATGCAAATTAAAACTACAATGAGGTATCGCCTCACACCAGTCAGAATGGCCATCATTCAAAAATCCACAAATGACAAATGCTGGAGAGGCTGTGGAGAAAAGGGAACCGTCCTTCACTGCTGGTGGGAATGCAGTTTGGTGCAGCCACTGTGGAAAACAGAATGGAGATTCCTCAAAAGACTAGGAATAGACTTACATATGACCCAGCAATCCTACTCCTGGGCATATATCCAGAAGGAACCCTACTTCAGGATGACACCTGCACCCCAATGTTCATAGCAGCATTATTTACAATAGCCAAGACATGGAAACAGCCTAAATGTCCATCAACAGATGACTGGATAAAGATGATGTGGTATATTTATACAATGGAATACTACTCAGCCATAAAAACCAACAACATAACGCCATTTGCAGCAACATGGATGCCCCTGGAGAATGTCATTCTAAGTGAAGTAAGCCAGAAAGAGAAAGAAAAATACCATATGAGATCGCTGATATGTGGAATCTAAAAAAAAAAAAAAAAGCATAAATACAAAACGGAAAAAGACTCACAGACATAGAATACAAACTTGTGGTTGCCAAGGGGGCAGGGGGTGGGAAGAGAGACTGGGATTTCAAAATTGTAGAATAGGTAAACAAGATTATACTGTATAGCACAGGGAAATATATACATATATCATAAGATCTTATGGTAGCTCACAGAGAAAAAAATGTGACAATGAATATATGTATGTTCATGTATAACTGTAAAATTGTGCTATACACTGGAATTTGACACATTGTAAAATGATTATAAGTCAATAAAAAATGTTAAAAAAAAAAAGAGAAATCAATCAAACCAAGAGCTGGTTTTTTGAAAGAATAAGCAAAACTGACAAACTTCTTGCCATGCTCCCCAAGAAGAGAAAAGAGAGAGCACAAATAAACTAAATAAGAAAGGAAAATGGAGAAATTAAAACCAATACCACAGAAATACAAAAAATCATAAGAAAATACTATGAACAACTATATGGAAACAAAATGGATAACCTAGAAGAAATGGACAAGTTTCTGGAAACATACAGTCCACCAAGACTGAATCAAGAAGAAATAGACCACTTGAACAAACCAATCACAAGAAATGAAATAGAATTAGCAATAAAAAAAAAAACCTCCCTACAAACAAAAGTCCAGGACCAGATGGCTTCACCTGGGAATTCTACCAACATGCAAAGAAGAAATCATACTGGTCATTCTCAAATTCTTTCAGAAGATTGAAAAGGAGGGAGTACTCCCAAACTCTATTTATTAAGCCATCATCACCCTGATACCAAAACCAGACAAACACACTACCAAAAAAAGAAAATTACAGACCAATTTCACTGATGAACATAGATGCAAAAATCCTCAACAAAATATTAGCCAACAGAATACAACAGCACATAAAAAAGACCATACACCATGATAATGTTGGGTTCATCACAGGAACACAAGGATGGTTCAACATACACAAATCAATTAATGTGATACACCACATTCACAAAAGGACAAAAATCACATGATCACCTCAATAGATGCAGGAAAAGCATTTGATAAAGTTCAACACCCATTTATGATAAAAACTCTTACCAAAGAGGGTATAGAGGGAAAATATCTCAACATAATAAAAGCTATTTATGACAAACTTACAGCAAGCATAGTGCTCAACAGTGAAAAACTGAAAGCCCTCCCACTAAACTCTGGGACAAGACAAGGTTGTTCACTCTCGCCACTTCTATTCAACATAGTCTTGGAAGTCTTACCCACAGCATTCAGGCAAGAAAAAGAAATAATAAGGGATCCGAATTGGAAAAGAAGAGGTAAAATTGTCACTGTAGGCAGATGACATGATACTATATATAGAAAACCCTAAAAGCTACTTATAAAAACCACTAGAGCTGATAAAAGAATTCAGCAAGGTAGCAGGATACAAGATTAATGTACAAAAATCAGTTGCATTTCTTTACACTAACGATGAATCAACAGGAAAAAAAAGTAAAGAAACAATCTCTTAAAATAGCACCCAAAGTAATAAAACATCTATGGATAAATCTGATCAAGGAGGTTAAAGATTTATACATGTAGAACTACAAAACATTGATTAAGGAAATTAAAGAAGACTTAAAGAAATGGAAAGATATCCCATACTCCTGGATTGGAAAAATCAATATTGTTAAAATGGCAACAGTGCCCAAAGCAATCTATAGATTTAATGCAATCCCTGTCAAATAACCCAGGACATTTTTCACAGAACTAGAACAAGTCACATTAAAATTTATGTGGAATCACAAAAGACCCAGAATTGCCAAAGCATTACTGAAGAAAAAGAAAGAGGCTGGAGGAATAACCCTCCCAGACTTCAGACAATATTACAGAGATACAGTAATCAAAACAGCATAGTATTGGTAGAAAAACAGACATATGGATCAATGGAACAGAAAAGAGAGCCCAAAAATGAACCTACAAACTTTTGGTCAATTAATCTTTGACAAAGGAGGCGAGAACATACAATGGAATAAAGACAGACTCTTTAGCAAATGTGTTGGGAAAACTGGACAGCAGCATGGAAATCAATGAAGTTAGAATACTCTCTCACACCACACACAAAAATAAACTCAAAATGGCTTAATGACTTAAACATAAGACAAGACACAATAAATCTACTAGAAAAAAAGAAAATTACCGCAAAACATTATCTCACATACATCTCAGCAACATTGTCCGAGAGCAGTCTACCCAGGCAATAGAAATAATAGCAAAAATAAACAATTGAGACCTAATTAAACTTACAAGCTTTTGCACAGCAAAGGAAACCATAAGTAAAACAAAAATGACAATCTACAGAACCGGAGAAAATATTTGCAAAAGATGAGACTGACAAGGGTTTGATTTCCAGAATATATAAACAGTTCACACAACTTAACAAAAAACAAAAAACCCACCCAATCCAAAAATGGGCAGAAGACCTAAACAAGCAATTCTCCAAAGAAGGCATATGAATGACCAATAGGCACATGAAAACATGCTCTATATCAGTAATTATCAGAGAAATGCAAATCAAAACTACAGTGAGGTATCACCTCACACCAGTCAGAATGGCCATCATTCAAAAGTCCACAAATGATAAATGCTGGATAGGGTGTGGAGAAAAGGGAACCCTCCTACACTGCTAGTGGGAATGCAGTTTGGTGCAGCCATTGTGGAAAACAATATGGAGATTTCTCAAAAGACTAAAAACAGACTTACCATATGACCCAGCAATCCTACTCCTGGGCATATATCCAGAGGGAACCTTAATTCAAAAAGACACCTGCACCCCAATGTTCATAGCAGCACTGTTTACAATGGTCAAGACATGGAAACAACCTAAATGTCCATAGACAGATGACTGGATAAAGAAGAATTGGTATATTTATACAATGGAATACTACTCATCCATAAAAAATGATAAAATAATGCCATTTGCAGAAACATGGATGGCCCTGGAGAACGTCATTCTAAGTGAAGTAAGCCAGAAAGAAAGAAAAATACCATATGATATCACTCATGTGTGGAAACTAAAGAAGAAAAAGACAAATGAATTTATGTATAAAGCAGAATCAGACTCACAGACATAGAATACAGACCTGTGGTTACCAGGAGGGTGGGAAGTGGGAAGAGATAAACTGGGAGTTTGAGATTTGCAGATACTGACTCATACATATAAAAGAAAAGTTTATACTGTATAGCACAGGGAACTATATTCAATATCTTGTAATAGCTTACAGTGAAAAAGAAAGTGAAAATGAATATGTATATTCAGGTATGACTGAAGCATTGTGCCATACATCAGAAATTGACACAACATTGCTAACTGTGCCTCAATTTAAAAAAAAATACTCAGCTATGTCATGTGGAGGAATATCTCATTTTCATTTTTATTGGAAGATAATCTCTTTCACTTTAGAGTATCAAGAGAGAAAAGGAAAATTCTTCAGAATAAAGATATTTTTAAAGCTTAAAATATAATAAAATACAATTAAAAGGGGGATTTCAATAATATCTTATAATCTGTAGTCATGGGAATTAGTGGAGGTTTTTGTTTTGTTTTTTAAAAAATAGATTAATGTGAAAGATTTCTTTTCCTCTATTTCTTCACCTACTCTCCCTTGAGTGTAGGAGAAAGATCCTTTAAAGCTGCAGACCCTACCCCAACTGAGCGCAACAATGACTTTAGATCCCCAGTTAAACCTCCTTGGATATCGTGTTGTGCCGCTGTTACTGAAGCATCAATTTTCACTTCCCTGGGGATGTGCGGGAGAACAGGGAGGGTGGGTAGAGATATCCACCCAGAGGAGAGGGCAGATATCTAACAGACGCTTTCTAGCGCCAACACGTGACACACTTTATCCACTGGCATTAAAAAAGCAATTCAGATATGTGCACAGCAACTTAAACATAACTTGATTAAAACTGCAGTGTCCAAATCCAGTATTTTGGAAAAAGCACCTTGGCATGTCAATGTCTCATCCCCACCAACAGGTGAGACTGTTAATATGTTAGTACGGCTGTGAAATAAAGATGCTTCTGTTAGGGTTACACATGCCCACACGTGCACACAAACGTGCAGAGGCAGGTCTTAAGGCTCTTCAGGTTCCAATTCCTAATGCTATTCTTTTCAGTGAATTGTAGAATTACAGACATAAGGGTACCTCCAGGCTGTTTATGTCAATAGCTTACACCTGCTTCCAAATACCTGCCTGAGGAGTAACATAAACATTAGTGTCTGTGGGTGATTTTGCAGCATCGTAATTATATCTTGTTAAATTGGTTCTTTTAAGTTTTTTTATACACTTACTCAGGATTAACTTTTGAATACCTACCGTGAGCTGAGTGTTTTCCTTCATCCAGCACACATTTATCGTGTACCTACTCTGGGCTAGGCACTGTGTCAGGGGATACTGCATGGATCCAAACAGACCCATCCCTGTTTGCAGGCAGCTTGCATTTTCGGAGGGGAGATGTGCTTGTCTGCCTATTCCAGGTGGTGTCGAGGGATAGACAGTAACGGGTGTGGGGCTATTTGAGAAAGGGGGCCAGAGGAGCCTTCCTAACAGGATGATATCTGAGCAGAGGTATGAATCAAGTGAGTATATAGCATGGAATTTCTGGGGGAAGAGTGTTCCAGAAAAGAGAAAGGCAGGTGCGAAGATCCAGAAGCAGGAGCAGGATCTCCCTGTTGAAGGGCCAGCAGGGAAGCCAGTGACCAGAGTGAAACGAGTGAGGAGGAGAGTGGTCAGAGGGCAGCAGAAAGGGCCGTGTGGGCCAGGAGGGACTCGGGACTTTACCAGGTGACATGGAAAGCCACTGGATGTTGGGCAGCAGAGCAGTGACAGGCTTTGACTTTTGACCTGTGTTTGACAAAGAGCATTCTATTTGGAATGATGAAAAAATTCTGGAAATAGATAGTGGTGACGGTTATATGACACTGTGAATGTACTTAATGCTGCTGAATTGTGTACTTAGATGGTAAATTTCCTGTTCTCTATATTTTACCACAATAAAATAAATCGTTGAGGAAGGATCTGGCTGCTATGTGCAGAACAGACCACCAGACAGCAGAAGCAGGAGGACCAGATAGAAGGCCACGGCAACAGTGTCATCACAGGTGATGGTGGCCAGGGCTGGGGTAGTAGCCACGGAGGTGATGAGAAGTGGGCCTGTTCTGGAAATATTTCAGAGGTGGAGCTCTGAAATACAGGACTTGATGACGACAGGCAGAATATGAGAGACCCCAAAGTCTGGCCAAACCACTGAAAGAATGGAGTTGCTATCTCCCAAGAGGAGGTACAAGTTTGGGAAGTGGAGATCAAGATTTAATTTTCAGACATGTTAACTAAGATGCTTAATTAAACACCCAAGACAATATGGAGAACAAATGGGTGGATCTACAGGTCCACTACTGAGAAGTCTAAAAACGTAGAGATGGTATGTAAAGCCGCTGAGGGAAAAGCAATACACATCTGTCTCCCCTGTAAGACTCAGAGTGTCGTACAATGAGTTTGAAACCTTAGTTGCACGTTAAATCACATGGGGAACTTAAAACACCAATACCCGCTCCACTCAGCCAAAGATTGATTTAAGTGGTCTAAAGTGTGCAGCTCCAGAGCTGTTGAAAGTTCCCCAGGTGATTCTGATCCACTGCCGAGATTGAAACACTGCTTTGGTGGTTCTCGAAACTAAATCACTGAAGGATGCTTGTGAAAAATAAGTACTTGCTCAGGTAAATCCAGGGTCCACCAAATCAGCATTTTTATAACCATTTCACTTTGAATGTCATTGAATTAGGAGGAATTTATGCTACAGCAAAGTGCACAGCATCATTTTTCCATGCTGGCTGTTTGTGTGGTGATTCAACCCCAAGTCTGTCATTGATTTGTTACTTTGTTTTGTCTTTGAGGTCACAGGAAGTGAGTGGCTAGAGTCCGCTGTGGTCCACTTACAAAGCAATTTCCTGGCAGATGCTTCCTTCTCTGTCACCATCTCCTCTAGCCCCGACCCTGCTTTTAACAGCAAACTCTTGCTGTAACACTGTGTGCCAACTCAAGTTGTTGGTTCCAACAACTCTGGCCACCTGCCACCAACTTCCAGGAGTTCCTGGGCCAGGAAGTTGATAAAACTCCTTCTTGCCTACCTCTTCGGTTTCCATCCCTTCTCTCCTTATTTCTATTTCAAGAAGCCCAGAGACTTGGGATTCATGCTGCCCAGCTGCACTAACCATCCTCCTTCCTCAAGTCCATCACTATCCCCATTACCCACAGGGGAGACTGTGAACCTTGGAGCATGTTAGAATCATCAGAGAAGCTTTTAAAATATTCTGAGTCCTAGGCCCCACCCCAGACCCCCTAAATCAAACCCTCAGGGTAGGGCCCCACCATGGTAACTTATGAAGTTTATCCTGTGAGTTTAAGTTGCAGCTGTGGCTGAGAACTGCTGATCTAAAGCTCTCCTGCTCACAGTGCCTTATTCATTGAATAGACTACAGCTTATTGCTCACGGCCTCTCTCTCCACCCCAACTTCTGATGTTGTTCTCAGAGACTGCAAAATCCTCATGGATAACCCAAACAATATGCTTTTCCTCTCAGTTTAATATTCTTACCTCTTGGGGGGGGCCTTTGCTCCCTTCCGTTCCACCTTGGCCACTCAACTTTACAGCTATACCGAAACCCTATCCATAGCAGTAACTGTACCAGCTTCAGCATCTCATCTTTCAGCATCCCACTCAGGAAGGCTTCTGGGTCCCTCTTACTCTAGCTGCCCACCCATTTTAACAGCTCTTCTCCCATTATAACATCTGTTGACCTACTTTTTCCACTACCCACCACCAAGCTTCACTCCTCTTCTAAACAAGTTTAAATTCCATGGATTATAATCACTTCTCTGCTGACACTCACAAATATCTTACCCCTCTCTTACTCAACTAGTTAAAACCCTGCCACACGTGCACTAGAACCACTGAAATGTGACCTTACTAGAATACAACTGCAACCAAGCATATCTTGAAGAGTGCCAAATCTCAAAATGAGCTCTCGATGCTATCAGACAATCCTATATTACAATTATGCTCCCTGGCAGTCCCAAATTCCTACTACCTGAGATAATTTCATACCTTGTTCTCCCTCCTCAGCTTTCCCACCTCCTTTTTATTATTAATGTATAATTGACATACAACATTATATTAGTTTCAGGTGTACAACATAATGCCGTTTGCAGCAACATGGATGGCCCTGGAGAATGTCATTCTAAGTGAAGTAAGCCAGAAAGAAAAAAAATACCATATGATATCACTCATATGTGGAATCTAAAAAAAAAGGACAAATGAACTTATTTGCAAAACAAACAGACTCACAGACAGAAAATAAACTTATGGTTATCAGAGGGGAAAGGGATGGGAAGGGATAAATTGGGAGTTCGAGATTTGCAGATACTGACTGGTATATATAAAATAGATAAACAAGTTTATACTGTATAGCACAGGGAACTATATTTGATATCTTGCAGTAGCTTATGGTGAAAAAGAATATAAAAACAAATACATGTATATTCATGTATGACTGAAACATTGTGCTGCTATACACCAGAAATTGGCACAACACTGTAAACTGACTATACTTCACTTTTAAAAAATGAAATAAAATTGGCTGTCTGGACAGATGCAGTTTTCAAAATGAGAAGTAGATCTTAGGTCTTTAGATCCTAAACAGCAAGATAAGCAAATAAAACTTAAGGATGATTGTTGAAGTACATGGAATGCTTACTTGTACAACATAAAAACCAGTAATTAAACTATGTTCAATATCTTGTAATAACTTTTATTGGAAAAAAATATAAAAATATATGTATGTATATGGATGACTAGGAAACTCTGTTATACACCAGAGATTGACACATTGTAATTGACTGTATGTACTTCAATAAAAAAAGTAATTTTTAATTTAAAAAAAATGTGGTATTGGCATAGAAACAGACACGTGGATCTATGGGACAGAATAGAGAGTCCAGAAATAAACCCACAGACCTACGGTCAATTCATCTTTGACGAAGGAGGCTAGAATATACATTGGAGAAAAGACAGTCTCTTCAGCAAGTGGTGTTGGAAAAACTGGATAGCAGCATGTAAATCAATGAAGTCAGAACACTCCCTCACACTATATACAAAAATAAACTCAAAATCGCTTAAAGACTTGAATATAAGACAAGACACGATAAACCTCCTAGAAGAAAACATAAGCAAAACATTCTCTGACATAAATCTTAGCAATATTCTCCTAGGACCATCTACCCAGGCAATAGAAATAAAAGCAAAAATTAACAAATGGGACCTACTCAACTTATAAGCTTTTGCACAGCAAAGGAAACCATAAGCAAAACAAAACGACAACTTACAGAATGGGAGAAAATATTTGCAAATGATGCAATTGACAAAGGTTTAATTTCCAGAACATATAAACAGCTCATACAACTTACTAACAACAAAAAAAAACCCAATCCAAAAATGGGCAGAAGACCTAAACAAGCAATTCTCCAGTGAAGACATACAAATGGCCAATAGGCACATGAAAAAATGCTCAATATTGCTAATTATCAGACAAATGAAAATCAAAATTACAATGAGGTATCACTTCACGCCAGTCAGAATAGCCATCATTAAAAAGCCCAAAAATGATAAATTCTGGAGAGGGTGTGGAGAAAAGGGAACCCTCCTACACTGTTGGTGGGAATGCAGTTTGGTACAGCAATTATGGGAAACAGTATCGAGATTCCTCAAAAAACTAAAAATACACTTACCATATGACCCAGTAATCCCACTCCTGGGCATATATCCAGAGAGAACTCTAATTTAAAAAGATACATGCACCCCAATGTTTATAGCAGCACTATTTACAATAGCCAAGACATGGAAACAACCTAAATATCCATTGACAGATGACTGGATAAAGATGTGGTGTATTTATACAATGGAATACTACTCAGCAATAAAAAAACAATAAAATAATGCCATTTGCAGCAACATGAATGAACCTGGAGATCATCATTCTAAGTGAAGCCAGCCAGAAAGAGAAAGAAAAATTCCATATATCACTCATATGTGGAATCTAAAAAGAAGGGGAAAAAAGGACACTAATGAACTCATCTACAAAATATAAAGACTCGCAGACATAGTAAACAATCTTATGGTTACTGGGGGAGAGGGGGTTGGAAGGAATAAAGTTAGGAGTTTGAGATTTGCAAATGTTAACCACTATATATAACAATAGATAAAAAACAAATTTCTTCTGTATAGCATAGGGAACTATATTCAATATATTGTAATAACCTTTAGTGAAAAAGAATATGAAAACGAATATATGTGTGTGTGCATGACTGGGACACTTTGCTGTACAACAGAAATTGACACACTGTAATTGACTGTACTTCAGATTTAAAAAATGAACATACATAACCAAACAGAAACAGTCATAGATTCAGAGAACAACAGGTGGTTGCCAGAGGGGAGGGGGTTGGAGGAGGAAGAAAATAGGGAGAGGGGATTAAGAGGTTCAAAATACTAGGTATAAAGTTGCAAGGATGTAATGCACAGCACAGGGGATACAACCAGTATTTTATAACTTTAAATGAAGTATAATCTATAAAAATATCAAATCACTATGTTATACACCTAAAACTAATATAACATTGTAAATCCACTATACTTCAATATAAAAAAGAAATCAGATGATTTTATCTTCATTCCCAAATCTATAAACCTATCTTTATCTAACTAGCCCATGTTTTAAGCGTTCCATCTTTTTACAACAGAAGGAATATCACTGTTCCCACTCAGGCATAATCACTTCACCTCTGCTCTGGATCCCATCTCTTCTCCCTTTGCAAGCATTTTCCTCCTACAGGCATGTCTTCTCCCTGCTCTACCAACAATTCTCTACTGAATTATTCCCCATTAATATATAAACTTAGTACCTCCTTTTCCCCCAAATGCCCTCCTGGGTATTGCTGATTTCTCTGCTTTTTAACAGCAAAGCTTCTAGAAAGTACTATCGCTATTCACTGTCTTCACTTTATTAACTCTGGCTTCCATCCCTACTACTCCATTGAAACTTCTCTCTTCCTTCACCAGCCACCTTCATGTCACCAAATCCAACAGACATGTCCATCTTCATCTTTCTCATTCACCAAAGGACCTGACTTGGCTGACCACTCCTTCCTTCTTGAAATACCGTTTCATCTTGGCTTTCATGACACCATCCTCCTCCTATCCCTCTTGACCTCCTCTTTCCTCTAACCTCTAACTTCTTGCTACTGAAAGTGTGCTCAGAAGACCAGCAGCAATGATTGCAAATCTGAGACGCTCCAGGATGCTAAGTCTCAGACCCCAGACTCACTGGACCAGAATATCCAATTAACAAGATCACCAGGTAACTCCAGGGACATTAAAGTTTTAGAATAATTACCCTAAATGCTGGTGTGCCCCAGGGCCCACATATCCTACGTGATACCATGCAGGCCCACAGCTTTAAGTACAACATACTTTTTAATCTACAAATCTCTCTCCATAGCTCTGACTTCCCTCCTAAATTCCAGATTCATATAATCAATAGCCTACATGACATCTTCATTTGGATAGTCTCAAATACTTCAAACTCAATGTTGAAAATAGAAACCTTCCCCCATCTCACTACATAGCCCCACCAAAAAAAGGATGGCCAAGTGTACTTAGCCCTCACAGTGTTACAGGTACCGTCCTAAGTGCTTAACATGGAGCAGCTGCTTAAGTCCTCACATCACCACTAAGAGACAGGTACTACAATTGTCCCCATTTTACAGAAGAGTAATTGAGACAGAGCGTAAGTAATTGCCCACAATCACACATTTCCTAATATCCCATCGAGGATTTGAAGTTGGGTAATCTGACTCTAGAATACACCCCTAACTGCTATACCTCTCAAGTTCATCCAACCCAGAGTTCAAAGCAGAAATCTAAAAGTCATCATTTATTCCACCATCACCCACTTCCAATCCTGGGTGTCTCATTTTCAAACATTATCTTGAATTGATGTATTTCTTTCTATATCCACGGCCACCCACTCTTTTCCAAGCCATCAGTTTGCTCATGCATTCATTAACCTCCCATCTGGTCTCCCTCCTTCCACTCTACCTGGTCTGCCCTCACGGCAGTGCCTTTTTTATAGTAAGAATCTGATGTCGGGGCCTTGTTTAAACCCTTTCATGGGCTGCCACACGCTTGACCACGGCCAAAAGAACCCATCTGCGACCTGAGCCTTGTCTTCCCCAGCCTATGCCTGACATTAGCCGCAGGAGCTCCTGCTCCTGGGACATGCCAGGTACAAGTCTTGTCCCACCCCCAGGGTCTTTGCTCTTGTTGGATCAAACCCACCTTTTCTCCCAGCTCTCTCTCTTCCTGCTGGTCTCAATTCTCATGTCGCCTCTTTTCAACCACCCTATTTAACAGAGTCACTCTATTTCATCACCCTGTTTCCTTCATTGCACTTAACACATCCGAATCTGAGAAAAAATATCAATATACTAGTTACATGAATAGCCAAATAGAGTACGAGAATGTACTACCTGGGTTTAAATCCCGGCTTTACCCTATGACCTCCCTGTGGCTCCCTCTCCTCATCTATTAAAAAGGGGCACAACAGTTCCTAGTCACTATGACTGCTGTGATGAATCGCAACAAGGCCTGGCACACACTAAGGGCTATTTAAGCATTTGCTATAATTGTTATGTATACTTGAAGGCAAGGACCTTGCTCTTTGGTCTCTGTACTCCCAGTGCTCAGAACACCCAGCTCACAGAAGTTGGTCAGATGAATGACTGTTGCTCCTCTTTATCGTTCCCTTCATATTAGTGATAAGATGTACCATTCCCCAATGTTTTATTGATGTTTTTAATCCCAGGGTCACCAATTAATGTACCTTCATAGTCTATTTTACATGCATTTATTTTGTTCTATTCACATTGACAATTATCATACAACCTACAAAAAGTACAAAAAGCCTAATTCATTTTCCAATACCAGGTCAGAGCTAAATTACAAAACAGGAACTGTACGGTGAGTTACAAGCAGAGTTTGGTTGTCCTGCACAAGTCATACTGCCTGTCACATGATGTATTTAAAGCTGTAAATATTGCCACAGGAGAATCTCTTGTCTTTGCAGCGGCCACACAGTTCCTGCCGATGAGGCCTCCTTAGATCGATGTGTCTTTTCTTTTGAGAACAGGAGCAACGAGACTTTGAACAGGTCTTTAGAAAAGAAGGAACATTTTGGGCACTAAATGATCAAATTAGTGCTTCAAATGTAATTTTCAGATGAAGGTATTTCTGCCCACCACCCCATCCCTGGCATCTTTATCCTCCTTTGAATCCAAGTTGTACAAAACCACTCACACTCCATTAACTGTCATGCATTTTTCCTGGTGAATGATCAAAGATGATATTTAAGAGAAAATTGCTGAAGCAATCCAGAAGACAGAAGAGAAGAGTTTTTAAATTTAGAGTCTTGTAGAGTGTCTTCACTATGTACATTTTTACATTTGCAGCCAGGCAGGGGTGAGGAGCAGAGGGTGTTAAGTGATTTGGTTGTCTAGACTGGAACACTTAGACACTAGCGCAGTGATTCTCTACTGGCAGCTCCCCACCTACCAGCAGACGTCTGGCAGGATCCTCAGATATTTTTGGTTGTCACAACTGGAGGGAGACATGTTCTAGAGGAAGTAAATGTTTTCCTTCCAGACATGCCTAATCTTTACAGGAATTTGAAGTGTTTTTAACCAGTATCCCATTCTGTCTTTTGATAAATGAGAATCGCACCCCACGGAGACTGGTACACTGCCATGACCCACCCTCCCACCCCTGCTAGTCTTCAAAATTAATAACCACCGCTCTATTTTCTGTATGTCCATAGCTAAATAGAGTTCAGTTGAGCTTTACCTTTTGTATTTTTTAATTTATTTACTATTGTATCATTTTGTTTATTTTATCTTCATTGGGGGGAGGTAATTAGATTTATTTTTAGAGTTGGTACTGGGGACTGAACCCAGGACCTCATGCATGCTAAGCATGTTCTCTACCGCTGAGCTACACCCTACCCTGAACCTTTTATATTTTGAATGCAGGCATTTTATTTTCCAAATGAGAGTCTCAAATATGATTTATCAAACACTATTTTTCATTTTCCACCCTATTGATAAGTATGCATCGTGAACAAAGTTCTAAATAGCAATACTCATATGGTGTTTACTATATGCACTGCTCTAAGCACCTTACATAGCTTATTTCATTTAATCCTTACATCACCTTTATAAGGAAGAAAAAGCTCAATTAAAAAAATTTAAATTAAAAAAAAAAGTCAAGATTTACTCTAAAAGGTAGGTCTCTGCTTCTGGCAATGATGGATTAGGTAGTTTTGACCAAGTCTCCTGCTTAGGACCACTAGAAAAGCTGAGCAAAGAAAATGATCATTGAAAATGAGAACTCTCTGAAGGCACTGAAGAATTATCAAACTATTAGAGAAGGAAACCCAGAAACACAAATGAGTCTGACATTTGGGTCTACATTTCTCTAAAGGCATCTGCCACTTCCAGAAGAGGTGAAAGGCAGCAGGAAGCTGAGAATGAGTTAAATAAGTTGATGAGGCTGAGGGATAATCTTAAATATATCAAAATGGAAGAGCCCCGATAAACAATTCAGGTTTTGTGTTGGGAAAGATGTACCCAAAGAATAAGGATGAACCAGACTTGACCAGCCTTCCCAGATGCTGAAGCCCCGCTTCCAAACAGCTCAACCTTGACTGGAAAACAGTAACCAGAAATTGCAAGTGTCCCTATCGGCCTGACAAAGGCAAACAATTCTTCTGTGGAAAAAGAGACTATCCTAGGCCTCAGATTATCACTATAATTTTTCATAGACAATAGCTAGCACTCAAAACAACCAGGTATATGATGAGAGAGCAACATACTTGAAAATCAAGGAATATGAAAAGGACAGCGACAGAACCATAGGGGATTAAGTTAATGGAGTTATCTGGTACAGATTTTAATTATGCTTACTATGTTTTAAGAAATGAGACTGATATTTCCAGAGAATTGGACATTTAAAAGGACATATTTCTTTTATGCAAAATGCAATAACTAATCAATAACTCAATAGATGGGTTTGATAGCAGATTGGGAAAAGCTGAAGGAAAAATTAGAGAAATGGAAGATACTTTAGTAGTTATCCAAAACTGAAGCAAGGAGAGAAACAAAAACATAGGGAATATAGAAAAGAGCATAAAGGTATAAGGGATATGATGAAAAGTCTAATATGAGTAATCAGAAGAAAGAAAAACGGAGGCAGAAGCAGTATTTTAAAAATAATGGCTCATCGTTATGCAAGACTTTATGGAGATTCCTCAGAAAAACTAAAAATGGACTTACCATATGATCCAGCAATCCCACTCCTGGGCATATATCCAGAGGGAACTCTAATTTGAAAAGATACATGCACCCCAATGTCCATAGCAACACTATTTAATATAGCCAAGCCATGGAAACAACCTAAATGTCCATCAACAGATGACTGGATAAAGTAGTTTGGTATATTTATACAATAGAATACTACTCAGCCATAAAAAAATAAAATAATGCCATTTACAATAATATGGATAGACATGGAGATTGTCATTCTAAATGAAGTAAGCAAGAGAAAGAAAAATACCATATGATATCACATATGAGAAATCTAAAAAAAAGACAAAACAGAAACAGATTCACAGACATAGAAAACAAACTTACGGTTACCAAGGGGGAAAGGGAGTGGGAAGGGATATATTGGGAGTTCGAGACTTGCAGATACTAACAACTACATACAAAATAGATAAACAAGTTTATACTATATAGCACAGGGAACTATATTCAATATCTTGCAGTAACCCATAATGAAAATGAATATACATATGTATGACTAAACTATTATGCTGTATACCAGAAATTGACACAACATTGTAAACTGACTATACTTCAATAAAAAAAAAAAGGAAAAAAGATAATGGCTCAATTTTCCAAAAGTGATAAAAATCTTCAAGCTACAGATTCAAGAAACACTGTGAATTACAAGAAGGATAAATACAAAGAAACCACAACTTGGCGTATAATTATGAAACTCCTGAAAACCAAGGAAGAGAGAAACATCTTAAAAGCAAACAGACTTAAGAAGGTAAGAAATATTACTTCAAAGAAGCTGCAATAAGCCAATAGCCAACTTTACAGAAACAATAAAGGTCAGATCCTTAAAGGGCAGAAAAAAACTACTGCTAGCCTAAAAACGTTATACTCAGCAAAAGTATCCTTTAAAAAAGCTATCCAGACAAAATAAAATGTTGTCAGCTTCAGATCTGCGCTACAGGAAATATTAAAATGTGTTCAAGTAAAAGGAAAGAGGTCCCAGATACAAAAAGGACCTAAGAGCAACAGGAAGGGTAAATATGTAGCAAAAGCTAAATTAAATATGACTATATGAAATAATGTCTTGTGAAGTTTAAAACTGACATATACAACAACAGCAAAGAAGCTAGTATGAAGTGATAAGGAATTATAGTGTTGTAAGGTCACTGCATTGCTAAGGAGAGGTAACTCTGACTTATCAGAGTCCATATAAATTGTTACAGAATCATGCTGTCATCTCTAGGGTAACTACCAGAAGAACACTAAAGAATGAATAACTGCCAAGATAATGGGGGGGGGGGTAGATTTTTTTAAAAAAAATCAATTCAAGTGAACACAAGAAAAATGGAGTAAAATATTAAGAAAATATATTTAAATCCAAAGCAATATTAAACAATAAATGAGAATGTCAGAGTAGAAAATCTAACAATAAAATAAACTATTAGACTAGTTTTTTGAATTATTTATTTCTAAGTAGTAAAAAATATTTTTAACTAAGTGAAGGATTTAGGTTAAAAAAAAAAGTCGATTATGAAAATCAACTATGTCACACTTTTCTGAAAAGCTGAAAACAGACATTTCCTGCAAGCCATTTTAAATAAGAGCTCATCGAATTCTGTGATTTCCTAGACACTGGTGACACCATGGAATCAGATCACAGTTCTAATACTATCTGTTTAATGTTAGATTTTCTTACTGAATTTGAGCTTACTGGTCTGTATCATGGGGATAACACCTACATCAAAGGTTAGATTACAGGAGACTATGCAAAGCACTTAGACCCAAGGCTGGCACATAGTGAAGGCTTAATAAAGGTTACCTATTAAATTTATTACATCCAAAGTATACCCAGGGTGTTTGAGGAAAAACTCACACACCCCATACATAAACACACCCCATAAGGCAACTTAAGAGTAAATCTCCCTCGTCCTCAAAAAACCTAGAATTTACGCTTTCTTTTCTAAAACATAAAAATTCAAACATATAGAAAACCTAACACTCATATACAAATATCCAAGGCTATCAAATCCTAACATTTGCCACAGAACCTTCATGCTTAAGAATGGAAACATTGTAGACCCAATGGAAATATTCTATTTGCTTACCTGGCACTGGATTGCTTCTACCCGGTAAGGGTTAAAACTCTTTTGGCATTTGCAACAGAGTTGTTTGAAATAAACCTAGAGAGAAATTTGTCTTTTATACAAGCTTATATGTACCCTAGGCTCCCAGTTAAGCAATCCATTCCTCCACCTTGTATCTTGCCTTTGCCCAGCTTGCTTTTGCCCTGAGGTCTTAGGCTCTTCTAGTGCTACCAGTCACTTTTTCTTTATTCTCTGAACCTCATTTTCCTTACCTGTAAAATCGAGATTAATACCACCTCCTTTTTCTAAAATTCTGACAATTACCCAATAATGTCCACAAAGTACCATAGTAAAAGTCTTCAGTGGGAAGTACCTAGTATAATTGTATTCATTGCGCAGGCAGGATCCCTGACTTTTTGTCCCAGTCTATTTGCCTGTACCTTTTCAGTTTTTTCAGTGTTTCCCCACTTGAACTTCAAATTACTTACAGTTACCTACCAGTACATGTGATTTTTAGGCTGTGGGCATTTTCTTGTGCACTTTTCCTCCCTTACTCAACTTGGTGAACTCCTCCTACTTAAAAACCTTTAAAGCCGTGCTTGGACATCACGATGCCTTCCCTCTGAGAGGGTTAATCGTCCCCCTCCTGTAGCATTTCCATACACTTCCACGCCACAGGTGCCAATGCAGCTACTGCCAAACCTTGTTTTGTCTGCGTTACTACTATCAGAATAAATTTCTTCAGGATTAGTTCTATGTCTTGTTCTTTGTATCCTAGTACTATTGTTTGGATTAAATCCCCTGTTTTCCTTCTGGCAGGAGAAGGAAAGTAATTTTAGTTTAAAAATCTGTTCACCTCCAATGACTAGTAAATGGCTAGTGAAAAAAATCCAGTTATCATTCAGGCCTTAGCATGCTTCCTTGCCCTCTCCCTCTACAGCCCTTAAGCCAGAAAAACAGTATCTAAAATGCAGCCACACAGGAGACTTGAACTCAAATGCTTGCACAAGGTAATGAGATAGACCAGGTGTAGATTGTAACAAAATGATCCGCCCACACCCAGGAGAAGGAGAGAGCTGCTCAGCCCCTGCCTACCGGCTCTCACGTTGAAATGAGTGTTTAATGACCAGAGTCTGACTGTTAGGAAAATCTGGAAATGCAGAATGTGAACTCTTTCCCAATCTTAATATATTTATGACTAAATCAAAATGGGGGTTGGGGGGGAGGGACTGCTTAGCTTAAACAAGTCTAACTTTTACAATACATTATTTCTTTTATTGCCCCACCTTGTGGACAGACAGTGGAAATTTTCCAGAGCTAAGGCCCAGCTAAGGACCTGTTGAAAATATATCAACTAAAAAGTAATTATAGGAAGTCCCAATGTACACAAGAGCAAGCGTTCATCCAAATTACCCAACATTTTGTACGACAGGAGCTACCAAAACAAATATAACACCGGGATACAGTTCAGGAACCTCAAGAGCTGATGGGGACAGTCCAATTCAGTTCAACTCTAACATTCAATGAGCACCAACTCCGTGCCTGGCATTAAGGATGCCAAGATGACTGACAGAGCACTACCGTCATGTTCCGTTAGCAAACATTCTTCCTCCATTTAGCATCTGTGCTGTCCCATCCTTCTCCCGTGACCCACTCACTTTTACTTACCTTATTAGTTCCAGAAATGCACCACACGTAAGCACTCTCCCATCTGGTCTTACAATCTTTGCAGTGAAAATAGCCGTATTTTGGTTCTAAAAACTGCAAATCAGGAGGAAAAGTTTTTTACTACTTGAGAGGGTGGGAAAAAGCCAGATCCCTCTTTCCTTGTGACTTTGTATAAGGGGGGAAAAAACCCCCAAAAACAAGAAATCTCCTTAACCTCATTCGTTGCTCTTCTCAAGGTCACTCCACTAACTAAGCGTCTCAAGTCTCAAGGGCTGGTTACTCTGGAACGCTTCCTGCTGTTCTCACATTTTTCCAATCTATTTTCCCCAAGGCCGCTAGCCCCATCTGCACAAAATGAAGATCTCATGACGTATTTCACAAACCTGAAACCCATCTTCGTCTCCTCATTCCCGATACTATGGTTCCCAAACTTTAGTTTTTACAGGCTTAAGGTCAGCACCCTACTTTATCAAAAAGTTACATAACACAGTACTTGTAAAATACATGTTTTCTGATCTTCCTCTCCTTCATCAAATAAAGGGGAGAAGGCAGAAAAGATTCTACTTTTATCGCCCCAGAAACGGAAAAAGAGGAAAAGAGAGGGTAGGACCCGCAGAGGGCTGAGGCGAGGGGAGAGGAACCTTACCTGAAAGTTGGATTTCCGGAGCGGAGGGCCGGCGTCTCCCTGGGCTTGCTTGCCCTTCCCTTCCCGGGGACTCGAGGCATCTTCCCCCACCAACTCCTCCCGCGGCTGCAGTTCCTCGCGGGGGTCCTCCTCCGCCCTTGGCGTTGGTGGAGGCGGCGGCTGCTGCTGCGGCTGGCTGGCCTCCGCAGGACCCGAAAGCGCCTTCCTCTCCTCGTCTTCCCCATCCTTCCGCAGCCGCACCAAGCCCCTGTGGCCCATCACTGGCGAATAGACTCCCCAGGCTAACATGGGAGGCTTGTGACCTAGGCTGCCCCAGGGGGAGCGGCTGCGCAGGGTGCGAGGCCCCAGAGAGCACTGGACGGACTTGTCCACCCGCGGGCTCACCTGCACGCCCACCTCCTTGGTGTTGGCCTTGCATAGCCGTAGGCTCAGGCTGGGGTTCATCTGGGAGAGAATGGCCTTAAGCTGGGCCCTCTTGTAAGGGTCCACGTAGTAGTCAGGGGCGTTCGAGGGCACCAGCAGCCCCGGTCTGGCCAGGAAAGCGGGGGGACCGTTGTTTTGCCCCCAGTCGGGCTGTTTGTGTTCAGAGAGTCCAGGCTGGCCCAAAGGCAGCGTGTTGCCATAGCCCGGGTACAAACCGTAGGGAACACGGACGAAGCGCTCCATTCGCCCACCGGGCGCCCAGGCGCAGCGCAGTATCCCAGAGTAGTTTGTTTGTGTCCTTGTTTTGCCTTCCACCTTCATCCGCCCCCTTTCTCCAGATCAAGTTGGTTCAGGCTTATCCCGAGCTTCTCCATTTATTTCAGATTCTGATGGGTGCTGCTGCCTATTATCCTAATTGGAGGGGGGAAGGGATCTCCCTACCAACAGAGGTCTAATTGCCACCTGACCCTTAATTGCTCTTCCCTGCCTCTTCAATTCACTGCTCCTGAATCTTTTTTCAAAGCTGTTTTTCATTTAGCTTCTTATTCACACACATACTTTAATTAGCAATTCATTAATTTATTACCATAATGACTTAACATTTAGAGATCCTGTTTTGTATATGGAATACAAGCAGTAAATTATTCGAACTGCCACCCTAGAAGAATGAGTACAAGGAAGAAAGTGTATTATAGCCAAGCTAATTAATGTAAAAAACCTGAACACAGGAGCAAGTTGCATTAAGTTATGGGGGGTGGGGGGATGGTGCATATAATGAAAAAAAAAATGCTTTTCAGAGGGTTATATGACATGTCAACGGTTCACATTAGCCCACTCTAGTGAGGACCCCTCTCCCCCCCAAAAAAGTAGGGGAGAAAAGCAAATAGTTCTGATTTAGAAGGTAAATGCAGATTTAATTGCAGGATAGTTAAGTATCTGAAGTCTCCCAGACTTGAATTGAAACCTGAGCCTTGTTTACCAGGCAACTTACTTAACTAGGTGATTCAGTTTCCCCATCTGACAATACTAACCAATTTATAAAATTATTATAAGATTAAATGTGATATTGCTTATAAAGCACAAAGCAGAATAACACGTAGGTGTTCATCAAGTTATAGCTGTTATTGGGTAAGGGTTACAGGCCTGTGTTTCTTCACTATTTAGACCTAGGTGATCAAAAGCTTTGGTATTTATCAATATTGGTAAGGCTTCCTACTACAGCTAAGGATTATGAACAAACTAAAATGACACCTAAGGAACTAAGTAGAGGCCACCCTTTTGCTAATCCAAGATGCCTCCTCTGTTTACTGCTCAAGAGCCTTCTGGAAACAGCAAGGCCCATGACCCACCCTCACCTCCAGAATCCAGCTGAAGGCTTTCTAGGTCACACAATAAACCTGAGTGAAGCCTTGTGCTAGGCATATCACCGATCTTGCGAATGATGAGACTGCCGTCTTCCCGGGCAGTTTGGAGGGGAAGTCTGGCACAAAACAGGGTGCCCCAGGAATGCCAAGGATACTACGGAAGCCTGCAGAGGGAAGGAGCTAACACTGTAGGAGACTTAAGGTGGGTTCCACAATTTTTCAAGCAGGGACACCGGCTCAGAGGTCTTGGAAACCTGCTGCCTAAGAGCAACACGCGGACTAGCAGCTAAAGTTCCTCTGGCTTTGAAACTCAGCCCCTTCCACTCTACAGGGAGCACAAAGCTGGGAAAGGGGTCCTCCACAACCACGGGCCACTTGGGGGCTTTCTAACGTCTGCCCACTTTAGGGCACGCACCTTCTTTGCACAGAACAAAGACCTTTCAAAGACCCCAGGCAGTGTCATCCAAACGTGAGACGGAGCAGAGAGAAGGGCGTAAAAGTACTGTGAAGGGGATCAAGCTGGGGCGTATACACAGGGCGTGGTCCCTCCAAGCAGCGCGGCCTGGTACTCTGAAGCCTCAGGAGAAGAGAACAAGCGCCCCAGCGCGCTCCTTAGCGGCTCGTGACTGACGGTCAGGCAGCTGAACAAGGATTGGCTTTTGCCACAAGGAGAGGCGGGTCCCGCCCGGCCAGAGCCTGACTTCCGGGTGGCGCGCGCGCGCAGCGTGCCCGCGTCATGGCGTCATCGCGTGACGTGGCCCGAGCGGGCTTTTGGCGGGAGCGTCCGAAACCCAGGGGGCGGAGGCGGGGCTGCCGGGGCTCGGCGCCTTGGGGTTGTCTGGGGAGGTGGGCCACCGCGAAAAGGAGCCTGAGGGGTCAGATTTCTGATCCCAGTCCGGCGCGGCATTTGTCAGCCTACTCTGGCCCCAAAGAGCTGCACCTCCGAAGGCGGTTAGTGGCGGCAGGGGTGGAGACTGGCCAGCCTTCCGCGGTCTCAGGCGGCGGGGAGCGCATCTCAGGCTGGGTGGGAGCCGCGGCCTCCGGCGCTCGGTGGTCCCTTCCAGCCCCACGCCGACAGGGGAAAGGGACAGCCGGAGGTTCGAGCCCCGCCCCTTCCCGGGGACTCCATGGCCCAACTGGGCGCCGCCGGTCCCAGATGCCCCGATCTGAAATTTACTTCGTTGGAAACACGATAAAGTTACTTTGAGGGAATATTGCTATTTTGGAGAATGTTTTATAGCCTGTGGCACACAGTGCCTGCCTTATTTAGTTCCCAGGTAATTGCTGTGTTACGGAGATTTATTGATTGGCGATTGTCAAACGATGTTCATCTAATAGCCGTCGCTAACTGCGCAGCCACGAGTGACGAGATAGCTACTTAGAGTTTAAATAACAAAAAATTCTGTTCTTGAGTCATACTAGCCACATTTCAAATGCTTAAAGTGGCTAGTGGCTGCTTTATTTGGACGGCACAAATACAGAATGCGCCCTTCATCGCGGTGAGTTCGGTACTTGTCCCCAAAACGGGACCGAGGTAAATAAACAATGTTAGTTTAGGCAACTTTATCCGCTTCCGATTTTACCAGAGTCTCTTAACAAGGACTGCATCCCTGTGAAGTGTATTTTGGTGTTCTCTTTTGCAGACTCATTTACCAAACGTTGGAGTAATATTGTAGATAAAAATGCCTATTGGATGCAAAGAGAGGCCAACTTTTTTTGAAATTTTTAAGACGCGATGCAACAAAGCAGGTATTGACAGATGTTATATAAATTGAGCAATTACATTGAGAAAAATGTTTTCAGAAAAATGTGTAATTGTGCATGTTTGCTGAAAAGAATACAGTACTTCTCGTTTTTGTTTACACCATAAACTGTGCTCTGTAGAGTCAAATTAGTTAAGAAAAATAATCCTTTGCAGTTAACCAAATGGTAAGTACAGACCCCACAGTGGATAAAGAGCTGGCTGGCCCCTTGATTAGCAGAAGAGTTGTTTTTAAAAGCAGAGAAGTTCTAGAAAGTCAGAAGCATTGGTGATGTGATAGCAGAAGTTGTCACTTTTTGGTCTCAGTACTCCTTACACTCTTAAAATGATAGGGGACCTCAAAGAGCTTTTGTTTATGTAGGATACCATATTAGAAATTAAAACTAAGAACTTAAAAAAAAATTATTATTTTACTTAATAACAGAACATTGCATAGTAACATGAATAACATTTTTATGAAAAATAACTTCAAAAAGAAGTGAGAGGAGTGGTATTATTTTAAAAATTTACAGTTCTCTATAATATTACTTAGTAGAAGATAGTTGGATTCTCATACCCATTTCTGCATTTAATCTGTTAAAGGTATTTTGGTAAAAAGTATATGAAGAAAACCCAACCTCACACAGCAATGTAGTTAGAAAAAGGAGTGTTTTTTTAGCCTTCAGTTAATTGTGGGTATTTTTCTTTGATACTTAAGACAAGTGGTAGTTTCTTAGAAGTTGCAGTGTGGAATCTGAAACCATGTAATGAATTTTTCATGCTCTTGTTACATTAAATTCAATTAGTTTTTCTTGCACCTTGAATAAATCTTTCATCCATGCATAGATTATTTGAAAAATATTGATGTTCTGAATTACACAAGATATTCCATATATTGACACATTGCATTAGACATGATTTAAAAATCACATTGTTTAATTCACTGATCTCATCAGAAAAGTCTTTTAAGTTTGGGAAAATGTCAAGCTCACAGGGGCTGATAAAGTTTAACAAAATTCTGATTCTCATTTGAAAGCTCACATTTTATCATTGGCAACAAACTGTTCTTTTCCTTGCAGTAACAGGCCCACTTCAGTCATTTTTGAGAAAATGTCTGCTAAATCATCCAACTCAGAATAACTTTGTTGTTCTTTCTAGTAAAAATGGCTTTCCATGAAAAAAATACTAATTCAGTCAACAACTTGTGATGAGTGCTTTTCTAGACAACTGTTGTACTTAAATATGCAGAAATGCTTCATGCATGCTTTCTATTTTGTTACAGAATATTAAAAAGATGTACTCAAGGGTTAGGCTTTGATAAAACTAACTTTTGCTGCTTCGTTAAGGACACTTTAAGTTAAACTTGCTTTTTGTTTTTGATTTTTTTGGTTGTTTTTTTTTTAACAAGTAATGATAACAAAGGATACAATGACTAGTACAGTTTTTTGCCACTGCCTTGACTCATGCAAAGCTATCTTTTAAAGTTTTACCCACCAGTGGTGCAAATATCAACATCGTGAAAAAGACAAATGATGCCTAATACTATGAAAACAGTTTTGACTATTTCTCTTGAAAGGATCTTGGGGACCTTCCCCTCAAATGGTACACAGACCACACTTTGAGAACCACTATTTTAAGGGTGGATAGATTATAGGAGAAATTTTGTCATTAACAGAGAATCTATTTATTCCATTTTATTTGTGAGTCTACATGTTTCTTGTACCTGTAGATTTGTCACATCTGCTTTTGTAGTGTTGATAATTATTTGAATTGGATCTGTGGAATGTATTCTTATTATGGATGAGTTTTGTTTCTGACTTGTGAATATAAAAGAAAATTTTAGAAGAGCTAATATTGCTAATAACCCCTTGCAATTTTTGTAAACTCTTGTTACACCTTACTACAGATTCAAAAGAGAACAGATTAATGGTCTTGTTTAATTGGTATGCCTTAAAAGTAATCCACAGTCAAAATCTGAAGCATCCTTTTCTTTATCATAATCTTTCCTGGCTCATGGATTTTATTGTGTCACTGATTAAAACTGAGATGAGATTTTTATTTTTCTTACAGACTTAGGACCAATAAGCCTTAATTGGTTTGAAGAACTTTCTTCAGAAGCTCCACCCTACAATTCTGAACCTTCAGAAGAATCAGAATATAAAATCAGCAGTTATGAACCAAACCTATTTAAAACACCACAGAGGAAACCTTATCATCATTTGGCTTCAACTCCAATAATATTCAAAGAGCAAGGTCCAACTCTGCCACTGTACCAATCTCCTTTAAAAGAGCAAGGTAAATTCAGATTAGATTTAGGTAAGTGATGTGATGTGGTTGACTAGACAAAAACGTGAACTAGTCATTCAGACAAAACTGTGTTAAAAACCCCAGCTCTGTTGTTAACTGTGTTAATTTGGTCAAGTCAACCTCTCTGGCCATACTTTCCCCACTTGAAAAGTGGAAATGATGAAAATAATACCTAGGTTTGGATTAAATCAAACTATGTAGGTACTTAATAAGTGTTTTCCTTCTTCCTTTGATTAATATATCCTGCCTACTGAGATTTGCTAAATTATATCTTTCCTATACAAAAAAAAACACACACACACACACACACAGGACTTGTTTTGATGTTAAACTAAACTGTATTTCTGCAGGCTATCACAGAGGACAGAGATTAGTTTTAACAGTTGCTGTAAATGTCTTTTGATTTGCTATCACTTTCCCTGGCCTATGTGCCAGATGCTTGCAGTTTACTACACACTAAGATTATATATTCATTCAAATATTTATTACCTGCTTGATTTAAGTAACATACTCTCCCTTTCTTTGGAGTATTACTGTCTAGTAAGGAGAAATTAGCAGTACACAGGTAAAGGATAGTCTAAGGTTGAATGTGGTACATGCCAAAAGAAAAGGACAAAAACTGTATTGAGAGTTAAGAGTAAAGAAAGCATAAATAGTATTGGGGGAATTAGAGAATGATTCAGTTGAATTAAACCTCGAAGAAGAGATGAGATTCAGAAATTTGAAGATGGAGTAGAGTGAGTATTCTAGGCAGAGGGAAAAACATGAGGATTATGTAGTTTGTTAAGAGAACAGCAAGTAATTCAGACTGTTTGGGGTGTTACATGTCTGAAAGGGACCCATAAACAACCTAAGGCTGAAAAGAGCAGATGTAGAGGCAGGCATTGAATGCCAGGCTAAAGAAATTGAATTTATTCGATAGGTTGTTGAGCAGAGAAATCACATGCAAATTTAATTGTGCTACTTCCTGCTTCAAACCTTTGATTACCTCCCTTTGCCCTCATGATAAAATCCAGATCCTTAATATGCTCTACAAGGTCCTTTATAATCTGTTCCCTCATAACTCTTGCCTCATTTTGCCATATTCCTCTTCCCATCCACCCTCAATTTACTCTTCATTCATACTGGAATTTCTTTTTGAAACCACCATGCTCTGTGGCTCTTAACACACTGTTATGTTACGCCTGCCCAGAACTAACTTACTCCCTCCTACTCCCTCGTCTAGCTGAATGACACTCATCTTTCAGATCTTGACTTACCTCTCTGCTTCTGGGAAGTAGTCCCTGTTGCACTCACTTAGCTTCTAGTGAAGGAGACTTACATAAGCATTTGTAGAGTGATAAGTGCTATGAAAGAGGAAACTCGTATTAGAAAATGCACATCCAAAGCAGATGTAGGTAATGGGCAAATATTTTCTTGTATGTTATTGGATACCTAATGTATACATAGTGTGTATTCAGTAAGTATTTGTAGAATAAATGAATATTTATTTTGCGTAGAAAGCCTAATAATCTGGCAGCAGTCTTTGGAGATATGTTTTTCAAAATGTGATGCCTGGACCATTAGAATCTTCTGAAGTGCTGACTGAAAAGGAAGATTCCAGGCACTACTGAGCAACTGTTAAATTAGAATCTCTGGGCATGGAGGTCATCACTGTACATTTTAAACTAATTGGGTGATTCTTATAGATCGAGAAGCCTGGGGGCAGAGAGATGAATCAGGAGACATAGAGTGGCCCAGGTGATAGGGGGCAAGTGCCTGAATTAGAGTTAATGGTAGTGAAAGTGGATGTGGAAGATAGGAACTACAGGACCCTGTATTAGCCTAGATGTGGAGGAGTCAAAAGAAAGGATCAAATCACAGGTTTGGGGCATGAATAAGAATGCAGTGGTGACATTCCTAGAAATTGTAAGCACTGGGAGGAAAGGAGGTTTGAGAGGGAAAAGGTTTGAAAGGATTGAAAAAAGAAGTAAATTGAGGTTTGGGCTGCAGTTTGAGACAGTAGTGGGATGTGAAGGTGGAGATGTCCTGAGGGCTTTTGAGAATACAAGACTAAAACTATAGAAAGAATACAGGTAGGAGAGAAAGCTGTAGGAATCAACTGTCTGCTTGGAAGGTGAGAAAGTCATCATATAGGGTGAGAAAATTGATTATGATGAGGCCTCGGATGAAGACATAGAGAATATTTAGCAGATGAAATGTGGAAGAGAACACAGAAAAGGGAATCACTGATTCAACAAATGACCCATGCTTACTTTGTGCCTGGCAGCTTGCTTGGTATTAAGGATACAAACATGAATAAGATGGCCTTTGACCTCTAGGAACTCAGTCTTACATGGGAGAAAATATGTAAATATACTGGTTGGTATATGTTATAATAGGAGCATGTACAAAGTACCTCATTGTGGACACAACATTGTAAAATGACTATAACTCAATAAAAAAATGTTTATATAAAAAAACAACAACAACAAAGTACTACATTGTGGGCACAGTAAAGGGAACAGCCATCTATCTTAGTGGTCAGGAAGAGCTCCATAAACTAGCTTATACTGAATCTACAGAATCTTGAAAGACATACCTAGAATCAGTGGTTCATTCTCTAATATTAACCTGCTGGGAATGGTCGATGTATAACCAGGAAAGGACAGGAACAAATTAATAAGGCACTCTGGACTCACTGCTGAGGAGTTGACTTTTTTAAGATTATAGTGCATAAATATTCTGTTGACTATAGTCTCCTGAGACCTTTTGCTTCTAAGTTTACTTTAAATTCAGTATTAGAAATGGAAGAATAAGACTTGAGCTGTTTTTTAACCTTCTTAGTTCAATTCTAACATCTAATACGTTAATTTTTTTAAGTTATCCTTAAAATCACATGAGGAAATGTGCTATTTCTTCTTCTTAGCAGTCCTTCCTTTTGCATAAAATCATATGAGTTTAT
The DNA here is from genome assembly GCF_009834535.1 of Camelus ferus. Classification (NCBI taxonomy): domain Eukaryota; kingdom Metazoa; phylum Chordata; class Mammalia; order Artiodactyla; family Camelidae; genus Camelus; species Camelus ferus. Next base: position 17,344,292 of record NC_045709.1, on the reverse strand, counting down.
CTTCAACATCATTCAGCTTTACGAGATTCTTAAATTATTCGGGAAATACTTATTTGGGGATGAACTTGGTTTTGCCTGGTTCATTTTTTTACTTTTTTATTTTTTACAGTTCCTGTTCTTTTGCATTCTTTTTATTGATGAGCCAGTATTAATGCTTTATTATTAACTAAAGTCCTGTGTTTACATTAGGGTTCACTCTTTGTACAGTTTATGGATTTTGGCAAATGTGTAATGTCGTGTATCTACCAACTGCAGTATCATACACAATAGATTCACTGCATCACTCAAGATATCTTATTCATATTATATGCTGCATATGGCTGTTGAATTGGGACAGACATCCTTTGAGACATCCCTTTTTTGAAAGGAGTCAGCAAACTGAAAAACCAATTCAGACTGAATTCCCCATGCATCTTCCTTCCCAGTATGGATGAGACTTTTTGTTTTTAAATACTTCCAGAGAATGAAAATTTACAATCCAGAACATATATATCCTCACTGAATTATTGTACTGTTTCAGGAAAGGATGTTACCAATAGTAAACATAAAAGTTTTTGCACAATGAAGGCCAAAGTGGATCAAGCAAATGATGTTACCAGCCCACCTCCAAATTCTTGTCTTAGTGAAAGGTATGATAAAGTTATTACATTAAAATACTTAAATGAAACATTTTCCTAAATGTGATATTTGTTTTGTAGGAATGAGTCTAATTTCCATGGTAACATCTTGCCTCAGAGCCTGGTAGAGGATAATTTCCTTTTAGGTTGCATTTTTTAATACAATAATTTTTACATTGGAAACGTTTACTTTGTTTTTCTTGTTGAATTCACTGGTTTTTCTGTATATCTATGAAATTTTTAAGTAACAAAAATACTAATGATCAAAAGCAGTGCCTTTGAAATATCCATTTTAAACTAAATTATTTGTGTATTCTTTGGAAAGAATATGATACTATTATAGATTCATTTTACATAATTTTTAAATTTGAAATATACAATTCCCAGCAGCTAGAATTTGTGAGTACTTTATATATTACTTTCAATGAGGATTTTAAACATAATTTAGTGGTTACTCAATTCTTCATAAAATACTTTTTAAAAAGTAATCTAAAAATATTACAAAACTAGTATAATTCTAGTAATTTATATGATTGAGAGTCCTTTTTATAAATAAGATCAGTATTTTGTTTCTTTTTGCTGTTTTTGTTCTCTTTTGAGTAATCTGAGGGATGTGTTTTATTTTGTTTCAGTCCTGTTCTACGATACACACATGAAACACCTCAAAGAGAAAAGTCGGGTATGGTTAAAAACAAGGCTTTTTATTTTTCAAATATTCAAAATTTTAATACAAACAAAACTTAGTAATTTCTCCCCTTGTTTTATCCCCAGTGATATGTGGAACTTTATTTCATACACCAAAGCTCACGAAGGTAAATATTTTGCCTAGTTTATTTTCATTGCGTAGTCATTAATTTGACAATAGTGTCCTAACTTTGCCCTGAGATTTACAGGTATGTATCTGCTGACTCACCTAGGCATTCAGTAACTGATAAATGAAAAAATAAGTGAATAGAAACATATTCTTAATCATCAGTGCACTTGAAATGGGAAATAAGTAATATAAAATATAAAATAAATAACTATTTTCTTTATTTTCAGGGTCAGACACCAAAACGTATTTCTGAAAGTTTAGGAGCTGAGGTGGATCCTGATATGTCTTGGTCAAGTTCTTTGGCCACACCACCAACACTTAGTTCTACTGTGCTCATAGGTAATACTAGCAAATGTGTATTACATATGATGATGCTGATAAGTTATCATCCGTAATGCTTCTGTTAAAAAAAAAAAGGAAGAGATAATTAGAGTGTAATCAGATTAGACAATACTGTCTTTGATAGGTTGCGTTAGTAGTTCAGAATAATTTCATTCTATGTAGTGTAGATTGAGATAAGTCTCAAGTGCATTAAATGGCATTTTAGAGGAGTCAAATTTATATACAAACCAGGATTTTTTTTTTACTCTAGCAAAAATACATTCCATTTTGATTCCTCTTTAGCTGGATATTTAACTTTCTTCTTTTCTTGTCAGATGAAATAATATAGGTAAAACATGTTGCAAAGTAAGAAATGTTTAACATATGACATATCTTTCAACTGTATTATTATATATATATAATACTAAGTCTGCAAGCTTTTGCTTTTAAGTCATGACCTGACAGGTTCATCTGATTTTCTAAGCCCTTATGGACAGAAATACCTGTACGTATTACCTTGTGGACAGTATTACCTTCAAGTCAGGATCACCAAACCATAGTTTCTTACCACCTTATGAGTGGTACTAAGGAAGTGTGAGTATAGCTTACCCACTGTGTTGATTGACCTCTCTATTTACTGTACTTGGATCAATTCATTTTGGTTCAAATGTGTACATTAATAAAATGCACAAGTGTCTTTTGATGTCTGACCAAAAAAATACATAAGTTTTGCATTAACTTCAGTGTATGATGTGTAGTACAGAATAGGTAAATTGAACTTTTTTTTTTGCAGTCAGAGATGAGGAAGCATCTGCAGCTGCATTTCCTAGTGATACTACTGCTGTAAGTAAACATGACAAATGATTATGCTATTGCAATTGCATATGATTTTAGAATGCCTTGAAAAATTATTTATCTTGCATTTTTCATCGTCTATGATTTATCTAAGCCTTTGGGGAAGTCTCTATATGTGATTTCTTTGATCTACGAAACTCTGCTGTCTGTTTAAGGTAAATACACTGTATGCATTGTTAGAGTTTTTACACTTGTGATTTTAAAATATAACTTTTGCAGATTTTGAAAAGCTGTTTTTCTAACCATGATCAAAGTCTGAAGAAAAATGATAGGTTTATCCCTTCTGGGCCAGACAATGAAAATCAAAGAAAAGCTAAAAGTCATGGTAAGTCCTTTGTTTAATTGACATCATTAAATTATTGCTCCTCTTTTCTTAAAGAGAATACATCATTGCTTCTCCTTTCTTGATTATTGAAGGTATTGAGAATAGAAACTAAGTTTATTTAGATGAAAATGTTTAAACATCATGTTAGGATAATACTACTCAAGATGCTCTTGTGACACAAAAACAAAACAAAACCCATTACTGCAAATGCAGAGATAGATAATAAGACTTATAACTGACAAAACGTTAAGACCTCATTTTCTAATTAGAAAGTAAGTATGGTTGCAGATATACCAAAAGGTAACTAATCAGGTCGTTGGAATATTACATATTCTTAGTATGTGTCTATATCTGTATAAATGTGTAGGATTGGATGTCTGTGTGTGTATATGGATAAAGTCAGATTTTACTCTGTGATAGGGCCACAAAATTAATTTGGAACATGTAGTTTGATAAATCTTAGAATATTAAATTGTGTATGTATGTATGTGTATATAGATAGGTAGACAGTAAAACTGAGTGAGGTCTGATTGAACGAGCTGATAAAGAAAGGTTATTAGGGATTGAGTGTGAATCAAAGGTTTGGGTACACTGGAATCAATTTTGACCAGAAAAGCGGGACAAGGTTGTTACCCCCTTACCCAAAAAATAGCTAGCACTCAGGATAACTTTTAAATGCTAGATTATGTGCTACTTAGTATATACTGTTTCTATGAAAAAAATTATGAGAATAGTATGAATTATATGGTTGTGTTATAAAATGTTATTAACAATGCTTCTATTTTAAATTTTAATAGAATTGGAGAAAATTTTAGAGGAGTCATTTGGTAAAGGAAATAGCTGCAAAGATCATTTTGAAAAGTCAATGCCAAATGTCCTAGAAGATGAAGTACATGAAACAGTTGCAGATATTTCTGAAGAAGATAGTTTTCCAGTATGTATTTCTAAATATAAAAGAAGAAATCTACGAAAAGTAAAAACTGGCAAGACTAGGAAAAATATTTTCAATAAAACAAAAACCAATGAATATGAAGAAGCTGAAAAACAAATGACAGAAAATAAACATTCATTTGTATCTGAAATGGGACCAAATGACAGTGATCCATTAGATTCAAATGTAACAAATCAGAAGCTCTTTGGGAATGGAACTGACAAAATCTCTAAGGAAGTTATACCATCTTCAGCATCTGAATGGTCTCAGCTAACTCTCTCGGGTCTAAATGGAACCCAAATGGAGAAAACGTCCCTACTGCATATTTCTTCTTGTGACCAAAATAATTCAGAAGAAGACTGCATAGGCACAAAGAAAGAATGTATCAACTTCATTACTTCAGAAAATTATTTGCCACATATTTCAAGCTTATCAAAAACAGTGAAGATATTAAATGAGGAAATAGTGGTAAATAAGACAGATGAAGGGCAGTGTCTTGAATCTCATGAAGATTCCACTGTTGTGGAAAAGCAAGCAATATCTGACTCTTCTCTAATAGCTTCTCCACTTCAGGGTATCAAAAAGTCTATATTCAGGATAAGAGAATCACCGGAAGAGACATTCAGAGCAGATTTCTCAAGTAATACAACTGATCCGAACTTTAAAGAAGAACCTGAGGCCTCTAAAAGTGGGTTGGAAATACAAACTGTTTGCTCACAGAAAGAGGATTCTTTATGTACAAGTTCAGTTGATAATGGAAGCTGGCCAGCGACTACCAAGAATACTTCTGTAGCTTTAAAAAATGCAGGTTTAATATCCACTTTGAAAAAGAAAACTAAAAGGTTTATTTATGCTATAAATGATAAAACATCTTATCAAGGACTAAAAATGCAGAGAGACCAAGAATCAGAACTAACTCACTCTTCAGCCCAATTAGAAGCAGACCATTTTGAAACACCACTTACATTTACAAACATTGATTCAGGTAACTCTTTTTGTGTGTTTTGTGTGTGTGTTTGTGAATAGTGCATATAGTTTTATGGATGGTGATAAGCTCTCTCATCTGGATATGTGAATCTCTTTCTTTAACCTTTTTAAAAAAACGTACTGCCTACTTTTATTCTGTAGTTTTTTTGGTTTGTCTTCTGTAGTGTTTTAGGGTTTTTTTAATCTATAATTTATATTCCTCTTTTTTTTAAATTGCAGTATAGTTGATTTACAATGTGTTAATTTCTGGTGTACAGTGTAGTGATTCAGTTGTACATATATATTCTTTCTCATATTCTTTTTTGTTATAGGCTATTACAAGGTACTAAATATAGTTCATATATTTTATATTCAGTATCAGACAATGTCTACACCATTGTTGTTTAGGCCTTTGATTATCAATGTTCAGAATCATTTCATTAAAACTTGTTGGATCAATTTGCATAGTATGTAGTATATCATCATAACTTTTGAGACAGAACATGTGATTCATAAACATCATGAGCTTGGCTACTTAATTCTTGCTTTAATTTTCAGTATTTAGTATGTGTAAATTAGACAATTCTGTAAATATGTTGTGCTATTTAATAGGTATTTTGTCTAAAGCATGTAAAAGAAAGAAAAAAGCTAATTGCTAGCTATGTTTAATGTAAGGCAGTCATAAAAATAAAGTAGTGATTTTTTTGTTGTTACATAGTTTTCTTAAATATTTAGAGATTGCTTAGAGTTACTGCTATATATCTGGTTGTTCAGAGTGTGCACAGTGAAAGTCATTTTTCATTTGGGTAGCAGTTTATCAGTAGGTTTACTGTATGTTCAAAAGGTGATTTTTATCTCCCTCTGAGAAGATTTGAGTGGGTGGTAGTATCTCTGAATAATAGATTTGGTGTAATGAGTGACAGAACTGTTTGAGATTTCAGTTAATTTCAGAGAAAAATGCTTGATGTTGTATATATCAGAGATAAAACCAATGAAACAGCTAATATGTAGTAGTGGTCACTGATTAAATAAAATGAGATTAATAATTCTGACTTGTTAATAGGAAATTCAGAGGGTCAATAAAATTAGGCAGAGCAGTTTACCTCACTTTCCTGTTATAACTGAGATTAGGTACTCACGGACACTTCATGTGTAGAACCTGTTTTTAAAAGTTCATTTTTTGGTGTTTTTTGATATGAAAGACTGAATTAACCAAAGGAAATGGTTACTTTGTAATTCCTTTTCTTTGCCTTGCTTTTCTAAGTCCTATTATGTCTAAATTAGCAAAGAATTTTTTCCAATTTTATTTTCCAATAAAACTACTTTGAATTTTACTTATGGCAGCTGGCTGCTTTCTTGAACTACATACTAATTTTAACTGAGTTGATAATTTTACCAGAAAAATCCTAGATCCTGTACATCTTTAGTTGAGAAATGTAGTAACTTCAAAACAGAGGATACTTAGAATTCTTTCCTTTAAACCTGACATGCACTTCTTTTCATGTAGTTCTTGTTTTAGACACTGCCTTTTTAACTCAGTGGAAAATATTTAGTGAATGTGATTGATGGTACTTCAGTTTCATTTTGTCATTTTTTGTCTTTGTGTTTAGGTTTACTGCACTCTTCCATCCAAAAACACCATTTACAGAATGATTCTGAAGAGCCACTTTTGTCTTTAACCAGCTCTTTTGGGACAATTCTGAGAAAATGTTCTAATAATGCAAGCAATTCTTCTAATAATAAAATAGTATCTCAGGATCTTGATTATAAAGAAGCAAAAATCAATAAGGAAAAACTGGAGTCATTTATAACCACAGAAACTGATTATATGTCATGCTTGCTGGGAGAACATTGTGACAATGATCCAAAAAGCCAGAGAGTTTCAGAGGAAAAAGTCTTGCCTGCAGTATGTCACCCTGCAGTGCCACATTCAGAAGACTGTAGTGGTATTCACTTTCAATCTCAGGAAACCTTTTTACACGACAATGATAACACCACTGTTTTAACTACTGGCTTCAACAACCTTCTCTCAAACCCAGTTGTGATTTCTAGAGGAGAATCATATAAAATGTCAGAGGAAATAAAACCTAAGAATTCTGAAGCTGGTTCTGAATTAACCAAAAATATTTCTTTGGAAAATAGTCAAGAAGCATGTATTTTAAAGGAAGATTCCAGAAAACCTGAGCTGTTGACACCTGAACAGTATGTAACAGCAGCATCACCTCTTACGAAGGTACAATTCAACCAAAATACAAGTCTCACAGTAATCCAAAAAAACCAAGAAGAAACTACTTTAATTTCAAAAATAACTGTCAATTCAAACTCTGAAGAACTTTTCCCGGACAATGAGAATAATTTTGCCTTTCAAATAACTAGTGAAAAGAGTATTCCTATTTTAGAAAACACTAAGGAACTGCATGAGGCAGACATCAGTTGTTTAAGAGAACCTGTTCTCAAGAGCTCTGCCATGTCAGCACATACGGACCTGGGAGACAAACAAGCAGCCAAAGTGTCGATTACAAACAATTTTGTTTCATCAAATAAAGTCCATGATCTTACAGAGAAAAACAGAAATAGTGTAAAGCAGCAACCAAAAATGACTCTCAGTCAAGATTCAAAGTCAGATGTCTCCTTGAATATAAATATGAAATCAAACAGAGGTAACGATTGCATGGACAAATGGGCAAGAGTCTCAGATTCGATTTCAAGTCACAGTTTTGGAAAGTGGCTTTAGAACAGCTTCTAATAAAGAGATAAAACTCTCTGAACACAACATTAAGAAAAGTAAAATGTTCTTCAAAGATATTGAAGAACATTTCCCTACTAGTTTAGCTTGTATTGAGACTGTAAATACATTATCATTAAAAAGTCAAAAGAAACCAAGCAGACCTCATGCAGTTGATTCACAGTCAATGAATACTGTATCTGGGTGTGTGCAGAATAGTGCGTTTATTTCTGACAGTGAAAATAGTCACACAACTCCAATTTTATCATTAAAGGAAGATTTTCATTCAAACCATAATTTAACACCTAGCCAAAAAGCAGAAATTACAGAACTTTCTACTATATTGGAAGAATCAGGAAGTCAATTTGAATTTACACAGTTTAGAAAACCAAGCCACATAATACAAAATAATCCATTTGAAATGCCTGAAAATCAGATGAGTGTCTTAAAGACCACTTCTGAGGAGTGGAAAGATGTTGATCTTCCTCTCGCAGTTAATGTCCCATCTAGCAGTCAGGTAGATAGCAGCAAGGAATTCGAAGTTGGAGATAAGCAAAAATTTGCCTGCTTGTCAACAACCAACTGTAACAAGAGTGCTTCTGGTTATTTAACAGATAAAAATGAAGTGGAGTTTAGGGGCTTTTATTCGGCTCGTGGCACAAAACTGAGTATTTCTAGTGAAGCACTACAGAAAGCTATGAAACTGTTCAGTGACATTGAAAATGTTGGTGGAGAAACTCCTGCAGAATTAGATCCAAGAATTTTCTCTTTAAGTAAATGTAACAATTCTGATGTTTCAGAGTTTAAGGAAGAAGATTATAGCAATGATAAAAATTTAAGTGAGAAGAATAATAAATGCCAACTAGTAGTACAAAATAACATTGAAATGACAGCTGGCATTTTTGTTGAAGAAAATACTGAAGATTACAAGAGAAATACTGAAAATGAAGATAACAAATGTATTGGTTTTGTTTGTAACTTAAGAGAATCTGATGGAAGTTCATCAAGTAAAAATGATACAGTTTCTATTCACAAAGATGAAGATGTCTTACCATGTACTGATCAACACAACATGTATCTGAAATCATCTAGCCAGTATATGATGGAGGGAAACTCTCAAAATAAAGATTTGTCAGATTTAACTTGTTTGGAAGTTGTAAAAGCTGAAGAAACATTTCATGTTAATATGTCAAATAAAAATCAGTCAACTGCTAATAAGATGAGGCAGAATATAAAAAATTTTGACACTTTTGGTTTGTCCTTTCAGACTGCAAGTGGGAAGAATATCAGCATCTCTAAAGAGTCATTAAGTAAAGTTATAAATTTCTTTGATGAAAAATGTACCAAGGAAGAGTTGAATAACTTTTCAGATTCCTCAAATTCTGAATTACTTTCTGGCATAAATACCAACAAAATAGACATTTCAAGTCATGAGGAACTAGATAAGGTTAAAGACAAAATACTTAAAGAAAGTGACTCAGTTGGTATTGAAAATCAATTACTAACTCTCCAGCAAGGACCAGAATATGAAATCAAAAAGATCAAAGAACCTACCATGTTGGGTTTTCATACAGCTAGTGGAAAAAAAGTAAAAATTGTGAAGGAGTCTTTGGACAAAGTGAAAAATCTTTTTGATGAAAAAAAGCAAGATAATAGTGAAGTCACTAATTTTAGCTATCAAGGGGCAAAGACGCTAATGGACCGAGAGGTATGTAAAGAAGGTTTTGAGTTAGCATGTGAGACTGTTGACATAACTGCCCGAAAGCATGAAGAAATGCAGAATTCTTTAGAGGAGAAAAAACTTGTTTCTGAAGAGTGTGCCATGCCACCCAGGCTCTTAAGTGATCATTTTACAGACAAACTGAAAATCTCAGCATACCAAATAGCATATCTCTGAAAGTCAAAGTTCATGAAAATATAGAAGAAACAGCAAAAAGTCCTGTGACTTGTTATACAAATCAACCCACTTGTTCAGCCATTGAAAATTCAGCTCTAGCATTTTACACGGGGCATGGTAGGAAAATTTCTGTAAGTCAGGCTTCACTATTTGAAGCCAAAAAGTGGCTTAGAGAAGGAGAACTGGATGATCAGCCAGAAAAAATAAATTCTGCCAAGGTTATATGTTTAAAGGAATATCCTGGGGATTATGTAGGAAATCTTTCATGTGGAAATCGTTCAAACAGGATCACAACCGAAAATGACAAAAATCTCTCTGAAGAACAAGATCCAACTTATTTAAGTAACAGGATGTCTAACAGCTATTCATGCCATTCTGATTTTTGTCATTCCAGTGAGGTATTTAATAAGTCAGAATATCTCTCAAAAAATAAAATGGGTAATTCTGGTATTGAGCCAGTAGTGAAGAATGTCAAAGACAGAAAAAACATTAGTTTTTCTGAAGTAATGTCCACTGTAAGAGAAGCAAACGCTTATCCACAAGCTGTAGATTGAAAGTACTTGTGTTCAGAAGCTCGTGACTAACTCCTCACCATGCAGAAATAACAATAAAGCCACAGAAATGGTCGTATCTGATTCAAATAATTTTGAGATAGAACCACCTGCATTCAGTACAGCAAGCGATAAAACAGAAGTGAGAGAGAGACTTACAGATAACGGCGGGAAGGTAATTAAGCAAAACACTGAGAGCAAATCAGACACTTGCCAAACAAAAATTGTGACAGGTTCTCATAAGGCACTGGAGGATTCAGAGGATATTACTTTTCCTGACTCTCCAGAGAGTGAAGAACATAGTATGCGTTCACGTGATGTTTCACCTGACATTCAAAGTGAACCAATTTTATGTCATGACCCAGGTATGTCTGGATTGGAGAAAGTTTCTGAAATACCACCTTTTCATATTAATTTGAAAACTTCTGATATATGTAAGTTGAATGTGGAAAAGCATCCCAGGTCAGTCTCTTCTATGAATGCTTGTGGGGTTTTTAGCACAGCAAGTGGAAAATCTGTACAAGTATCAGATGCTGCATTCCAAAAGGCAAAACAGGTATTTTCTAAGATAGAAGATGATGCTAAGCAACTCCTTTCCAAAGTATCGTTTAAAAGTAATGAAGAACAGTCGGACAAGTTCTCAGGGGAAAATACTAAGATACATACCCCTCAAAATTTACTGTCATCTGCTTTCTCTGGATTTAGTACAGCAAGTGGAAAACAGGTTCCAGTTTCTGAGAGTTCCTTATGCAAAGTTAAGGGAATGTTTGAGGAATTTGATTTAATCAGAACTGACCGTAGTCTTCAGCATTCACCTACATCTAGGCAAAATGTATCAAAAATACTTCCTCTCTCTTGTATCGATAAGAGAACCCCAGAACACTCTGTAAGTTCCAAAACAGAAAAAGACTACAATAAAGAATTTAAATTAACAAATAACCGTAACGTTGAAAGGGATTCTTCAGAAAATAATCACTCTATTAAAGTTTTTCCATCTCTCATTCAGTGTAGGCAAGACAAACTACAGTTGGTATTAGGAACCGAAGTCTCACTTGTTGAGAACATTGATCTTTTGGGAAAAGAACAGATTTTACCTAAAAATATAAAAATGGAAATTGGGAAAGCTGAAACTTTTCCTAATCTTCCTGTGAAAACAAATACAGAAATTTGTTCTACCAACTCCAAAGATTTAGAAAACTATTTTGAAACAGAAGCAGTAGACATTGCCAGAGCTTTTATGGAAGATGGTGAGTTGACAGATTCTGAACTGCTAAGCCATGCCAAACACTCTCTTTTTACGGGCCAAAAAAATGAGGAAACAGTTTTGTTAAATTCAGGAATTGGAAAAAGAAGAGGAGGTGCACTTGTCACAGTTGGTAAGTGTTTTGTCTTTTGGTTTGCCAATCGCTTTTTAAATTGTTAAGTCCTTCATAATTTTGCTATGCTAGCTTATAGCAATTAGGATATTATACACTAGGTATATTTTTTCAGACTTTTATGTTTAGTTTGGGGAAATGTGGTTTTAGTCTTGATATCACTGAGTCTGTGTACCAAGAAGTCATTGGCTGAGTTATGTTGTATAAAGGTTCTGGCTCTAAAGTTTAAAAGTTGGCTTCTAGTTATAGGTGTTGGCTTGCTTGCTTTTTTTTTTTTTTTTTTAATCTAAGAAGTGTTCTAAAATCAGTTATCCTTAGCAAATAGTATTCTGGTCTTAATGCCATTTGGACTGTGTTCTAACTTCTCTTTTAAATGTAGTGTATTTAACAACTTGGTTTGACTATTCGGTTAGTTGGATGTGTGATTTTTTTTTTTTTCTGTTAGTATCTCTGGCTAGGAATAATCTTAAATAATTGAATCTGTTGATTAGTTACAATGAAAGTAAATGCCAAAACTAACTCTTCAACTTTTAAATGGATGACCTTCAATAACTAGCTCCTTTTTTAAAAACTGTAGACTGATAGAGTATCACAGGGCTTCTTGTCCAGTCTCTTCCTGTTACAGAGGATACTAAAGCCAGGCAGTTCATTCTTCCACTGGGTGCATTTTGCCCTGAAGTCATCCCAGTGGATGCAGATTTGCTTCATCACGTGTTATCCAGGTCACGTTCTATACCAAGTTTATGTTATGGGCAAAGTAGTAAGTTTGTAAGACTTATCTTAGACTGTTGCTGTTCTCTAGTGAAAAATTCTGAGGTGCAGATGCTTTAAGATATGCATAATTCTTTCATGGAGAATAATAGTTTTATTTATGGGACCCCATTTTGTTCATGCATATAGTAAACCCTTATGCTTAGGAATAAAAATAACTCAGACTTCTAATAAATGTTCTCAACAGCATCACTAATTTCCCTCACTTCTGTTAGGTTATAAATATATATGCACTTAATCAGCTTCTGGTTACTTGAATAGTACAGAGCCTTGTCAAACAGTTAAATCACTTTATAATCCAACACTTGATAAAGTGATAAAGCCTTGCTTGGACATTTTTACTTACTAAATCCTTCAAATTCATTCCCTTTACTAAAGCATCAAAAAGCAAAGTATCTATTAACACATATTATCTCAGTATGACATGGAAACACATGACTTGAATTACGGTTTAAGTTTACTCTCAGCCTTTGTAGAATTTTTAAACAAGAAGTACAGTAATAGTTTTGCTAATATTTTAATGTAATTTTGGTAATTTAAAGTCTTTTCTCCCACTCAATGACTCTAATTCAAGGACCTATATAATAAATTCCTTCTTGAGTGTAATGCAAAAAAAATTATTTTAAGAAATTGTTTGTCTTTATTGCTAGTAAACCTTTGAGTTACATTAAGTGTTAGTTCATTAAAAAGTAACTTATCTTTGTATCTGGTAACATCTGTTTATTGCTGAACCCTGAATAAATAGTGATATTTTAAAGGGTCAAAAAAAATAATAGAAGTTAAATTGATACTGAGAAATTAATTTTTTCTTTCAAAATAGAATGTTCACTATTTAAGTTATTATTATTGTTTGCTTAACATATTATAAGAGTCAGTACTTCAGTTTTAAAAAATGGACTATAGGCTTCTGAAAAATAAAATTGATACTATTTGCTTTAAAAACGTGTATGGAAATTTCTTTTTAGGAGAACCCCCAATCAAAAGAAATTTGTTAAATGAATTTGACAGGATAATAGAAAATCAAGAAAAATCCTTAAAGCCTTCAAAAAGCACTCCAGAGGGTAAAATTTGCTTTTTATCCATATCTTCCCCTCCCCCCAATAGCTACAATACATAATATTCTAAAGTTATTTTTCTCAACTCTTTTGGGTATATGCATAATTGGGCAAGCCTTTACAGTGTAGTTTGTTAAAACTTGTATCTTGCCTTGTTTGTTATGCGAGCTTTTCCTTCATAATGCCTAGATATTAGAGATAGTAGATACAAGATATTATACTAGAGGTTCTCCATAATTCAGTGTGAAGAGACAATGAAATAATGACTTTAAATTAAAAAGCTGTAAGAATTTAGTAAGAACTTAGTAAAATAATTGAAGCTCAGGTTCTAGTTCAATTGATTTCATAATATTTACGTGAATCAGTTATTTAATTGAAGGTTGAGAAATAGTAACTTTCAAATTTTATTATTTCTTATAACAAAATTTCCCTTAATAACTAGGGACGAACTTAGTTCTTCCTACAAAGGCAGGGTAAAATACTTAATTCTTTTCCTTAAATTACCAGTTTTCAGAGTAAAAAGTAGTTGGTGTAATCATTACTAATGGTAGCAAATGAATTTTTTTCTTTCTCTCTTGAGTAAAACGGATTTCTTAGATTTTTATTTGTAAGATATATAAAGTTTAAAAGTACACATAAATAATATATTTCTTTATTAAAGAAAGCATTCTTTTTGAGGTTCAAATCATTCCAAATTTGAAAGTAGAAACCTCTTCAAGTATTTCCCAAGAGTTTTTTTTTTTTTTTTGTAATATACCTTGATTAACCTTTGAGCACTTTCTTGCTTTCTGTTATCACAAAAAGATTTTCTAGGATGTCCATGTAATTCCCCTCCCCAGTTAGAATCCTAAGAATCTCCAAAGATCTTTTCAGTGGTTAATATTTTTTAAAAAAAAACAATATTTGGATACTAACTATGCTCATAGCTGCTGGTGTTACTGTTCTTTAAATTCTGAATTCTTGTTTCCTAATAACATTAACATATTTACTTATTTCCTTTATCTTCCAGTCCTGGTTCTCAAACTTTTATATCTCAAGACCTCTTTATACTCTTAAAAATTATTGAGGATCCCAAAGAGCATTTGTTTAGGTGGATTATATCTACTTCTATTTACCATATTCAAAATTAAAATTGAGAAATTTTAATATCTGTAACATTGTGCATTGGTCATTTTGAAAATACTAGTTTGGAGTTATACAGCTCTTTCAAATGTTGACATGTTTTGTTACACAATATTAAACAAATACTTTTGTCAATGTCACCAGTGATCTAATCTGAAAATTTAGTATTGGGAAATTGTCAAGCGAACAGCCTGTTACAAGATTTCCAAAATTATAATTTCCTTTAAAAGCTTGAATTTTATAATTCAGTTTGTTTGGCAACAAATACTATTGCTTGTTTTCTGTTTTTTTTTATAGTGACAAGCTTATTTCATTCTTTTTTGAAGAAATATCTGCTGAATACCCAAGTCTGAATAATTGTAGTTTGTTATTCTTTCAAGTAAAAGTGGAATTGTTTGAAAAAAGTGATTAGTACATTTCATATAAAGTGCATTTCCATGAGACAATCATAGCACCAAAGTATGCAGCAGGACACACCAGCAGTGCAAATGTCAACACAGTGAGAGAGACTTATATAACATCATCATTATTATTAAGATAGTTTGACAGCTTGAATCCCCTCTGAACATTGTGGGTACTCCCCCTCCAGGGTTCCACGGATCACTCTTTGATAATCACTGTCTTACAGTATATGTATAATAGCTTCAAGTTGACAATACCAATTTTACTACTAATAATAAACTACCAAGGGAAGTCTAAGAATTCTTTGCAGTTTTTTGTCCTAAGAATACATATCATTAAAAATGTATAGTCAAAGTTCTGTGTTCTGATGTCACTCAAAATAATTCTTTTGTTTGTGGTTAACAACTTGTTAATTAGCTTAGATTCTTTTGTTTCAGTTTGTTTTCAATATTAGGATTTGCTTTTTCTTTTTTAATTTTATATTTGAATAAATAGAACTTCTCTGTAGTTCATTCATCAAAAATACAGAAAGGCTTACTTGGAGAAGTCTTGTTTCCATCACTGTCCCCTCCATACTGTTCACCTGTTATACTAGTAATTGTTTTTAATGGTTTTTGGTTTACCCTTTTCAGGTTTCTTTTTGTCAAAATAAGTAAATAGTTGTATATATATTCTACTTTTCTTACTCAAAAGGTATCAGTACACACATGGTCTTTGTTTGTTGTTTACTTTAGAATTTATCAGGAGATCGTGACTTAACTCAATATATAGTGATCTTCCTTGTTCTAATGGTTGCATGTACTTAATCATGGGGCTGTACCAGTATGTTCTGGTTTATTCAACCAGTCCTCTCCCTACCAGTGGACTAATCAAAGGTTTAAGAAGTACAAGTTACATACTGAGAAAGAGTAATACCTAAACTTTTGCTTATAAACCTTCATAAAACTAAATTTTATATTTGCATCGGCAATTAGCTAACACCTTTAAGTTATGACTAACTAAATTTATACTGATTTCTCATATGTTTGCACTGTGAGTTGTTTGGTATTAATGATTATCAATTTGTGAATCAATTGATAGTTCTTACCTAAGCATCCATTATATGCACTGAAAATTTTTAACAATATAATTTTATAAAATGTTTGTGTAAATGTTCACAGTAATGTGCAATGAACATAGGAAATAAAATCTCTCATTAGCTTGTCATTAATACATAATGTAAAACATATTTCATTAATACATTATGTAAAATAATATTTTTCTAGGCACAGTGAAAGATAGAAGATTGTTTATGCATCACACTTCTTTAGAGCCAGTTACCTGTGGACCCTTTTGGTAAGACATGTTTAAGTTTTTTTTAATTCTACTAATACAGTGTAGGAAAAGTGTGGGGTTTTTTAGTAAATATTTCTAAAAAACAAAGGCTCTAACATACAGTAAAGACACTAGCACTTCCCTTTTTGAAAGCCTGCATCAGGATTAAATAGTTCTGTACTTTGGTAGTACTTTATAGTGCTGTACGTACTATTATCTCATCTTTAATTTCATAACTTTGTAAAGTAGACTAACAGGTTTTGTTCCAGTTTTGTGAATAAGGTACTGTGGTTGAAAGGGATTAAGGAAATTACTCAAAATCAATAAATATAGCAGATTTTATGTTTCAATTATATTAATAAAAGTGAAAGAAAAATAAAAGATGGCATATATTTAAAATATGCTTTATCTCTCTTCCTTCTCAAAACCCTACTAGTTACTAAGAATTTTTTTTTAATGTATAAATCCATAAGAATAGTGATCAGAAGAAACAGTAACATTTTGGAAGCTAAAAAGCATGAATGACTTAGAAAGACATAGCAAGCTAAAACCTGAGCAAGCAGAGAAGCTACCTGGTTTCCCCAAAGAACCTGAGAAAGACTAAAATTGGCAGCAACATATACTTCTTAAGGTGAGGTAGAAAATACGAAGATGAGTTGAAAATCTGTTCAGGAAACAGATATGCCCTCTCCCCAACACAGGCAGGCAATTATCCCTCTTCTGCCAAAAGACCAGAAGGTCATTCTCTGGAGATGAATTAGAAGGATTCTAAATTGGGGATGGGGTTGGGGGAAGTACTGAAAACAGAGATTAATTAGAAATCTGTATATCAAATAGTGAGACTCCCTAACCTCCTTCCCACATTTAGCTCCCAAATGCCAGCAGCCAGGCCTCTAGGCAGAAGACTGGAAGGTATTTTTTCTGGGTAATAGGACCAGCCCAGTAGGAAAAACTAAAAATGCTGGCAGTGGTGGGTACTGAAATGAAACCACATAGCCACATCACCAAGAAGCCAACAATTGCCGAGCCCTACAGCACACAGCTTCCTGTCAGCTGTTCAGCGCTTCACTCTGAAATAAGACCAGATAGTCAAGGATCACTAGTCACTGGAAGAAAACCTCTATAAAAGATAGTATCCAAAGTACAAAAACCAAAACAAAAGGAACTTAGAGGAAATAGACTGTACAAGCAGAAGAAAACGTCAAAAAGCTTACTAATAATTTCAGGAAAGAGAACATATTGCATCCTTAAAATAAGAAGCTCTTGGAAATTAAAACTATGATGGCACAAGTCAACTAACTCAGTAGAAGAAACAGGAGTTAAAAGTTATGAAAACTCCCAGAATGTAGAACAAAAAAGAAAAGGAGATAAAAAAGGAATGAAAGATAATTTTTTAAAGTCAGCCCTGTAGGTCTAACATCTGAAAATTTGGAGTTTGAGGAAGAGGGAACAGAGGAGAAATGAAGAGAGAAGTTTTCAAAGAAATAATTTAAGGTATTTTATCAGTACTGAACAACATGAGTTTCCTTGATCAAAAGGACCCTCTGAGTGAACGCATAAATAAAAATGACCCAGCTAAGGCATATCCTTGTGAAATTTTAGAACACTGTGGGCAAAGAGGAACCTTAAAATTTCAAACTTCAAGTTCCAGGGGTTTAGGACTGGGTAAAAGGAAGTATGGGGTTTTCAACAAGATACCAATTAGGAAGAACATGTATGCTGAGGAAGGTGATAGTTTAGTTTTGGACTTGCTGAGTTTGCAGTGAGTGTGGAACATCAGGATAGGGATGTGTGGTGCTAAATGCAGTCCAAAGTGCAGGAATAACACCTGGGGAATGTCAAGCATAAAGATCCGTGTTTTTATTTTTAAATAAAAATATTTCACATTATTCCATATTTTTATTGTTAAATAAATTCCCATTTTTATTGTTAAACGATAATTTAAGCAATGGAAATGACTCATATCACCCAGGGAAAGTGTCTAGGGAAGAAATCCAACTTTGAATGCAGGAATATTTTTAAGAGAAAAAGGAAAAGCCAGTTTAAAAAAAAAAAGGAAAGAAAGAAAGGGACAGTCGTGGCAGTGAGAATTTTAAAAAGGAAAAAGCTGTCAAAACTGGCACAGGTCAAGTAGAATGAGTTTACACATGAAGCTTTGTTCTTTTTGGCATTGGGCGGTCATTAGCAACTTTACTGAGAACAGTTTCTGTGGAATAGTGGGGGAAGTGAGAGCTCAATGAGGAGAAAGTGAGGAAGTGAAACAGCTCGTTTAGATTAACCGCGGAGGAAGATTGGCCGGCCGTGAGGGAGAGGGAGCAGTATTAGCTTGAAGGGGAGATAAGGCTGAGAAAAAGGGTGGGCAAGGCTTTCTGACTGAGAAAGGTGTAACAGCTGGTAGAGAAAGGACCAAAATGGAGTAACCATTGAAAAGGTGGGGCTCCCGAGGAGACAGAGTTACTAGCTGGGGGCAGGGGTAAAGGGGAAGGGGTCGCTGTGAGAAAGAACAGAAAGGAGATGTCTGGTGAAGGGGGTTAGTGAGGAGCTTTGGAACTGGAGGAGACAAACGGAGGACCCACGTTTGACAGACTCTTCTCTCGTGTTTATAAAGTCAAAGACTGGGAGTTGATGTGTGAGCGACAGTTACAGACTTGGAAAGCATGGTATTGTTCTAGAGGACAACCACGATGAAATGCAAAACAGTGACCAGAATAAGATTGCCAGGTAGCAGTTGAGGCTCTCTCTATGTATATATTCTAAAACATTTATGTCTGTGTACATTTACTGGTAAATAATGAAACAAATATTTTCTCCCCATTGTAGCACAACTAAGGAACGGCAAGAAATAAAGAATCCAAACATCACTGCACCTGGTCAAGAGTTTCTATCTAAATCTCATTTTTATGAACACCTGACTTTGGAAAAGTCGTCAAGCAATTTATCAGTTTCCGGGCAGCCACTTTGTAAGGTTCCTGCCCCAAGAAATGAAAAAAGGAGACACTCGATATCTGCAGGCAAACCAATGAAAGTCTTTGTCCCACCTTTTAAAACTAAATCACACCTTCACAGAGATGCACAGTGTGTGAACAGGAATAGTAATTTGGAGGAAGACAAACAAAAACAAAAAAACATAGATGAACGCGGCTCTGGTGATAGTGAAAATAATGGCAGTGAAATTCATCAGCTTAACAAAAGTAACTCCAATCAAACAGCAGCTGTAATGTTCACAAAGGGTGACAAAGAACCTTTAGGTATTATGTGAAAATTTGTATTGACTTATTTTTGCCTTTCAGTCATATATTTTTTATAGTAAATAATGCCTTTAGAGTTTCCCCTTTTATAATGATTACTAATTTCAAAACCTTTTGTAATGCTTAAATTTTTCCAAGTCCAAAGATTAAGTTTAAAGTATTCTGATGTTTTCTTTCAAAGGTAACTACTTGTAGACTTTCTTGTTTAAGAAAAAAAGAAAAAGCTATTAGACACATAATCTAGGATTGCTATTATTGCATTATATTTTTTATCAGGCAGGCTGCTAATTTTCTTCCAAATTCAAAATAAAAATAATAGATCTATTTCTGTTCTTTACAAATGGAAACTTTTTTCATCCCTGAAGATTTAAAGTTAGAGCACAGTGATATATATAATTTTATAAAACAAGGGTTGTGCTTTTAAAATTTCATACTCAATTTTATTTTTTGCTAATTATTTTCTTTAATAGATTTAATTACAAATCTTCAGAATGCCAGAGATATTCAAGATAAGCGAATTAAAAAGAAACAAAAGCAACGTATTTTTCCACAGCCAGGCAGTCTGTATCTTGCAAAAACATCCACTGTGCCTAGAATCTCTCTGAAAGTGGCAGTAGAAGGCCGAGTTCCCTCTGCATGTTCTCATAAACAGGTATGCTTTTATCTATAATGCGAATAACTTTTACAGCACTGCGCAACTTTATTAACTGGCATCTCCAAATTTTTTTGTTTAAAGAAAGAAAAAAATTAATGCAGAAAGGGATGAGTAAAAATCATCTTGCCTCCTAATCAGCGTACAGCGGCAGCTGCCTTCTCCTCTGCTCCCCTATCTTACCAAAGTTCTCTGTGCTTCAGGATTACCATTTCTCTTCCTGCTTCAAAACATGTTCATTTTATTACTGTACGTGCTCTCAGCTACGTGTTAGAGGAAAGTAGTCTCACTGAATTTAAAGTGTGACTAACTCATTACCCTGAACCTGCTAAGAGCTATTTACATTTTTAGAAGAGGATTCTTACTAAGCCAGTACCATCGAGTTACAATTTTAGGTAATGGGGAGGTAAAAGGTTGGACTCCTTGAAAGCTTTTTAACTTAAGAGGTTTTGTAAAACATTAAATGACTTTTTCAAGCCCCACAGCAGCTTCCTGTGGCAGACAGAGCAGGAGGCATGTACACAGGGGAATGAGAAAGACTCTTGGATGTGTGGGTCATGTGTGTTACATAAAAATGTCTTAGCTTCTAGTAAGTAAGTTAAATATTTTTATAGTTAATATTTTCATATTTAGATGAAAAACTGGGTAACTGATTTGGTTTGTTTCTATTCTGTGAAACATGCTCTTTAGTTTTGTTTTTTATTCATTATCAAACTTTTATGTCATTTATTTTGTGCAGCTATATATGTATGGTGTTTCTAAACACTGCATAAAAATTAACAGCAAAAGTGCAGAGTCTTTTCAGTTTCACACCCAGGATTACTTTGGTAAAGAAGGTTTATGGGCTGAAAAGGGAATTCAGTTGGCTGATGGCGGATGGCTCATACCCTCCAATGATGGAAAGGCTGGAAAAGAAGAATTTTATAGGTACTCTCTGGGAAAAGAAATTTTCTGTTAACTTTTATATATTCCATCATCCCTCTCTTCTTCATTAGTCCTTTTTTTTTTTTTTTCTCTTTCCTTATCTCTCTTAAACTTAAAAATTTGGCCAGAAATCAAAATTTTATACATTGAATCATTTTAAGTACATTGTGGTTCACTTGATATTCTATTGAAATCTTTTGAAAAGTGAATTTTGGTTTGTCTTAGGATTTGCTCTACTGGTTTTTCTTAGATTAGGACATTATTCCTATGGCTTTTACAAAATAAAGATGGATAAGAAAAGTTAAGTGTGATCGGCCTTCTGGTAAACTTCCCCCCACACACATATGCTTATGTGGCTGATCTCTTTCATTGTGTATTTCAATCAAGTTAAACAGAAATACTTAAATATCAGAAACACTAAATAACTAGTTAATTTCAGTGCCCTAAAACATCAACAGTTTAGAAACTGTATCATCTTATGATTCTAATGTTTATACAAACATAACTTAAAATTTTTGGTGTCAGGGAGGTATTATATCATGCCAATGACAAGAGAGATAAGAAACCTTTCTCCAGTGCCCGTATTTTTTGAAATACCTGTACATCTTTCCAAAATTTATAGTTTGGGGAAAATGGTAAAATAATTTTTCCTTAAATTTTTGTTGTATTTTAAAAATAGGAATGTTATTTACATCTTGTATTTGTCCCATGTAACAAATATCTGCTCTTGACTCTGGAAAAGTAAGTTGTGTCACTTAATTATATTAAGTAGACTGCACAGTGTAGAGGTTAAGAGTGATTTCCCTGCAATCAGGTGGGCATGGTTCAAAATGTTTGAGTGCTGAAGCTCAAGCTGTGTTTTTGATCATTCAACAGATATTTATTGAGCACCTACTGTGTGCCAGATACTATCTTGAGTACTAGAGATAACAAAAATCTCTGCCCTACTAAGTCATTCTTGTGAAGGGGTTCAGGACAGGGAAAGAAAAATTTAAAAAGAAATAGGTTAACTGTATAGTATATAAAAAGTGACAAATACTTTGAAGATATAGCTGAAGGAGGAGGGTGGAGAGAATTGGGTGAGGAGAGGTGCAAGTTCTTAAGTAAGAGTAAGTAGTCAGGAGGCTTCACTGACTACTTTGATATTTGATCTGTGTCCTGAAGGATGTCAAGGGAGTGAGCATAGGACCATCTGGGGAAAGCAGGGAGCATGCTAACTTGAGGAACAGAAGGAAGGTTGGTGTGACTGGAGTAGAGTGGGTGAGAGAAGAATCATGGATGAGGTCGAGAACTTTGGCTTTTACTCTGAGGAGACCATTAGAATGTTTAAAGCAGAGAGGTGACATGATCTGACTTAGTTTTGAAAGAATGACTCTGGCTGCTTGTTGAGATTAGACCATAAGGAGGGGCAAGGATGAAAGCAGAGAGACTACTTCAGAAGCTATTGCATAAGCCAGGTGAGAAATGGTTGCTTGGGCCAAGGAAGTGGCGGGGAGCTGGTGAAAAGCAGTTGGAAACTGGGTATTTTTTGAAGGTAGCATCATCAGTATTTGCTCAAGGATTGGATGAGGAGTGTAAGAATGGCATTAGCAGCTGGAAGGAAACAAGCTACCATATACCATGAATGGAGACGACCAAGGATGGAAGGGAAATTGAGAGTTCAGTTTTGGACATTTGAAGTTTGAGGCATCAGTAGGCATCTAAGGGGAGATGTTCCGTAGGCAGTTGGATGGATATGCAGGTCTGGAGTTCACAGGTGAACTCTAAGCCAAAGAAAGCAGTTCAAAGAGTTATCAGGATATAGATGGAATTCAAAGCCATGAAACTCTGAGAAAGAGCAACCCCAAAATCAAAAATAAATGCTAAAGAATGTGGTGTGTTGCAAACCAAGTAAAGGTAGAGCTTCAGGTAATGGAGAGTGACCAGCTCTGTCAGTTGCTGCTGATAGGTAAAGGTGAGAACTGACGATTGATCACTGGATTGTAGAGGTCCTTACTAATCTTAATAAAAATAATTCATTAGGTTGGTGGGGCAAAAGCCTGATCAGGATGCAGTAAAAGGGCAGTGGGAGAAGAGAAGTTGGAGAGAGAATACAGTCATTCTTTCATGAATTGCTATGAAGAGAAGCAGAGTAAGAGGCAGTATCTGAAGAAGAAAGTAGGGTCAAAGGGTGTTCAGCTTTGTTGTGTTTGTTTGTTTTAAGGTAGGAAAATATTTTTTATGCTGACGGAAATCATCTAGTAGAGGGGGAAGAAATTGATGGTGCAGGAGGGAGGAGGCATTTCCCAGACAAATGTCCTTGACTAGGCAAGAAGGGTGGGAGCTAGTGTCCAAATGACAGGAGGAGCCAAAGTGTAAGGGAACCGGTGCTGGTGAGTCGGTAGACAGGAGGGTAGAAGTTTATGGTTCTGTTTTAATTGCTTCTGTTTACTTAGTTCTGAGCATGAGAATGGAGAGGAGTTGTAGATTTGAGCAGAAAGGGAACAATGTCAAGAAGAGCACCAGGACTAGAGAAGGAGGTTCTTAGGTAATTGCTAAAAATAATCTCTTTAATAAGAAATATCTAATCAAAAATACAATTATTTTAAGTTAAGTTTCTCATTTTCCAGTTGAAATAATTGTATTGACTAATATATTAAATGAAACTTTTATAATTTTTATTAGTATATCTTGATACATGTCAAATCATTTTCTAAAATTATATTACTTATTGATTATACATTAACTCATAAAGACTTACTGAATAATCTTGTACAATGTAGGTTTTTTTTGCAAAGAATAGTTGGGGGTTATTAAATTCAATATCATCTTATGTGTTTTTTATTATGTATTCTACCTTTATTTGTTCAGGGCTCTGTGTGACACCCCAGGTGTGGATCCACAGCTTATTTCTAGAGTTTGGGTCTATAATCACTATAGATGGATTATATGGAAACTGGCAGCTATGGAATTTGCCTTTCCTAAGGAATTTGCTAACAGATGCCTAAGCCCAGAAAGGGTGCTTCTTCAACTAAAATACAGGCAAGTTTAAAGCATTATACCATGTCAGCATACAGAGGTCATAGAGGTACCCTAGCCAGTTGTTGGTGGCAGGTGCCATCCCACACTGCTGTTCAGTGGTGTGGAGCCGTTCTGTTGTCACCCCCACCCCCCTACTCCATCACACTGTCTCCTTAACCTCTTGGCCCATTTGAAGAATGTGAATTACTAATTTGATCCACTATTTAGGGATTGCTAATAAAGCATTTTTGCATTTGGGGGTTTTAATATTTTATTTATATTTTAGCAGTATAAAACTTAATATATTGCTAGCTACCAAATTTTAAGTTCTCTTTGGTCTCAGTATTTCTTCAATAAAGGTGTTTAATTTTATTCTTGGTTATTTGGTGGCTTTTTTTAAACGGTGAAATTCTAGACTCACAATTCATAAAACAATGCATTTTTCTTTTTCTTTTTAGATATGATGTGGAAATTGATAGAAGCAGAAGATCAGCTATTAAAAAGATAATGGAAAAGGATGACACAGCTGCAAAAACACTTGTTCTCTGTGTTTCTGAAATAGCTTCATTAAGCACAGATACATCTGAAACTCCTAGCAGTAAAACTAGTGGTGTAGATACCACAAAAGCAGCCGTGGTCGAACTTACAGATGGATGGTATGCAATTAAGGCCCAGACAGACCCTCCCCTCTCAGCTCTCATAAAGAACGGGAGACTGACTGTGGGTCAGAAGGTCATTATTCACGGAGCAGAGCTGGTGGGCTCTCCTGATGCCTGTACACCCCTTGAAGCCCCAGAATCTCTTATGTTAAAGGTAAATTAAATTAATGCACACTCTTGGTGCAGAAAAGTTAGTTACTGATTTTAAGTTCTAGGGAAATTTCACACTTATAATTTTAAATTTACTTATGCCTATTAAGGATGTTTCTTGAAAATGAACCGATACTCTTAGTCTTTCTAGGTCTATTTCCTAATTTTAAGGGCATTCAACCTCCAGAGGCTTCTTGAAAAAGAAAACATGCAGTGTTTTTTCATCTTATCACAAGATTGGCTGAATATAGAATTTGAGGTTGGAATAATTTTGAAGACATTTCCTCCGTTATCTATTGCTTCTAGTACAATTTCTGCTAAGTTCAGTGCTGGTCTTACTCCCAGTCCTTCACCATGTGATCTGCTTCCAAGATGTTTCTAAGATCGTTTGTCTCCATTATTCTGAAATTGCACAAAGAGGTGATTTAGTATCAGCCTTTTTTTTTTTTTAAATCATTGTCCTGGGTACATAGTGGCAGTCTGTCTGTAGATATATGTCCTTTGAGTTCTGGGACATTTTCTTAGAGTAGTTCTTTGATAATTTCTTCCCTCTTTTTTCTCAAACTCCTGATACTTGAACATTAGGCCTCTTAGTTTGGTCATCTAATTTTCTCATCTTTTTGATTTTTCTGTTTTATTGTCTTTTTTCCTCCCTACTTTTAGTTCTTAATCTTATCTTCTAATCCCTGAAGGGAATGAATAGTATTCCTATTGGCATGATTTCCAACTTTTAAGAGACTTTTATTTATTATTCCTTAAATGTTTCTTTTTTTAATTGAATTTGGTTATTGTTTCATAGATATAATATCTTCTTATCTTTCTGAAGCTATTAATTAATATTTTGTTTTAATTTCATTTTCTCTGCTTCCTGCATTTTTTTCCTTGTGAGGACCTCTTTTTCTCTTTGTTTGAGCCTCTCAGATTGGAGACTTCCTCAACTGCTGGTTGCTGGCTGTCCCTTCCTCTTAAGGAGTGGGCAGTGATGAGCTGATCAGCAGCTCTGTGTGTCAGCTTGTGTGGGTGAGCAGATGGGGATTTGATGTTTTTCCTTAGGAGACCCTTAGATACTAGTGATCATTCTGAGGGCTGAGCAGAGTAAGAAAACTAATAGAGAAACTCATTTTTAGCATAAGAATAAGTCTTAGGGCTATTGTAAAGATTAAATATTAATTAAAAAAGAAAAAACACTTATCACTGTGCCAGGCACCAT
The DNA here is from genome assembly GCF_009834535.1 of Camelus ferus. Lineage (NCBI taxonomy): Eukaryota > Metazoa > Chordata > Mammalia > Artiodactyla > Camelidae > Camelus > Camelus ferus. The sequence continues at coordinate 17,318,407 of NC_045709.1, read as the reverse complement.
AGGAAGTGCTATATGAATGTTTGCTACTTTTAGTAACTGCAGTCATTCTTGGGCTGCTTTGTTATTTACCATTTGTCCAATAAATTCTGAGCTTCCAAAATTTTGGTAGTATCTATTTTCCTCTTCTTTCTAGTTCTCTTTGTCCTTATAGGTTTTTTGAGGGAGCTAGATAAGTAAGTATATCTTACTTCAGTTTAAACATGACGGATTCTCTTTTATTAATTTTCAATAGTAATGTTTATATAACAGTAAGACTTTGTATCATTTAAATAATTTCTTTGAGATACTGTATTTTAAGTTAGTATCATACAGTTTTCCTGCTTATTCACTCTCTTTTCTTCATGAGATATTTAATAGAGAATGTTTTTAAAGCAGCCCTAAAGGAAGGAAAACTATTATGAAATCTGAAAGAGAACTGAATATGTATCTAACTTATAAGTGACTTATTTATTAATTTGTCCAGATTTCCACTAACAGCACTCGTCCTGCTCGCTGGTATGCCAAACTCGGATTCTCTCCGGATCCTAGACCTTTTCCTCTTCCTTTGTCATCACTTTTCAGTGATGGAGGAAATGTTGGTTGTGTTGATATAATTGTTCAAAGAGCATACCCTATTCAGGTATGATATATTCTGAAGCTTGCTATGTATTTCTCTCTTTAGAGACAGTTAATTTGAATCCCTCCCTAATGTGTATCTTTGTTTGACACATTGTTACAGTGGATGGAGAAGACACCATCTGGATTATACATATTTCGCAATGAAAGAGAAGAAGAAAAGGAAGCAACAAAACATGCAGAAGCCCAACAAAAGAAACTGGAAGCCCTGTTCACTGAACTTCAAGCAGAATTCGAAGAGCATGAAGGTGAAACGAGTCATGTTTACAAGACCTTTTTTTCATGTGAGAACAAAGTTTTAGAGGTTTCTAATTGAGTGAATTGTCTTTCTTTTGAGTAACAGATTTTTTTTTTCCTAGTTCTGAATCTGGATTTTTTTTCTGATTTTTAACAACAGTATTACATAGATACACAGATAAGCATTGACTTGGCCCCAAAATATCACATGTTTATTCAACATAGTAAGCTTTTAGATCCTCATAATTGTCTTAGACAATGAAGCATTACATACCCACAGCACTTTTTAGAAGTCTTCAGTAAACTCCCTCTTCAGCTTCCGTACTAAAGTATTTGTAGTGTCCACGCTGGGTATTAGAGAAGAAAAGCAACACGGGAAAGAACTATCAGGTGATTTTCCCCAAGCCCTTTGCCATTCTCTCTTCTCTGTGCCCTTATCTACATTTTAGAACTTGCATTTTTGGCGTTGAATTTTATGTTTTTATACTGGAGCTACAACTTGTTTTCCCTGTGGCATCAATTTTAATAATAAAAATCATAGTGTTTTATGCTTAAAGGACATGAAATTTACTTTTTTACCCTTTTTATTGCAGAAAATTTTATGTTCTGCATTTGTTCATGATTTTCTTTATTATTTAATTTCATGTTCTACATAAATCTGCAGAAAAAGTGGGCTCTCAATATTTGATTTGCTTAAAATGATCACCAACTCATGATTAAGCAAATCATGAAGTTATTTACTTAATTTACAAATTGCTCTAATTAAATAAACTATATTTTTTAAACCATGAATACACTAGTTTCACATTTTCCTGGAGAACTTTTAGCAGATAAATGGTTTGTTTTTTAACCTCCCTACCTTGGGTGTTTTTTGCTGGATTCTCTAGTTTTCCATATTCTTAAATTTGTAGTTTAGCTAATTAGTGTTTTTCCCCCTAGACAACATAACAGAACGATGTATACCTTCACGTGCACTGACAAGACAGCAAGTCCATGCTCTGCAAGATGGTGCAGAACTTTATGAAGCCGTGAAGAATGCAGCAGACCCAAGTTACCTGGAGGTAAGAGTAAGCGGGCCTGCAGTGAGCCTTAATCCTCATCCTTGAAGGTGGGAGGCTGTAGTCAGTCTTCTGGCCATTACAAGGAAACAGCATGTTGAAATGCTGTGTTTCTCAAAGGGGGTGTGTACTTTTCCAGGGTCCTCAGTGATGTACCAAACCAGTGTGGTACATTTCCAATTCTGTACCAAATAGAGGATGAGAAGGTTAAATAATTTTATATATCAAATATGCTCTAAAATACAGACAAAACTTGTTTATTTTTAAGATAAAATAAGTATCTTCAAAGCAATGTCTCAGTTTCCATGTTCTCAGCTCTTTCTCAGATCTTTAGACCTAGAGTTTATTTCCTAATCCTCTACCTTAAAGGTACTTAGGTGAGAAAGTTTCAGAAGCACTAAACTGTTACAAATAGCATAGGCCTTAAAATCATGGTTCTACCATTTATTAGCTAAGCAAGTTGGACATAAAATAGCTATCAAATGGGCACAAAAGATGTTGTTTTAGGCAAATCAGATAATGTATGTAAAGTATACTGTTACAAAGTTCTATATAAATGTTAGTCACTATTATTAGAACATCATTTTGTACATTAAGGTGAGCTACTGCCTAATTTTTAGACACCTGGGTCTAATTAGATAATTAATGCAAATTCTAGGATTAGTTTGGTAAATAGGGAGGAGAGGGGAAATTCTAGGAAAACTTGTTTATATATTGATTAATCTCATTTATTTGGTGACAATCTTGTATATAGCCTTTACTTTCTTAAATAGTAGGAGCTTAAAATAAATAATACTCCACTAGGAGAGTGAGGCGTGCTGTTCTGAATAGAATTCCCTTAGATTCCCAAATGTTACAACTCAGTCTCCCTGTGAGAAGTCAATCCGCTTTTCAAGCCTGTGAGTATAGTTGCTCCATGTCTGTAAGGCTTTATTATGCTCACCTGAAAAATTAGTTGCCCCTCTCTCTTTACCTTTGTTGAAGCTTGTGACATATATGAAGATAGTTCTAATTTCATCCACAAATTTTAACAAAATATTATTCTGGTTTCCATTGATAGAATTTACTGATAAGGAAAAAGTAAGGGGGCAGAATGAGAGTTGGAGGACTAAGTTCTAGACCTGGCCCTGCCCCTGTGTAGCTGGACAAGTGGTTTGTCTCTCAGACCTCCTTTCCACCGTCCGTCAAGGGAAAGCCTGAGAGGGGCTTTCAGGTTCTAAGTTTATATGATTCTATGAAATTTCACTTAAAGTTATTATAATTCCTAGAGGGAACCATCAGTTTCTAAAATACCCTGTTAAAAGGACTTGTTTTCAGTGGCAATACTTAATGTTGTGGGACTTCTGAAACCACATATCTTTTTAAAACTTCATGTTTAAACTAAACACTGCATATCTAGGAAGACCTGTGTAGAGCACAGGGATTTCATAGTCTTGCCTCCTAACACGGACTCGGGTGTTAGGATGGGGAAGCCAGCAGCAGTCTAGTAGGTTGTGTGTTGAGATTCTGCTTCCTGTTTATTCTGGTTTTGGTTTACTCATTTATTTGTTTTTTGTTAACACTGGGTGAGATTCCCAGGAGGTTTAAACAGCAGTTTGCTGAAATGATGGGGAGAGAAGTGCAGAGGCAGAGATAAGTGCTTGTAGTACATGTCTGTTTTAAATTCTATCTCCTGTTCCAGAGAGTTAAGGCGATTATACTACAGGAGCTAAGAAGGAGGAGGGCTCTTGAGTCAACCCCTGTCTGTATGCCTCTGCAGGTTATTTATTCTGTCTTTACCTCAGTTTCATCATCTACCACAAGAAAACAATAATAGTACCTCATGGGATTATTGTAAGGATTGAATGATTTAATCAATACATTACCTCCCTCCCACATAGATATATTTCTCAAATATAGTAAGCATTCAGATGTTTGCCATTTATAATGTCAGTGTTGATGATTATGATTATTAGAGTATGTTTATAAATACAGGTTGTTTGGGCCCTAGGTAAATTTGTCACAAATATTAGTAAACTGTTTAAGGCACTTGAAAATATTCGTTATATGATAAGCTGAGACCTTTAATCTCAATTTTTATATTATCACATCCTTAAAGTGAACTTGATTCTGTTGTATTTTATCCCCATTTAAAGAGTTTCATTACAATAGATGAGTTGTTTTGTTTCTGTTTTGTTTGCTTTGTATTCCAAAATCATCTGCCTTAATTTATTAAATGGCTACAGGATTATTTTAGTGAAGAGCAGTTAAGAGCCTTGAATAATCACAGACAGATGTTGAATGATAAGAAGCAAGCCCAGATCCAGTTGGAATTCAGGAAGGCTATGGCATCTGCTGGACAAGGGGAACAGATTTTACCAAGGGATGTTACAACTGTGTGGAAGTTGCGTATCATAAGCTATAAGAAAAAGGAAAAAGATTCAGGTCAGTATGTAAATTTTTTGTTTTTATAAATTTTTTAAGTTAAAAAATCAGATAAAATTATTTCAAATGCTAGCAAAAGTGTAAAGTGAGTGTATATCAGAGAAGCAAAACTGGGTTTCCAGTTCCCACAACATGATAATCCTTAGATCTTTATTGTCCTCAGTATGTATTTTTAAACAAGACTCTTCTTAATGATTATCATTTCTCCCATTGTGTCTTCTTCCTCTTTAAATAGTTATATTGAGTATCTGGCGTCCATCATCTGATTTATATTCCCTCTTAACAGAGGGAAAGAGATACAGAATCTATCATCTTGCAGCATCAAAATCTAAAAGTAAATCTGAAAGAGCTAACATACAGTTAACAGCAACCAAAAAAACTCAGTACCAACAACTACCGGTATAAACTTTTTATTATATTTTTCAATTTTGATAGATGTATGTTAGTTTATAGAATTCACATATATTCATATTTTTTTTTCTTGTAGGCTTCAGAAGAAATTCTATTTCAAGTTTATCAGCCAAGGGAGCCCCTTCACTTCAACAAATTATTGGATCCAGACTTCCAGCCGCCTTGCTCTGAGGTGGACCTGATAGGATTTGTAGTTTCGGTTGTGAAAAAAATAGGTAATAATACAGTGTATTTAATGGTAGCTTTTTATGGATGCTTTTTAAAACATTGTATTTTAAAACTTGTCTTCATGATTAATTGGACTACTAATCAGCAAGTTTGGTAACTAGTGATTTGAACGTAGGCTTGTTTTAACCCCGATTCTTAATGAAAAGCAATTCTACATTATTACAAGGAAACAACTTACATCCCATCTGTGCTACTTAATTTTAAAGAAATTGCTAGAAAGTGTCTTGCAGCATATTAGTGATTCCTAGACGGATCCTTATAACTTCCCTCTGCAGTTAACTGAGCAATCAGGCCTCCACCTCCTGCTTCAGTTTTTACTACTTTCCAGCATCTTAGCCAAATTCATCTGTATTTTATTCCTTCAGTATGACATTGCTCATTCCTCTTTCCACAGCATTCTATAGATTTTATCTTCAAAGCCACACTCTCTTGTCTACATAAGTACTATGCAAGTGTCAGGGTCAGCTTAGGTCTCAACTAGAAGCCTTCCATTTACTGTATTATTTCACGCCAGGCACCTCAGTGCTCTGTGCTCCATTCTCTTCAGCTGCGTTGACACCTTCCTTGCTGTTCTGAGCCAGTTTCATCACAGAGCCTTTCTACTCACTGCTCCCTGCCCAGAAGCCCCTCCCTGCAGACAGCCACGTGGCTGGCCCCCTTGGCTCCTTCAGGTCTCTGGGCAAATGCAACCTTATAAGAGGCCTTTCGCTGAGCACCCTTTGTAAGAGAGCTGTACTCCCTCTGCTCCCCAGCCCAGCACCTTTTCTCCTCTTTACTCTGCTTTATTTTTCTCCATAGCACCCACCACGTGTGTCTCCTTCTAGAATGTTGGCTCTTTAAGGGCAGAGATTTGGTTACCGCTGTATCCTCAGCTCTTAAAACAGTGCGTGGTTCAGGGTAGGGTCCCAAATTGGTAGATTCCTTGTTTGATTATCAACTGTTCTGTCATGGTTTTTACCTTCCTCAGTTCTTTGGCTAAGGCTTATTGCCAGTCCTTTTTTCAAGAAGCCTTCAAGTATGCCGTATTCCATGAGTTCCTCATATGTCTGAAATATGTACCTAAAGCCTAATTCTGAGACTCTTATCTTGGCAGGTACAGTAATGTGCGATCTTGCTTTTCTTCCTTCAGAACTTTGTAGAAATTGCTCTTTTGATATTGAACAGTCTGGGACTTGCCTAATTTTCCCCCATTTAGGTGATTTTCTTTTTATGTCTAGATGTGTGAAGAATATGTCTCAAAGTCCGAAAGTTTAAGCTATGTTTTAGTATAAGCATTCTGTATACAGTTCTCCTGGAACACTGATGCCTTTTTAATCTGCAGGTTCAAAGCTTTATTTATTTCAAGGGAATTCTGTAGTATCTTTGAATAAATCTGCTTTTTCATTCTTTGGGATTTCTACTTCAAGGGCAGCAGTTAGTCTTACGTTGGATTGTTTTTATTTTTAATTTTATCTCTTCTCTGATTGCTTCTGTTTCTTTGTCTTTTCCATCTTCGTTCACCGTGATTATATACAGCCTTTATGTCGTAATTTTATTTTCTGCAATCTATGTTTTATTTCTTGTTATTTGTAATGCATGTGTTTGTCCCATTATGTCCGCAATTTATTTCTTTGGTCCTGTAATCTCCTTTTTGTCTTACCAGGCTATTTTTCATTCCATATTCACATTCAAGCTTTTATTTTATTGAATATATGTTCTTATTAAGTTCAGTTACATGAATCTCTTGAAGACTTCAGAAGTTTTCTTCTCTTCTTCCAGTTTTGTTTACTTATGAGCTGTGCTCTTTGTCTGTTACCGGGCTCTTTTCTCCTTTTGTTTAATGTGTTTCTGTGTTTTGTTTAGTTCTGTTTTAGTGCTTTGTGGGGTTTTCTTTGACTGTTATGTTAATATGCTACATGGTTTTCGTGGCATTTTACTTCCTCTTGCTCGTGTTTGGGTGACTCTCTCCACACGCTGCATTATTGTTGGAGAGGCAAGGTAACTTGTATTCAGTTGTTCAATTCACATTTATTGATGGTTATGTGCCAGGACTGTTTTAAATGCTGGGCGCATAGCAACGAACAAAATAGACAAAAATCCCAGCCCTCATGGAGCTTACATTGTAGATGGGGAGAGAGAACACACACAAAATAAATAAGTAGCATGTAGCTTTCTTACTGTGGCTCAGGAAATTAAGTAGGGAGTGACAGCATCAGGGGGAGAGGGAGAGGAATGTAGCTTTAGACAGGGAAGTGAGGGAAGACCTCGCTGCAAAGGGGAAGAGCCAACGAGATTTGAAGGACTAGAGGGAGGGGGAGCACATCTGGGGAAGGAACATTCCAGGCAGAAGGAACAGCAGTTACAGAGGACTGTTACAGCAGGATCCTCCCTGGTGCCTTATGTATTGACAGAGGCCAGAGAGTGAGGAGTAACAGCTGGGAAGAGGCTGTCAAGGACCAGAGGATAGGGTGGTCTTATATAGATTAACTTTTTCTCTGAGTGTGATGGGAAGTCTTAGGAAGTTTTGAAGGAAGGAGTGACATCTAGTGGGTGTGTGGTGAGAGTGACGTTAGCTGGTAGCAGAGCTGGTCTGTCCACCGCTAAAGAGGAAGGAGTAGTGTATACAGGTACGGGTGTGAGTGGAAGAGGTGATGTGTAAGTGGAAACTGGCAGCAGATCTCTTCTGATTGCTTCTGTTTCCTCAGTAAAATAGGGAACACAATCGTCAACTGAGTCAGAATTGAGGAAAACGTATTGAAGGTTTGAGAAGAGAGGAAAGGCATGAAGTTATTCAAGAAAGTGGCCGAGTGAATGGACTCTGTAAATACACTGTGACTGCCAGGGCCCACTGGAGGCTAATGTTCATGCATATAAAATAAAACTAGTCATCGTGGTTGTGTGATATTTTTCCAACCACGTTTAGCTATAAAGGTCCGTGAAGTGGGTGGGAAGTGAGACTTAACCAGACTTGTAGTTTAGCCCAGTGAATAACACAAATCAAGAAGGGCAAAGAATTTGGGGATATATGCAAAGGAGGGACTTTTAATAACCAACCCTGAAGTTTAAGCACAATAGAGAGGAGAGAGAGGACCTTAGGGGAATGTGTCCCATTAGGGAAATGAGTGGTATGTCCCAGGGGGCTTGAAGGATTGGTTGAGGTGGGGTTCTTGGGGGAGTGAGCTGGAAAGATCACAGGTGGTGGTTAAGAATGATTTATTTGAAACTGAGATTCTGGAGGGGATGAAGTTAGTTTATGGGAAATAGTCTTGGGTATGTGCAATGGAATGAGCAGCTGGCAGAAATGAGAACAGGATCATTCAAGGAGAAGAAAACAAGGAACCTGGAAGCCCAGGGTACTGGAAGCGATTATCTGAAATGAGCAAGAAATACAGCAGCAGAGATGACAGAATGACCGTGAGCTGTAAGTTACAGTCTTAAAGGAGGGGAAGGGAATGAGTGACTGGAGGCCCACAGATGCCTAAACGAGGAGGAGTGAATGACACGGTTCACAGCTGGGTGTTTTAGGGAGGGGGAGCAGTGGGAGAGGCGAGGAGACACTACCCTCTGACATCCAGGAGACAAGGGCTCTGCAGAGGCAGCTGTGTCATCCAGGGAGAGCCAGGTTTCACTTCCAGTAAAGGCTGAGGCTAGTGGAGATTTTACTGAGTTCCAGAGGGTCCAATAAGAGGCTCCCAGAAGTCAGGGGGAGGTTGGAGACGGTGTGCAAAAAGGCAGTGTGTGAAGCTCTTTGGAGACTGAGTCCAGGCTCCCTGCGGAGACTGACCTCATGGTCCCAAGGCAGTTGTGGTGATGAGGTGAGGTATGTGGGGTAAAGAGGCCTGCCAGCACCCCATGCAGTTCTCGAGTCGTTTTTTTTCTTTTTCTACTGTATTCAAGACCGGTTTTTCCCCTCTTAGTTTCCATCCACTGTATATTCCATATCTGAAGAAGATAGAATCTCTGTTCTGGATCACTGTCCCTAGTTGAGTGAGTAACCCCATGTATTCATGTGCTATGAGGCTGTAATTAAGTATCACAAACTGGGCGGCTTAAACAGCATAAATGTATCATCCCATAGTTCTGAAGGCTAGACATCTACAATCAAGACACTGGCAGGGTTGGTTCCTTCTGAGGGCTGAGAAGGAATCTGTCCAATGCCTCGCTCCCAGCTTCTGGTGGTTTGCTGGCCATCTTTGGCCTGTAGACGCATCACCCCAGTCTCTGCCTTCATCTTCACAGGGCATTCCCCCTCTGTGCGTGTCTGTGTCCAAATATCCTCTTTTCATAGGGACACTGGATTAGGATGCACCATAATAACCGCATCTTAACCTGATTTTGTCAGCAAACACTGTATTTGCAAACAAGGTCACGTTCACAGGTACTGGGGGTTAGGATTTCAGCATCTTTAACGGGACACAGTTCAACCCACACGGCTGTTATTCTGTCAGTCAGTCCTCATCGCGTGCTTTCCACTGTGGCCATTTTCATTACTTCTAATCGGAAGGGGGACACGTAAGGATACTCATTCTATCTGCTTTTCTTCAGATTTAAGGGTAATAGAATTCTCAGGATGTGTGTCATCTCACCAGTGTGGGGAAGGGACGAGAAGCGGAGCCTCCTGTGCTTGGTTCTAGCCACAACCTTCTGTTTCTTTCCTTCATCATCAGTTTTTAAATTTTGTATCAGGATGTTCCTTATTTGCATGTTTTTGGTGAACACTTCTTTCTTTTATTCAGTTTGATGTCAAGTGTTAGAGAAAGAAAGTTCTACTAGAGAGCACCACACTGCCACCTGAAGCCCGAAGTACTCGTTCCCCAACACCCAAATCTAATCGGGATGTGTCTCAGCTTAAAACCTTTGGTGGCTCTCCCTGCTCCTTAGAAAATGAAACCTGAGCTCCTTCATATGCCTGAAAACCTTTCAGCCTCCTGCCTTAAACCACCACCCCACATACCTCAGCAAAACTGTACCATTTCACATACTTGACACACTCAAGTATTTAACAGTTCCTACCTTTAAAATTGCATTCACTTTGCTTAGAATGTACATTTCCTTCCCATCTTGATGAATTTTTCCTGTTTGCTGTTCAGCTTACATGTTGCCTGCTTCCCCATGGCCTCTGCAACAGAATGTGTTGTCATACTGCATGGAAATTTTAGCATCAGAAGCAACAGGTCATTTTGGAAATGCTGAGCTTTCTCTAAATTTAGTTATTTTGATTTGTTTTTACCATCAGCATACCAAAATAAATGGCCATATTTAGAGGTTCTTTGTATTTTTTAATTTATCTAACACATTTATAAATGAAGTTTTTTTGTTTGTTTGTTTTCTGTTTTTTGATTTTTTTTTCCAATTGTAGGTCTTGCTCCTTTGGTCTATTTATCAGATGAATGCCATAATTTATTGGCAATAAAGTTTTGGATAGATCTTAATGAAGACATTATTAAACCTCACATGTTAATTGCTGCAAGCAACCTCCAGTGGCGACCAGAGTACAAATCAGGAATTCCTACTTTATTTGCTGGAGATTTTTCCATGTTTTCTGCCAGTCCAAAGGAAGGCCATTTTCAAGAGACATTCCACAAAATGAAAAATACTAT